>NC_084737.1:17633794-17758794 GCF_033978785.1 Entelurus aequoreus
AAAGAATTCACACAATAGAACAAAAAGAGAACTTTTCTCCTGCAGGACTAAAGGGCCGAGCAGACTGAAACAAGGCTGGCGGTGCACATCTGTTTCCGTGACGACCAACTTGGAAGCAGAGCTCAGCAGCAGTTGACCTAATTATGTTGGGAATGTAAGTGGTGGTGAGAGACGGGCCATTGCCAAGTGTTCCCTAAGCTCAGGCAGACATCCGTCTCAAGATGGAAGTCAAGAGAGGCTGCAGCTTTGATGACGCTAATGTTGTTCTTTACTCTTCTTCCAGTTCCACCTTCTACTCCACTCCAAGATGTGGAATAATTCAAGTAGCACATGTTGACAGCAAGGTAGGAGAGTGGATTACAAGACCAGAGAACCTCCTCATCTCACATACAGTACCAACGTCTTAGATTCAGCATACGTCCGTACTTGAACATCAGGGGGACACCATCTTCTTGCTCCCCTCCTGGAGTTTGTTCATCAACATTCATCGCTTCAGATCGACTTTACTGGCAGACTTCAAAACTCAGCAGCTTCATCACACGTCACATGACCACTGCACCGCTCTCGTTACCCTAATGAGGTTGTTCAAAGGAAGCCATGATGGGCGGCAGACATTGTCCAAAGTGGGGCGCAGACAATCACGCTATGCATTAATGACCGTTGTTTGGGAAGATGACGAGTACCAGAAGTGTTGGTAGAATGTGTGAAAATGCGTTGGTAGAATGTGTAAAAACGTGTTGGTAGAATGTGTGAAAATGCGTTGGTAAAAACGTGTTGGTAGAATGTGTGATAAAACGTGTTGGTAGAATGAGTGAAAAAGTGTTGGTAGAATGTCTAAAAACATGTTGGTAGAATGTGTAAAAACGTGTAGGTAGAATGTGTGAAACGTGTTGGTAGAATGAGTGAAAAAGTGTAGGTAGAATGTGTGAAAACGTGTTTGTAGAATGTGTAAAAACGTGTAGGTAGAATGTGTAAAAACGTGTAGGTAGAATGTGTAAAAATGTGTAGGTAGAATGTGTGAAAACCTGTTAGTAGAATGTGTAAAACGTCTTGATAGAATGTGTGAAAACGTGTTGGTAGAATGTGTGAAAACGTGTTGGTAGAATGTGTAAAAACGTGTCGGTAGAATGTGTAAAAACTGTTAGTAGAATGTGTAAAACGTGTTGGTAGAATATGTGAAAACGTGTTGGTCGAATGCGTACAAACGTGTTGGTATAATGTGTAAAAACGTGTTGGTAGAATGTGTGAAAATGCGTTGGTAGAATGTGTAAAACATATTGGTAGAATGTGTGAAACGTGTTGGTAGAATGAGTGAAAAAGTGTTGGTAGAATGTCTAAAATCGTGTTTGTAGAATGTGTAAAAACGTGTAGGTAGAATGTGTAAAAACGTGTAGGAAGAATGTGTGAAAACATGTTGTAGAATGTGTAAAAACGTGTCGGTAGAATGTGTAAAAAGGTGTTGGTAGAATGTGTAAAACCTGCTAGTAGAATGTGTCAAATGTGTTGGTAGAATGTGTGAAAACGTGTTGGTAGAATGTGTAAAAACGTGTTGGTCAAATGTGTAAAAACGTGTAGGCAGAATGTGTAAAAACGTGTTGGTAGAATGTGTGAAAGGGTGTTGGTAACGTGTGAAAACGTGTTGGTAGAATGTTTAGAACGTGTTGGTAGAATGTGTAAAAACGTGTAGGCAGAATGTGTAAAAACGTTTAGGCAGAATGTGTAAAAACGTGTTGGTAGAATGTGTGAAAACATGTTGGTAGAATGTGTGAAAACGTGTTGGTAGAATGTGTAAAAACGTGTAGGTAGAATGTGTAAAACGTGTTGGTAGAATGAGTAGAACGTGTTGGTAGAATGTGTAAAAACGTGTTGGTAGAATGTGTAAAAACGTGTAGGCAGAATGTGTAAAAACGTTTAGGCAGAATGTGTAAAAACGTGTTGGTAGAATGTGTAGAAGGTGTTGGTAGAATCTGTAAAAACGTGTTGGTCGAATGCGTAAAAACGTGTTGGTAGAATGTGTAAAAACGTTTAGGCAGAATGTGTAAAACTGTGTTGGTAGAATGTGTGAAAACGTGTAGGTAGAATGTATGAAAACGTGTTGGTCGAATGCGTAAAAACGTGTTGGTAGAATGTGTGAAAACGTATTTTTCATAACCTCAACATGTCAGTTGAACTCCACCCTGGGTGTACAATAGAAGTAGTAGTCACAAAATGTTCCTTCAGTCTACCACAAACAATTAGTCTGGTTCTCGCGTGACGCCAACAACAGACAAGGTTATGCAAACAAACAAACAAACGTCAGCTCCTTCTGGCACACTTAAAGACTCCAAGAGATGACCAAAATGTGGCACTCATGCATTAATGTCAGTCGTGTGCAGAATGGATGACTTATTTCAGTGGAAGCTCCATTTACGAACTTAAATGCTTCTTGTTTAGGGTTCGTAAAAAGAAAAGTGTGTGCAGTGAGGCAACTTTCTCGATGAAAAACAATGCAAAAATGAATAATTGGAGAATTTAGAGAAGGGTTGTACACTCTGAACACAATACCAAGTCAACACGCACACACACAGAAATCCCTTTGGTGCCCTCACAAATGATCAGAAATCATTTATATCCTTAACTTTAACGACTATATTGTTACAACAATAAACATAAGTAAGTAAAAGACACATTAATATCGGCAGAGGAGCTGAACAGAAAGGATGCAGCAGACAGAGGAAGACAAGGAAGAGGGCGGGAGGTGTCTTTTCCTCCGCTGTGAAATAAGTCTGCTCTGGCATATTTTTAGAGTCCGGTCTTATCACAATTAAAACTTGCTGTGGTGCGAAACCGGCTTTGTTGATTCTTGCTATTCTATGCTTGTGAGCGCCATTAATAGTTTTTTCTTTTTTCTTCTTCTTTCCACACGGGTCTGATGCTTTTTGTGGACTCATATTGAATTAGCAAAACGAATAAAACTTGCCAAAAGGTGAAAAAACACACGCACTGAGCAGTGACTAGCGACGTGGAGGGCTCCGCCTCCCCAAAAATGCTGCGCCCTGCTTTTTGTCGGCCGGCGTGACATAAAATGAACTAATCATTGGTACACAGAGACACAGTTCACACACAAAAGACATATTTGGCTCCATCTAAAAGTTCTTACATGTAAACGTTTGTAAATAGAGGGGCTCGTAAATCGAGGTTCCACTGTACAATTTGTTCCTGGCACATAATTAAAGGGGAACTGCACAATTATACAAAGGCGATGGCAGATTCTGTAACAAACAACAAAGACGACTATTTTTGGACTCATGAGGATTCACAAGCTTACCTTTTTGAAGCTGAATATACTGAGGATGAACTACTGCTTATAGAAGCGAGCACGGAGGAAGAGTGAGACGGTGGAGCAGAATGAAGCCGAGAGAGTGAGGTGAAAGTGACTATAACGCTGTAAATGTGGAAATTGGAGCAAATATATTTGGACATAAATGGAATGCTTACCCAAATAAACCGGGAAAAAACTTCCCCAGCCAGCTGTACCAAATACACAACTGTCCATCGAGTGAGTCCCTATAATATTGATCATGATACACAGAGCACGTCATGTGTGTTATTACAACTAAAGTACATATGCCGTCTGGCTAGCTGTGTACAAACAAATCATGAAATAATACTTTACAGATACTGTATTATGATTGTTCATGTTTTGCACTCAGTACAGATTTGTGTCCTATCACATTGTTGTGTATTACAAACTCAAACGTGTTTCGTGCTAACTTTTTTTGAGCAAGCTTTTGCGGCTAATACCGTGGCACGCCGACGTGTTGGTACGCCAGAAAAAGAGTTCCTCTGTGTTCACTCTTACAATAACAATGTTATTACAGCTTGGTTATTATACAGGTTGCCGAACGTAAATGGAGTATTGTTGACGTTAACATTAGCTGCATTGCTAGTCACCAGGAACAAGCTGTTTTTTTATGTTAGAATGCAAAAAAAAACAACCTTTTGTTTTCTTGTCTCTCATAATGGTTGTGAACGATTGGTAAAAATCTAAAAAAGTGCACTTTCCCTTTAAGTTAATTCACCGTCAGTACAGAATAATGCAGTGTTTCCCACACATTCATTTATTTGTGGCGGCCCGCCACGAAAGAATTACGTCCGCCACAAATAAAAAAAATAAAAAAATAAAAATAATTTATTTTTTTATTTTTTATTTTTTGTCCTCTCCAGCTTCTCAGGCAAATCATACAGTTGATGTAGATGCCCATATCGACTGTTCACATTTACTTTACAAAAGAGAAGTGTAGGATACTTCTCTTGTTGCCTTATTTGTATTTGACTTTATTAAATGTATTCATATTAGAAACACAACATGTGTATATAACAAAGGGTGCAAAGTCTGCAGGCAGTAGGAAACACATGGTTAAGTGTAGGGAGTAAAACTGATGGCAGTCTAATGTTCAAGATTTTTGGAGCTCTTTGTTCAGTGGATCAGATGTTTGATGAAGCTCTGTGTCTATCTACCACCACTACTGTTTTCTGTTTATTTGTTACTGACTGTGGCAGGACACCTCTGCCTCTGTTTCACTTTATGTTGCTGGTAAATAAAATGGTTGTAGTAGTAGGCTAAAGTTAAATTATTTAGTATGCACTAATTAACGGAGCAGAGCTTTTTGAGACATTTTAGCTTTTATATTTTATAAGATATATTTTTTGTAAGAACCACAATTAATAAATATATTTCAGTGAATAACTTATTGTTCAAATCTGTATATAAATATGTACAGTAAAGTGTTGTAATTATATTGTAAAATGGATGGATGGATGGATGGACGTTTAAAACAAAACTGTTATTATTATTATTTATTTTTTGAGCCTTTTTAGAGAAAATCATATCATTGTAGTAAATTATGCAAATCACTCAATGATGTCATGGTGACCACGCCCATAGCCACGCCCCCACCGCCACAGGTATCTTGGCAGTTTATGGGAAACACTGTAATGCTATGTTTTTTGTGGCAGATGCTGGGTTAGCGTCTCCCAAAAGTAAGAGTTCTTATATTCTGAAGAACGTATGAAAAGGTGGTCACCTCTCTCATCTCCTGCGCGATGGTCGTCAGGCGCTCGTTCTCAAACTGGGCGTTGGCGACAACGCTGCGGGTCTGGCGTAGCTCATTCTGCAGCTCCAGGACCCTCTGCTCGTAGTAGGCCTCCTTGCACGCCGACTCCTGGATGAGAGTCTCCTCGCGGCTCTCTCCGTCCGCCGCCACTTTCCTGTGGTTGGAGTAGGCTTGTCCGAAGGCCTGCAAGGTAGAAACCACAACCTGAGTCAGTATGTAAATGATCGAGACTAAGCTCTTTTTGACATTTTAATGCAACGCTGATCTACTGTGGCTAAGCCAAGGACCGGGGGGGTCACGTCACCCTGGAAGGATAATCAGTCTAGCTCCATCTGGGCTGCATCAGAGCGTCCCCGCCACCCCCCCTTTACCTCGGCCTGCACGTGCACCGCTGCATGGGAAAGTAGAGCAGTGGGTCTAAAGACCGGGCGATCATGATTCTAATGCTCTTAGCGGCACAGGAGGGAGATGATAGCGGACTTGGGGAAGGTCACGAGATGTGACAATTGTATGCAGATGACCGACATGTTCAAGTTCTACCCAAGCATGTGATTTCAACTTACTAAAAAGACTGAAAATAAGATGGAGGTCTGGGGGCCGCAAGTCCCCAGCCAGGGGGGAGGGGGCGCACCGGGGGCAACAATTTAACAACAAATGTCTTATTATTATAATCAAATGACAGCAGTCATTTCCATGAGTATATTCTCTAATGTAAGTGTTTTGGCCCACTTACAATGACAGTAACAAAAAATATTGTTTTTTTCGTGAGCTGTGTACTATATAGTATTGTAATGTCTGGGTAGAGGTCCTGCTTTGGAAATATTTTGCACCCTTTCAGAGATCCCATTAAAACATTCACATGTTGCACAATGAGATATAAGCATGGAATCATGTGTACATTCCTGTAACTTTGTTTGTAAAACATATAATTCTATTAGTATTTCTTTAATATAATAACAGCATTTCATGATTAATATCTATAAATTAAGATTCTTAATTTTGTATTATTTACTTTTTAAATCATATCTCAATTCTGTACACTGCTGCTGGAATTGTAATTTTCCTGAGGGAACTCTCCTGAAGGAATCAATAAAGTACTATCTATCTATCTATCTATCTATCTATCTATCTATCTATCTATCTATCTATCTATCTATCTATCTATCTATCTATCTATCTATCTATCTATCTATCTATCTATCTATCTATCTATCTATCTATTTGAGATTGTTTACTCGATATAAAGTGCTTTTTTACAAATAAAATCTATTATTATTATTATTACTACTGTTACCCCAGGTGGCCCTTGGCAAAGGCCTAGTACCTGACTGCCCCCTAGCCAGGGATACGGTGAAGACCTCAACGGTGGTGGAAGGCTGCAGCAGAAAAGGGTCCCCAGTCGTCTTGGACTCCATGCCACTGGACCCTGACCCGAATCTGTCAAGGATCGTGTGGTGACTGTCTGTGCACCAGTCTCCCCACGTTAAACTAAGTCACGCACAGGCGTCCTCCATAAAGGGATACACCCCTACCAGGAGGATCGTCATACTCGTTCGAGTGACCGCCGATGATGATGATGATGATCTATCTAATCCCCTTAAAGCACACATTTGATTGGTAAATCATAGTGTAACGACCTGGAATTAAACGGTAAATGGTAAATGGGTTATACTTGTATAGCGCTTTTCTACCTTCAAGGTATTCAAAGCGCTTTGACACCATTTCCACATTCACTCATTCACACACACATTCACACACTGATGGCGGGAGCTGCCATGCAAGGCCCTAACCACCACCCATCAGGAGCAAGGGTGAAGTGTCTTGCTCAAGGACACAACGGACGCGACGAGGTTGGTAGAAGGTGGGGATCAAACCAGGAACCCTCAGGTTGCTGACACGGCCACTTTCCCAACAGCGCCACGCCGTCCCCGGAATTAGACATTACGTGCGGTACTGGAGTTGTCCGACTTTGTGTGTGGCTGTAAACGCACCACTGGCTAAGTGCCTTATGCGCATGTGTTGGCGCAAGTGAGAAAGAGCGAGCGGCTGCTGTTGATGTAACACAGACGCGGGCAAAGTACGGCCCGTGGGCCACATGCGCCCCGTTAAGATTTTCAATCCAGCCCAGCGGACGTTCTACATCATTTTTTTTAGACCTTTAACATCAAAACTGTCCCCGCCATTAAGATGTGAAGTGCTGTTTTTAAATGACCGTAAGTCTTGAACTATAGAAAATATTTCAATGGTCGAAATCTGCGCTTTTGGGTGTTATACGAGTTATTACGGTAATCTACGTCACAGCAGCTCAGACCAGTAACAAAGCAGAGTAGGGCGGGGTTTGTTTTCAGAGCACCCAGCCCGAAACGCGTGCGTCAGAAACCGATTTTTACGTGATTAAATATCATATTGTAGGTGTTTATTACACTTTGCATTCATATTTTGCTGTTTTTTTTTTACATTTTTGTCGTGTTTTGCTTGATTGTAAAAGATACACAACTATCGAGGAGCTGGTCTGAAAGGTAAAAGAGGAGCGACGTTCATATGTTGTTAATATTCAGTGTTTTATCGTTCATAGTTAATATTGTAAATCCCACTTTCTTTATGTTAATGTACACTTTGGGTGTTACGTTCAGTAAAAAACTGTAAAATTCCGTTCCGTTTTTTTGAACTCTATCGGACATTGTGACTTTTGGTATTAGTGTTCCTGAAAAAAAGGGACCCACACACGCACACTGTACAGCAGGTTTTTACAGATAAATATGTATATATAATTTATACACACCTTGGCCCCCCAGACACATTTTCCACTCTCAATGTGGCCCCCGAGTCAAAATATTTGCCAAGCTCTGATCTAACAGATGACAAAGCTGGTTTTGGTCTGGTTTGTACGGCAGAAAACGACCAGTTTTTGCTAGATAGAAACTATTTTTTCACCAATGTTTTGGTCATGTGTTTATGTCCGACAATGAAGAGTTTTGCTCAATAAACAGACGTTACAATAATTGAACAGTGATGACGAAAACTGTTTTGTGGCCGTCAGTTACATTGAAAACTCTTATGTGCTTATTTTTTTAATTCGAATTTGTGCGTGGAAAAGTCTGGAAACGTCTCTCAAGTCAGACTGACCTATTTTTGGGACTTTGCAGACAAAAAATTCTTCTGGTTTACTGGGTTACAGCGCATCCTTCCCTTTTGACACATTTTCTGATGTTACAGCCTTATTTAAGTATTTCATTGACGCACATTACTACCAGCATTTGACGGGTCACATAAAATGGCGTGGCGGGCCACATCTGGCCCCGGGCCTTGAGTTTGACGCCAGTGTCTTAAGGTCCCTGGAGAAACAAACACTGTGGTTGTTGACTAATCCTTCTGACAGACAGACAGACAGACCAAAACAACCTCCTTCCGCCAAGGAAAATAATGGATTAGCCTTGGAAGGCTACCGAGACGAAGAGCTTTCCTTCTTAAGTAAACCCGGTGACTACCTGGCCAATGAAAGTCTATCTACCAGGAGTCTATCAACCAGGAGTCTATAAACCAGGGGTCTATCAACCAGGGGTCTATCAACCAGAGGTCTATTAACCAGAGGTCTATCAACCAGGGGTCTATCAACCAGGATATTGACCCAAGGACATTGGACTTGGCATCGCTACCACCAAGTGGGAGGCCTTTCCACATTCCCAAACACACTTTGATCAGAACGTGTTGAATTATGTGAGTCAATATGGATTTACTGTTCAATGAAAATAAAGTATCAGCAAGAGACTTTGGGAAATGACTCCAGAAGACCGGATTAACCAAATGACAAATCCTGATATTGCTGGTGCATGTAAAACTGAAAGAAGACGTGAGCGCCCTAACACAAAGACCTACTGACCCAAGAGGCCTCTAATCTGTGGGTCGGGTTGGGGAGGGTGACTTTGGGACACACGCCACCGAGCCTGTAATCTCACAGAGAGCTGCTCCCAGATTTGATATTCATCTTTGGCCATATGCTGCAGTTGTACGTTGGACATGTGAGAATGGATTATTCATCTCTTGTAAAGCTAATCAACAGCCGGTCTTTAGTCATTAGCACACGGTCTAGTCTGGACTTCCCTCACAGGAGACCACGTCAAACATAATGACGCTGATATCCCCTCCACACAGCATCATGTCTGATTCCAGATGAGTGCATTCATCATGGCGTGAGGTTAGACTCCCTGCCAGGCTGGTCTTTACTCTGCTAGGCTGCAGAACTAAACGGCATAACCAGTGTGAAGAATCGTCACCGATATTTGAATACAGGTCAGTCTAACACTGGGGCCGGCAACCCAAAATGTTGAAAGAGCCATATTGGACCAAAAACGCAAAAAAATTATCTGTCTGGAGCCGCAAAAAATTAAAAGCTTATATAAGTGTTATAATGAAGACAACACATGATGTAAGTGTCTATATGAGTTATATTAACTTACTATCAAAATTACTTTAAAAGTATTATATATGTGTTATAATGAAGACAACACATGATGTAAGTGTCTATATGAGTTGTATTAACTTACTATCAAAATGACTTTAAAAGTATTATATATGTGTTATAATGAAGACAACACATGATGTAAGTGTCTATATTAGCTATAATAGCCTACTATCAAAATGACTTTAAAAGTCTTATATAAGTGTTATAATGAAGACAACACATGATGTAAGTGTCTATACTAGCTATGATAGCCTACTATCAAAATTACTTAAAAAGTCTTATATAAGTGTTATAATGAAGACAACACATGATGTAAGTGTCTATACTAGCTATGAGAGCCTACTATCAAAATGACTTAAAAAGTCTTATATAAGTGTCATAATGAAGACAACACATGATGTAAGTGTCTATATTAGTTATATTAGCCTACTATCAAAATGACTTTAAACGCCTTATATAAGTGTTATAATGAAGACAACACATGATGTAAGTATCTATATTAGTTATATTAACTTACTATCAAAATGACTTTAAAAGTCTTATATAAGTGTTATAATGAAGACAACACACGATGTAAGTGTCTATATTAGCTATAATAGCCTACTATCAAAATGACTTGAAAAGTCTTATATAAGTGTCATAATAAAGCCAACACATGATGTAAGTGTCTATATTAGTTATATTAGCCTACTATCAAAATGACTTTAAAAGTCTTATATAAGTGTTATAATGAAGACAACACATGATGTAAGTGTCAATATTAGCTATAATAGCCTACTATCAAAATGACTTTAAACGTCTTATATAAGTGTTATAATGAAGACAACACATGATGTAAGTGTCTATATTAGCTATAATAGCCTACTATCAAAATGACTTTAAACGTCTTGTATAAGTGTTATAATGAAGACAACACATGATGTAAGTGTCTATATTAGTTATATTAGCCTACTATCAAAATTACTTTAAAAGTCTTATATAAGTGTTATAATGAAGACAACACATGATGTAAGTGTCTATATTAGCTATAATAGCCTACTATCAAAATGACTTGAAAAGTCTTATATTATTATTATTATTAGCCTATATTTAACCAGGTAAAATCCCATTGAGATCAAAGATCTCTTTTCCAAGGGAGACCTGGCCAAGAAGGCAGCAGCAAGGTTACATTAAAAACAGTAAACAAATACATAAAACATCACATTTACGACATTAAAACTTGCTCACATAACACATGTGCATACAAACAAGGTAGACTGCAGTCCTTTCACAGAAGCTTTAAACTCATTCAACGTAACAAGGGTTTGAAGTTTAATATTCGATTGTAGGTTATTCCAAGCCTTCGCTGCTGAAAACCTAAATGCTTTCTTGCCCAGTTCAGTTCTTACTTTGGGGACGACAAATTGCAGAACATTCATTGAACGAAGATTGTGACTTCCTTGTTTCTTTGTTAAAAGACAAGACAGATAAGATAAGATAAGTGTCATAATGAAGACAACACATGATGTGTCTATATTAGCTATAATAGCCTACTATCAAAATGACTTGAAAAGTCTTATATAAGTGACATAATGAAGACAACACATGATGTAAGTGTCTATATTAGCTATAATAGCCTACTATCAAAATGACTTTAAAAGTCTTATATAAGTGTTATAATGAAGACAACACATGATGTAAGTGTCTATATTAGCTATAATAGCCTACTATCAAAATGACTTTAAACGTCTTGTATAAGTGTTATAATGAAGACAACACATGATGTAAGTGTCTATATTAGCTATAATAGCCTATTATCAAAATTACTTTAAACATCTTATATAAGTGTTATAATGAAGACAATACATGATGTAAGCGTCTATATTAGCTATAATAGCCTACTATCAAAATGACTTGAAAAGTCTTATATAAGTGTCATAATGAAGCCAACACATGATGTAAGTGTCTATATTAGTTATATTAGCCTACTATCAAAATTACTTTAAAAGTCTTATATAAGTGTTATAATGAAGACAACACATGATGTAAGTGTCTATATTAGCTATAATAGCCTACTATCAAAATTACTTTAAACGTCTTATATAAGTGTTATAATGAAGACAACACATGATGTAAGTGTCTATATTAGCTATAATAGCCTACTATCAAAATGACTTTAAACGCCTTGTATAAGTGTTGTAATGAAGACAACACATGATGTAAGTGTCTATATTAGTTATATTAACTTAATATCAAAATGACTTTAAAGGTCTTATATAAGTGTTATAATGAAGACAACACATGATATAAGTGTCTATATTAGCTATAATAGCCTACTATCAAAATGACTTGAAAAGTCTTATATAAGTGTTATAATGAAGACAACACATGATGTAAGTGTCTATATTAGCTATAATAGCCTACTATCAAAATGACTTTAAACATCTTATATAAGTGTTATAATGAAGACAACACATGATGTAAGCGTCTATATTAGCTATAATAGCCTACTATCAAAATGACTTGAAAAGTCTTATATAAGTGTCATAATAAAGCCAACACATGATGTAAGTGTCTATATTAGTTGTATTAGCCTACTATCAAAATTACTTTAAAAGTCTTATATAAGTGTCATAATGAAGACAACACATGATGTAAGTGTCTATATTAGCTATAATAGCCTACTATCAAAATGACTTGAAAAGTCTTATATAAGTGACATAATGAAGACAACACATGATGTAAGTGTCTATATTAGCTATAATAGCCTACTATCAAAATGACTTTAAAAGTCTTATATAAGTGTTATAATGAAGACAACACATGATGTAAGTGTCTATATTAGCTATAATAGCCTACTATCAAAATGACTTGAAAAGTCTTATATAAGTGTCATAATGAAGACAACACATGATGTAAGTGTCTATATTAGCTATAATAGCCTACTATCAAAATGACTTGAAAAGTCTTATATAAGTGTCATAATGAAGACAACACATGATGTAAGTGTCTATATTAGCTATAATAGCCTACTATCAAAATGACTTTAAACATCTTATATAAGTGTTATAATGAAGACAACACATGATGTAAGCGTCTATATTAGCTATAATAGCCTACTATCAAAATGACTTTAAACATCTTATATAAGTGTTATAATGAAGACAACACATGATGTAAGCGTCTATATTAGCTATATTAGCCTACTATCAAAATGACTTGAAACGTCTTATATAAGTGTCATAATGAAGACAACACATGATGTAAGCGTCTATATTAGCTATATTAGCCTACTATCAAAATGACTTGAAACGTCTTATATAAGTGTCATAATAAAGCCAACACATGATGTAAGTGTCTATATTAGCTATATTAGCCTACTATCAAAATTACTTTAAAAGTCTTATATAAGTGTCATAATGAAGACAACACATGATGTAAGGGTCTATATTAGCTATAATAGCCTACTATCAAAATGACTTGAAAAGTCTTATATAAGTGACATAATGAAGACAACACATGATGTAAGTGTCTATATTAGCTATAATAGCCTACTATCAAAATTACTTTAAACGTCTTATATAAGTGTTATAATGAAGACAACACATGATGTAAGTGTTTATATTAGTTATATTAACTTACTATCAAAATGACTTTAAAAGTCTTATATAAGTGTTATAATGAAGACAACACATGATGTAAGTGTCTATATTAGTTATATTAACTGAGAATGATAAATGACACAATATGTTACTGCATATGTCAGCAGACTAATTAGGACTCTTTGTTTGTTTACTTACTACTAAAAGACAAGTTGTCAAGTATGTTCACTATTTTATTTAAGGACACAATTGCAATAAGAAACATACAGTATGTTTCATGTACCGTAAGATTGTTTGTTAAAGTAAAGCCAATATTGCCATTTGTGTGGTCTCCTTTATTTAGAAAAGTATTGAAAAGTATCGAAATACATTTTGGTACTGGTTCCAAAATATTGGTATTGGGACAACCCTACTCTGAACAGATTCGATTGTTTCTTTCAAACACGTTTTACTTCATGAATTTGACATATACATAGAGAGAGACTGGATCTAAAAATAAAAGACAGGTTTGGATTGTGTGTATTGTTAGAGTTGGGTGTGACGAAGTCAACACCAACTCCAGCTGTTATTCAATCGTACAACAACTCTAATGTTGCTATGAGAGCAATGGTCACGTCCCTAAAGTCTTATTGTCTTAAATACATGTTGGAACACGTTCTGGAGGCTTTGTTCTCGTACTGAACATGAGATGATCATCTAGACCGGTGTTTAGAGGGTTCAACGTTTAGCTCTGTGACCTCTGCTCCCAAATAATGAAAGAGTCATTCCTGATGTTCAACACCTCGGGTGGAGGTGGAAAGTCATACTGAGAGAATATAAATCAATACCACTATCAATCTTCAGCTAATTCAAAGCCTTGGGTCTCAACACTGGATCGATACTTCTGGTGTAAAACCAAACAGTGTATTTTCAGTTCCTCTTTCACTGGTATGCTGGAGTAGAGGTATGTGGAGAGATGTCTCTAGAGGTATAATTACTGTAAAGCCTTTGAAGTGGAGACCAGCTTGCAATAAAAGGACTGAATTTGAAAAGCCGTTTGAGGAATATCAATCACTCCTCATTCACCACACCTATCTATCACTAGTCCAGTTATAGACACAACCTTGTGTTTCCAGAACCTATTCAGCCCCCGGTGACAAATGCAGAACTTCAAACGGGATCAGACGGACACAGAGCACCATTTAAAGACGGTCCACGCATCATTCATGCAAGCGTCACAATGAACGTATTATTTTACTTTGTGCGACTGAAAACTGACCCAATGTCCACAGAGCAAACCACAACAGCCAGTACGTTGAGCCAAGAGAGAGAAATATTCCGAAGAACCAAAATGTGATGAATTAGTAAATAAACTTTTAGTGGCGGTAAAAAATAACAGGTTGGACACAGACTGATCAAAAACCAAGAAGTCTTTTTCCTGCAATCAGAGAAGACTGAAATAACCCTAGCCTTGAGATGTAGAACACGTGATAGCACAACACACACGACCAGACCAGGCGTGTGGGAAGTTGGCCCCCCCACCTTGTCCAAATATCCCTAAACTTGTCCCAATTGTTTGTGCAGCAACAATCTTTGTCTAACTATTATATTGTTTATGTTATTAACCTGTTATGATTCAAAACCAGCCCTCAAACCATGCCTAAATCTCCCCAAACTTGTCCCAATCGTTTGTGCAGCAACAATCTTTGTCTATTATATTTTTGATGTTATTAACCTGTTATGATTCATAACCAGCCCTCAAATCACACCTAAATCTCTTCAAACTTGTCCCAAATGTTTGTGCTGCAACAATATTTGTCTATTATAGTTGTTATGTTATTAACCTGTTATGATTCACAACCAGTCCTCAAATCATACCTAAATCTCCCCAAACTTGTCCCAATCATTTGTGCTGCAACAATCTATGTCTAACTATTATAGTTGTTATGTAATTAACCTGTTATGATTCATATCAGCACTTCAGCCTTGTCAATATCTCCCCACACTTGTCACAATCATTTGTGCTACAATTGTGCAGCAACAGTCTATGTCTAACTATTATATTGTTGATGTTATTAACCTGTTATGATTCATAACCAGCCCTCAAATCATGCCTAAATCTCCCCAAACTTTCCCAAAAACGTTTGTGCAGCGACAATCTTTGTCTAACTATTATAGTTTTGATGTTATTAATCTGTTATGATTCATAACGAGCCCTCAAATCATACCTAAATCTCTTCAAACTTGTCCCAAATGTTTGTGCTGCAACATTTATGTCTAATTATCATTATAGTTTTTATGGTATTAACCTGTTATGATTCATAACAGCACTTCAGCCTTGTCGATATTTCCCCAAACTTGTCACAATCGTTTGTGCTACAATTGTGCAGCAACAATCTATGTCTACCTATTATAGTTTGTATGTTATTAACCTGTTATGATTCATAACCAGCCCTCAAATCATGTCAATATCTCCCCAAACGTGTCCCAATCGTTTGTGCAGCAACAATCTTTATCTAACTATTATATTTGTGATGTTATCAACCTGTTATGATTCACAACCAGTCCTCAAATCATACCTAAATCTCTACAAACTTGTCCCAATCGTTTGTGCAGCAACAATCTTTGTCTAACTATTATATTTTTGATGTTATTAATATGTTATGATTCATAACCAGCCCTCAAACCATGCCTAAATCTCCCCAAAGTTGTCCCAATCGTTTGTGCAGCAAAAATCTATCTCTAATTACTATATAGTTTTTATGTTATTAACCTGTTGTGATTCATAACCAGCCCTCAAATCATGCCTAAATCATACCTGGGATTTATATAGCGCTTTTCTAAGTACCCAAAGTCGCTTTACATGTTAAAAACCCATCATTCATTCACACCTGGTGGTGGTAAGCTACTTTCGTAGCCACAGCTGCCCTGGGGTAGACTGACGGAAGCGTGGCTGCCAATTTGCACCTACGGCCCCTCCAACCACCACCTATCATTCATTCATCATTCATTCACCGGTGTGAGCGGCACCGGGGGCAAGGGTGAAGTGTCCTGCCCAAGGACACAACGGCATGGTAAGAGGCGGGGAGCGAACCTGCAACCCTCAGGTTTCTGACACGGGCGCTCCACCCACTACGCCATGCCGCCCCTAAATGTCTCCAAACTTGTTCCAAACGTTTGTGCTACAATTGTGCAGCAACAATTATTGTCTAACTCGCATCATTTTTGTGTCATTAACCTGTTATGATTCACAACCAGCCCTCAAATCATGCCTAAATATCCTCAAACTGGTCCCAATCGTTTGTGCAAAAACAATCTATGTCTAAGTATTATATTTGTTATGTTATCAACTCCATCGCATGGCCAACACAGGTGGCAACTTGTCCAGGGTGTATCCTGCCTTCCGCTTGAATGCAGCTGAGATAGGCTCCAGCACCCCCTGTGACCCCGAAAGGGACAAGCGGTAGACAATGCATGGATGTTATTAACCTGTTATGATTCATAACCAGCACATTAGCCTTGTCAATATTTCCCCAAACTTGTCACAATCGTTTGTGCTACAATTGTGCAGCAACAATCTTTGTCTACCTATTATAGTTTGTATGTTATTAACCTGTTATGATTCATAACCAGCCCTCAAATCATGTCAATATCTCCCCAATCTTGTCCCAATCGTTTGTGCAGCAACAATCTTTGTCCAACTATTATATTTGTGATGTTATTAACCTGTTATGATTCACAACCAGCCCTCAAATCATACCTAAATCTCTACAAACTTGTCCGAAATGTTTGTGCTGCAGCAATCTTTGTCTAACTATTATATTTTTGATGTTATTAACCTGTTATGATTCATAACCAGGCCTCAAATCATACCTAAATCTCTACAAACTTGTCCCAAATGTTTGTGCAGCAACAATCTTTGTCTAACTATTATATTTCTGATGTTATTAATATCTTATGATTCATAACCAGCCCTCAAACCATGCCTAAATCTCCCCAAAGTTGTCCCAATCGTTTGTGCAGCAAAACTCTATCTCTAATTACTATAGTTTTTATGTTATTAACCTGTTATGATTCATAACCAGCACTTCAGCCTTGTCAATATTTCCCCAAACTTGTCACAATCGTTTGTGCTACAATTGTGCAGCAACAATCTATGTCTAACTATTATAGTTGTTATGTTATTAACCTGTTATGATTCATAACCAGCCCTCACATCATGTCAATATTTCCCCAAACTTGTCACAATCGTTTGTGCTACAATTGTGCAGCAACAATCTATGTCTAACTATTATAGTTTTGATGTTATTCACCTGTTATGATTCATAACCAGCCCTCAAATCATACCTACATCTCTACAAACTTGTCCCAAATGGTTGTGCTGCAGCAATCTTTGTCTAACTATTATACTTTTTATGTTATTAACCTGTTATGATTCATAACCAGCACTTCAGCCTTGTCAATATCTCCCCAAACTTGTCAAAATCGTTTGTGCTACAATTGTGCAGCAACAATCTTTGTCTATCTATTATAGTTTGTATGTTATTAACCTGTTATGATTCATAACCAGCCCTCAAATCATGTCAATATCTCCCCAAACTTGTCCCAGTCGTTTGTGCAGCAACAATCTTTGTCTAACTATTATATTTGTGATGTTATTAACACGTTATGATTCATAACCAGCCCTCAAATCATACCTAAATCTTCCCAAAGTTGTCCCAATCGTTTGTGCAGCAAAAATCTATCTCTAATTACTATAGTTTTTATGTTATTAACCTGTTATGATTCATAACCAGCCCTCAAATCATGCCTAAATCTCTCCAAACTTGTTCCAAACGTTTGTGCTACAATTGTGCAGCAACAATTATTGTCTAACTCGCATCATTTTTGTGTCATTAACCTGTTATGATTCATAACCAGCCCTCAAATCATGCCTAAATATCCCCAAACTGGTCCCAAGCGTTTGTGCAAAAACAATCTATGTCTAAGTATTATATTTGTTATGTTATTAACCTCATCGCATGGCCAACACAGGTGGCGACTTGTCCAGGGTGTACCCTGCCTTCCGCCCGAATGCAGCTGAGATAGGCTCCAGCACCCCCTGTGACCCCGAAAGGGACAAGCGGTAGACAATGCATGGATGTTATTAACCTGTTATGATTCATAACCAGCACTTCAGCCTTGTCAATATTTCCCCAAACTTGTCACAATCGTTTGTGCGACAATTGTGCAGCAACAGTCTATGTCTTATTATATTTTTGATGTTATTAAAGGCCTACTGAAAGCCACTACTACCGACCACGCAGTCTGACAGTTTATATATCAATGATGAAATCTTAACATTGCAACACATGCCAATACGGCCTGGTTAACTTATAAAGTGCAATTTTAAATTTCCCGGGGAACTTCCGGTTGAAAACGTCTATGTATGATGACGTTTGCGCGTGACGTCAATGGTTGAAACGGAAATATTCGGACACATTGTATCTCAATACAAACAGCTCTGTTTTCATCGCAAAATTCCACAGTATTCTGGACATCTGTGTTGGTGAATCTTTTGCAATTTGTTTAATGAACAATGGAGACTGCAAAGAAGAAAGCTGTAGGTGGGATCGGTGTATTAGCGGCTGGCTGCAGCAACACGATCACGAGGACTTTGGTTTGGATAGCAGACGCGCTATCCGCCGCCAGCCGCCGACCGCATCGATGATCGGGTGAAGTCCTTCGTTGCGGCGTCGATTGCTGGAACGCAGGTGAGCACGTGTGTTGATGAGCTGATGAGGGCTGGCGTAGGTGGATAGCTAAAGTTTTTATCATAGCTCTGAGGTCCCGTAGCTAAGTTAGCTTCAATGGCGTTGTTAGCAACAGCATTGCTAGGCTTCGACAGGCGGCACAGCATTAACCATGTAGTTACAGGTTCAGTGTTTGGTTCAGTGTCTCCTGTTGATCTTCTGTCCATCCTTCCAGTCAGGGGCTTATTTATTTTGTTTCTATCTGCATTTAAGCACGATGCTATCACGTTAGCGCCGTAGCTAAATTGCTTCACCGATGTATTGTCGTGGAGATAAAGGTCACTGTGAATGTCCATTTCGCGTTCTCGACTCTCATTTTCAAGAGGATATAGTATCCGAGGAAGTTTAAAATACAAATCCGTGATCCACAATAGAAAAAGGAGAAAGTGTGGAATCCAATGAGCCCTTTTACCTAAGTTACGGTCAGAGCGAAAAAAGATACGTCCTGCACTGCACTCTAGTCCTTCACTCTCACGTTCCTCATCCACGAATCTTTCATCCTCGCTGAAATTAACGGGGTAATCGAATCGCTCTCGCTGCTGGTGTAAACAATGGGGAAATGTGAGGAGCCTTTCAACCTGCGACGTCACGCTACTTCCGGTACAAGCAACGCTTTTTTTTATCAGCGACCAAAAGTTGCAAACTTTATCGTCGATGTTCTCTACTAAATCCTTTCAGCAAAAATATGGCAATATCGCGAAATGATCAAGTATGACACATAGAATGGATCTGCTATCCCCGTTTAAATAAAAATATTCATTTCAGTAGGCCTTTAAACTGTTATGATTCACAACCAGCCCTCAAATCATACCTAAATCTCGACAAACTTGTCCCAAATGATTGTGCTGCAGCAATCTTTGTCTATTATAGTTTTGATATTATTAACCTGTTATGATTCATAACCAGCCCTCAAACAATGCCTAAATCTCCTCAAACTTGTCCCAAACGTTTGTGCTGCAAAATGTTTTGCTCTAACTATAAAAGTTTTAAGTTAATAACGTTTTGTAATTCATAACCAGCTCCCAAAAAGTTAATAACATAAAAAACTCTAACAGTTAGACAAAAAAAATTGAAGCACAAAGAAATGGGACAAGTTTTGGGAGGGGGAAGTAACTTCACACATGATGACCATATCTGGCAGGAGTACCAGAGAAGGTTGACCGATGCGACATTTAGACTTTCTTGCATGTGAGCAACAGAATTGAAGTCATTGAAACAGAGTCTGTTTTTCACAAGGGCGGCCTTCACTGTTGCGGAGGAGGAAGAGCGGCACAAACACGGAATGGAACCTCCTGCCTCATGAATCGCAGCTCACGTGCGGTCAGAAACAACGTCCTCCCACTTTCTTCCTGCGTCTCCAAATTCACTCACGGCCCACTGAGCACCATGGCTCCGAGATGTGAGGCATATTTAAGTGCAGCTGAATGCCTACTGTGCATTATACAGTTCATTTAGGGGCACGGGGGGCCAAAAGGCATCTGGAGAAACGGTGCATTCTTACAACACATGACCCAGCACGGATGTATTGTGCAAAGAACAACAGCGAGTTATTTTTGTAACAACATGGTGCCGTGAGGAACGCACACCAGGTCACATGACACTGTGTGCGGGCAGGAGTTAACTCCGTTTACTGCCAGTTACTGATTGTTGCAACACCAATGACGTGACTCTAATGAGTAACAGATCGTTTTAAACGTTATTCTTCAACTCCCTGCTGGTTGGAGATCTTCTCTCTTGATTGACTAACAGTCTCATCATCAAGTCTGGATTTGGACATTCAAGACATTGCATTAAAGGAGAAGTAATTACAGCAGGGGTGTCCAAAGTGCGGCCTGGGGGCCATTTGCGGCCCGCAGGTCATTTTTTAACGGCCCCACGGCACATTTTAAAAATACGATTGAAAAAAATTAAAAAAACATTAAAAGTGGTATTTAAAGAGCAAACAGGTGAAATGTAACAAGAAAATGTAGCAATGTTTACTCTAATCACACAAAGCTGCCATGTAGGCTGTTTCTTTCTTTAAAAAATAATAATGAATCAAAATCAATGTCATTATGAATTATTGACCTATTCAAGGCTCCAATTACGTCACATTAAATATTTTGAGATATTTTTTGGGGAAAATGTTGCATATTTTGTGTTTGCCATGTAAAAAAACGAGCTGTTTTTTTTAAAAGAAGGGCCTAAAACGAACAAACAAAAAACATAAACAACAATAAAACTTATAATTGACAGATAGATCTGAAGTTAATCTCGAGATTATTGTGTTAAAAGTAAACAGTAAAAAAAACCAAATTACAATTTATTTTTTAACACTGAGTAGGACCCTTTTGGATCCCCTACAGTTTTAGTGTGATTAGTTTTTAAGTGTCTTTGCTCAAAAAATAATAATGAATTAAAATCAATGGTGTTATGAGTTATTGACCTTTTTAAGGTTTCAATTATTATATAATCTCAAATATGCCACTTAAATGTGACGACCGGCTGCGGGTGTTCGTCTCTCAGGGATGCAGATCGGGCTTCGGACACAGCTTGCAGGTAAGCAATGATTTATTGAAGCATAAATCAGACAGTAACAAATAAACACGTGCTCATAGCACTAAAAGTACAAAACAAAGGAGCTAGCGTGGGAGCTAGAGTAAAACACTAAACAGAGCCTTTAGCGTGGAAGCTAGCAGGTTACCAGAGCCTTTAGCGTGGAAGATACAAGGTTACAGAACAGGAACAGAAGTCGTCAACTGTCGTGCGAACACAAACTACGATGCAACACAGACTGAATGAAAAGGCAGGCTTATATAATGAAGACAATAATGAAAAACAGGTGCGCGTCGGGAACACCCGCGGCAGGTGAAAGTAATCAGTTGCTATGGTAACAAACTCAGGTGCATAAACAGATACTAAAAAGGAGTCCAAGACTAGCAGAAAAACACAAATGACTAGAAAACGTAAACCGAAATATGATCCGGGCAGCGGATCATAACATTAAAAATGTTATAGGGTGAAAATATTGCATATTTTGTGTTTTTTTCATTAAAAAAAAAAGGGTTTTCTTTGACAAAAAGAGCATACAATTTAAATCTTTAAAAAATGTTATAATGACAGATAGACCTAATGTTGATCTAGAGATTTAAAAACTTGAATAATAACACAAATAATAATACTGAATAATGATACATTTTTTATATTTTTTGGACAAAAACCCTTTGGGGTCCCCGGGATCAAGCCTGAGTGGAAGCCTAAATGTATATGTTTTATACATTTATTGTATTGGTTTTTAAAATAAAAAATATCAAAATGGCCCCTGCTAGCTTTGATTTTTCAATGTGCGGCCCTCAGTGGAAAAAGTTTGGACACCCCTGAATTACAGCATATTTGCATAGAATGTAATGCAGGGGAATAACAAGAAGGAAAAACGTGTGAGATGCTAGCTGCTTCCTGGCAAAGCACGACTGTGAATTACTGCAGAGCCTAGAACTGCAGAGCTATGATTCACTTTACTCATGCGCATACGCCATCATCCTTTTGCAGTTTGCCAGTTTGCCCTGCAGGAAACCACACTGCAGCACCTGACGCTCAGGCGTGTCACAACCTGCTCTTAAGGGTTCTAACCGCAAGCAACTCATTTTGTCAGCAATCTGCCAAACAAAGTGAAAAAGACAATGTACGCACGTCTTGTTTTAGGATTTAGGGTTCCACCTATAGGGGATTACTGTATGATAACAGGGCATCTGCCCCAGTGTACCCACACATTTGGAAGACGAGGGGAGACGTCCAAGGCGTCCAGAAGCTCCCTGTGACGATTGATGGATGGGCAGGGCTGTGTACACTCGATTTCTGAACTTAATCGCAAAGTGGTTAACATCTCAGAGAAGTTTTCCGCTCTGCAAGGCGAAATTGTAAACACTTTGAGGACCAGAAAGGGACAAATGTAGAAGACCAGTATTGGAATGTGTCAACCCAAACATCCTAATCCAACGCGAGCATTTTGCCCCAGCCACCTTCAGCGGCAGCCTTAGAAATGTTTTTTATTAGAAACTCCTCCAGGAGATCACTGCAGTGAGCCGCAACCTGCTGTGGTATTGCAATGACGCAGAATGAGGCACCAAGATTGTGACGCCAGACGAAACAACGTCCTGGGCTTATGGACACACACCCTATATGCACTCTGCCCCCATCCCACTTAGGGCTGGGCGGTGTATACCAGTAATACAGTTTTAGAAAGATTTATATATTGGCCGCATGGGTAGATGGGACCCGTCAGCCCAGTAAGGCGACCCATCTAGGAGAAGGTAAACTCCGATCCAAAACCGCCCATGCCTTGTGGCATACCTTTATAGGGGAAGGCTTCGGGAGTAAACGCTGAGGAAAAATCCATACACAAAGTCCCTAAGGTGCTCCACTGCTGGTCTTTTCAGACTTCTGATTGGCTAAAATGGTCTAACGGTTCCAGCCAGGTGCACCGGCAACTCCTGCAACACCGTTGGTGACAAATTGTACCAGCTCTTGCTGCTCCTTTGGATCCATCATCAGTGTGAAGAGGGGGGTCCTGGTGCATGGGCAACAGCTAGACCTCCATACTACTCTGTCCTGGCTTACGCCTTGGAGAGGTCCCTCCAGCCTCGTGTCATAGCGGGGAAACAACAACGGGAGGAGTCATCAGCCACAGCAGGCGTTGTTGCTGAGTTTAAACTTGACCTCTGGACTGGCACAGTTTCCATAGTCGTTACGACTGCCGGAGGCCTGAATGAATGATATATCGGAGACAATACCGCCATACCGGTATATTTTAATGCGCCTTTGTTATGGCCGTTTGCTCTTCTCTGCGCCTGACAGGCACAGCACAGGGCATTCTTTGGCATACCCTCGCCCCCCTGCGTGTTTACGTAGGCTTCTCACAATGACGCAACACAACAAACTTTTCAAAAGAATATGGCGCTCAAACAATGCCTAAATCTTTGCATCATTCGATTCCCGAATGATGCAAAGCTTTATCTATTTGCTTGAGAAGACATTTCTCTCCTTATAGCGACTTTATCACAAATCTCATCTGTTTATGTTAGCGACTTAGCACAGTGGCTAGCGATAGCTACTCTCTGCTGCTCGGTGTGTCAAATGTTTAGCTACTCCTTGTCTTGAAAGTGACTCTCCCCATAGCCCGTGCGGACTACGGTGCTATAGCGGCGGGGTGGCTAAGTAGTTTCAAACTGAAGAGCCATCGTCCTTCACCGCAGTGAGCTATTAGAAGCTCCATCTGTCCCAACGCACAAGGGTGAGGCTACAAACCTAACGTTAATAAACAACATTAACGAAAACTGCTTTGACATATTAACGGCTAACTTATTACTTTCACGTCTGAGTACTCTCAACACTGGTTATCTAGCCATAAAACACTTAGGCATCCCTAAGAAGTTTGCACGTTTTGTTTAAAGACCTACTGAAATGAATTTTTTTTAATTTAAACGGGGATAGCAGATCCATTCTATGTGTCATACTTGATCATTTTGCGATATTGCCATATTTTTGCTGAAAGGATTTAGTATAGAACAACGACGATAAAGTTTGCAACTTTTGGTCGCTGATAAAAAAAAGCCTTGCCTATACCGGAAGTAGCGTGACGTCACAGGAGGAAGAATTCCTCACAATTCCCCGTTGTTTACAATGGAGCGAGAGAGATTCGGACCGAGAAAGCGACGATTACCCCATTAATTTGAGCGAGGATGAAAGATTCGTGGATGAGGAACGTTAGAGTGAAGAACTAGAGAGGCAGGGTGTATCTTTTTTCGCTCTGACCGTAACTTAGGTACAAGGTCTCATTGGATTCCACACACTCTCCTTTTTCTATTGTGGATCACGGATTTGTATTTTAAACCACCTCGGATACTATATCCTCTTGAAAATGAGAGTCGAGCACGCGAAATGGACATTCACAGTGACTTTTATCTCCACGACAATACATCAGCGAAGCTCTTTAGCTACTGAGCTAACGTGATAGCATCTGGCTCAAATGCAGATAGAAACAAAATAAATAAATCCCTGACTGGAAGGATAGACAGAAGATCAACAATACTATTAAACCATGGACATGTAACTACACGGTTAATAATTCTCAGCCTGGCAAAGCTTAACAATGCTGTTGCTAATGACGCTGAAGCTAACTTAGCAACTTAGCAACCGGACCTCACAGAGCTATGATAAAAACATTAGCGCTCCACCTACGCCAGCCAGCCCTCATCTGCTCATCAACACCCGTGCCCACTTGCGTTCCAGCGATCGACGGCGCGACGAAGGACTTCACCCGATCATCCGTGCGGTTGGCGGCTAGCATCGGCTAGGCGTCTGCTATCCAAGTAAGTACTCCTTGTTGTGTTGCTACAGCCAGCCGCTAATACACAGATCCCACCTACAACTTTCTTCTTTGCAATCTCCATTGTTCATTAAACAAATTGCAAAAGATTCACCAACACAGATGTCCAGAATACTGTGGAATTGTTCGATGAAAACAGAGCAGTTTGTATGGTGACACATTGGGTACGAATACTTCCTTTGCCGTCGTGACGTCACGCGCATACGCATCATACATAGACGTTTTCAACCAGAAGTTCCCCGGGAAATTTAAAATTGCACTTTATAAGTTAACCCGGCCGTATTGGCATGTGTTGCAATGTTAAGATTTCATCATTGATATATAAACTATCAGACTGTGTGGTCGGTAGTAGTGGGTTTCAGTAGGCCTTTAAGATACTGATGCATATCGTATTCCGCCATTCGGTCTAAAAATAACGTAATATCAGTTTTGGTTGCAAGTCTCGAGTTTGTCGTAATGTGTGCTTATATGTGCTTATGTTTACTGAGGTTTTTTTCCCCCATGCTCCACACAGCGACTCCTACAGGAGCACAGTTTTTGGGGTGACTATTTCCTCTCTCGTCCTGTTTTCCTTTTCCCCATCTTCACGTGCCGCCGCCCATGTGGCGACCCATCAGCCACATCTCCCGTCTACCGCCCTTGTTGTACTGTAGTCTTGTTTCTTGGACGGGTTGACTTTCAAGGAGCCATATGTAATAAGGTGGCCAGAAATGGTCTGTAGTACCCTCCCCCTCACCCTGACTGAGGTTGCCAGATACGCAGCCGAATCCAGCTCGATGGACTGGGCTACTCCAAGGAACGTCAAACTACCACTGCCTCTTACTTGGGGTTGAGGTGCTGGGATCATACTAGCCGAATAGACAAGCGTTTTGTCAATAACAAATTCCGAACCAACACATTTTACACAGAAATTAGGCTATTTTCAGGAAGAGGTACGTCATGCCTGCGTACAATATCACAACAAATGGCAATCATATGGTTATTGTCAGTACTATCAGAAAACACAAGACTAAAACAAACTACAACCAACGCTAGCAATGGTTATACTGGTGAAAATAAGTAGAGCATGCTTAGCAGCCTAATGTACACCCAAAACTAAAGATAATACATGTTACCAAGGCATGCCTATAGGCTACACGAATGATTTTATCATGTGATTAGGCTGTCTCCATACGTTTCACATTGCCATGATGACAGCCGTGCTAATGTTGGAACCCATTTCCTCAGCGTATCAGCATATTGAGAAGGAAATAGGCACTGAAACTACCCATATCCACATAGGGACCTGTCAGTGCAAATACACATCGACATACAGGCTAACGGGCATATATTTCCCCTGTTAGCCTATATGTTGATGTGTCATTGACCAGGCTAGCATGCTAAGCATTACACTAGGAGCGAAGCACCATCACACTAAGCATTCGTTGCACGAACATACTAGCTTTGTTAGAAAAGGTCATAGACTGTATTGGACAATATAGTTTACATACCAAATGTCAATTTCCATTTATTACAAGTAATAGGAAAACCTAAATGCCTGACTTACCTATCGAGGAGGAAATTAGCAAGTTCTGCGTCAGATGAAAACATCTGCTCAGCCTTCAATCGTCCCCATCTTTCAAAGGCATCCCGATACAAAATCCTGGTTTTTGTTCCTGGCTTCGTCATGAATAAGTTGAGAATCGTAACGAGGCCTTTTAGATTTACCTGAGGTCTGATATGTTTAGTAACTTTACCGGTGGCAATAGCCAGACGAAGATGGCACTGCGTAACTGGCAACCTGGATGTGACACACTCAAGGGCTTTGTAATTGGTCAAACGGTGGAGGGCGGGGCATCGAAATGAAAACAATGACAAGATTTAGGGCTGTAAATCTAATTTTGAAATGAGCATATCCCGGCTGGACTACTGTTATCAGTTATAAAGGTATTTATTCTCTGGGAGTTACGATTCAATAAATCAAAACCATACAAAGCTGTGACGGTTTGTGGACAACAAAGACAGAAGTCCAGACAAAAGGGAGGAGCAAATTGCTACTCAAATTTTGACATGCTTGTCTTAAAGATGCATCCTCAAAGATATAGATATCAAGTATCTACACGTTGAGTTTTATCTAATAACATCGCTATGAATTGTTCTTTGCTCCAGGTCTTCACTGGTGCTGTCATTTCAGGGAGTATCAGTGGCCCCACAGCTCATGAAATATAAATGAAAGGGTGGAATTACAGTACATGGAAGAGTAAGACTCCTTTGAAAGCTGTAAAATGGTGTGTCCAGTGTGCTCACCTTACCATTCAAGACCAAAATAAATCAAAAAGTCCCATTCACTATAGTGTATTATTATTCTTAACGTATACCCAATAAGGTCACAAGTGATCTCCTTCTTGAGACGTTTAGTAGCCAATACCAGACAATATACAAAACCCCAAACCAGTGAAGTTGGCACGTTGTGTAAATGGTAAATAAAAACAGAATACAATGATTTGCAAATCCCTTTCAACGTAAATTCATTTGAATAGACTGTAAAGACAAGATACTTAACATTCAAACTGGAAAACTTTGTTATTTTTTGCAAATATTAGCTCATTTGGAATTTGATGTCTGCAACATGTTTCAAAAAAGCTAGCACAAGTGGCAAAAAAAGACTGAGAAAGTTGAGGAATCCTCATCAAACACTTATTTAGAACATACCACAGGTGGACAGGCTAATTGGGAACAGGTGGGTGCCATGATTGGGAATAAAAGCAGCTTCCATTAAATGCTCAGTCATTCACAAACAAGGACGAGGCGAGGGTCACCACTTTCTGAACAAATGTGTGACCAAATAGTCGAACGGTTTAAGAACAACCTTTCTCAGCGAGCTATTGCAAATAATTTAGAGAATCTGAAGAAATCACTGCACGTAAGTGGCAAGGCCCATGACCTTAGATCCCTCAGGCGGTACTGCATCAAAAACCGACATCAGTGTGTAAAGCAGGGGTCCCCAAACTTTTTGACCCGGGGGCCGCATTGGGTTAAAAACATTTAGCCAGGGGCCGGGCTATCTATATCTATATCTATATTTATATATATATATATATATACACACAAACATATACATACATACATACATACATACATACATACATAAATACATACAATACATAAATATCATTGCAGATTAGACAAATTGCCTTTTCCTTACATTGAACAAAAAAAGTCACATGTCCCCTGATGTTTAAAAACTCTGCACTGAGTCTATTTTATGTTTCCATATTTTTTTCCCCTCTTGCACTAATTGACTAATTGCACTTGCCGCACGCTCGCCCGACACTGCGGCGCGAGCGTGATGTCGACACGTTATCAATTGAAAAATTCATTTTTAGACAATATGATTTGCCTGAGCAACTAGGAGACCCCAAGAGCAACAAGCGGTAGAAAATGGATTGATGGATGGGCTAGAAAGGACAGATTAAATTAAATTTTGATTTATTTATTTTTTATTTTATTTTTTTAAAACTCGGGACTACCCGCGGGCCGGATTTTGGACGCTGGCGGGCCGTAGTTTGGGGACCCCTGGTGTAAAGGATATCACCACATGGCTCAGGAACACTTCAGAAAACCACTGTCAGTAACCACAGTCGGTCGCTACATCTGTAAGTGCAAGTTAAAACTCTGCCATGCAGAGGGAAAGACATTTATCAACAACACCCAGAAACACCGCCGGCTTCGCTGGGCCCGAGCTCATCTAAGATGGACTGATGCAAAGTGGAAAAGTGTTCTGTGGTCTGACGAGTCCAAATTTCAAATTGTTTTTGGAAACTGTGGACCTTTTGTCCTCCGGACCAAAGAGGAAAATAACCATCCAGATTGTTATAGACACAAAGTTGAAAAGCCAGCATCTGTGATGGTATGGGAATATCATTGCTTACGTGCAGTGATTATTCCAGATTCTCCGAACCTTTTGATGATATTACTGACCATAGATGGTGAAATCCCTAAATTCCGTGCAATAGCTCGTTGAGAAATGTTGTTCTTTAACTGTTGGACAATTTGCTCATGCATTTGTTGACAAAGTGGTGACCCTCGCCCCATCCTTGTTTGTGAATGACTGAGCATTTCATGGAAGCTGCTTTTATACCCAATCATGGCACCCACCTGTTCCCAATTAGCCTGTTCACCTGTGGGATGTTCCAAATAAGTGTTTGATGAGCATTCCTCAACTTTATCAGTCTTTTTTTACCACTTGTGCCAGCTTTTTTTGAAACATGTTGCAGGCATCAAATTCCAAAAGGACTAATATTTGCAAACAATAACAACGTTTTCCAGTTCGAACGTTAAGTGTCTTGTCTTTGCAGTCTATTTGATTGAATATAGCAGAGGTGTCCAAAGTGCGGCCCGCAGGTCATTTTTTAACGGCCCCATGACACATTCTAAAAATACGATAAAAAAACCCAAACAAACGTGGTATAAAAGAGCAAACAGGTGAAATGTAACAAGAAAATGTTGCAACGTTTACTCTAATAACACAAAGCTGCCATGTAGGCTGTTTCTTTCTTTTAAAAATAATATTTAATCAAAATCAACGTCATAATGAATTATTGACCTATTCAAGGCTCCAATTACGTCACATTAAATATTCCACTTTGAGATATTCTTTGGGGAAAATGTTGCATATTTTGTGTTTGCCATATAAAAAACTGAGCTGTTGTTTTTTAAAAGAAGGGCCTAAAAGGAACCAACAAAAAACATAAACAACAATAAAAATTAGAATTGACGGACAGATCTGAAGCTGATCTCGAGATTATTGTGCTAAAAGTAATCAGTAAAAAAAAAAAGTATAATTTATTTTTTAACACTTTAATGTGTAGAGGACCCTTTAGGATCCCCAATAATTTTTGTGAGATTTTTCTTTGCGTGTGTCATTGCTCAAAAAATGTCAATGTTGTTATGAGTTATTGACCTTTTTAAGGCTCCAATTATTTTATAATCTCAAATATTCTACTTTAAAATTTAATTGGGGGAAAATATTGCATATTTGGTGGGGTTTTTTTCCATAAAAAACCTGGGTTTTCTTTGACAAAAAGGGCATACAACTTAAATGTTTAAAAACGTTTTTTTGACAGATAGACCTAATTTTGATCTAGAGATTTAAACTTTGAATAATAATAATAATAAATAATGACACATTTTTTTTATATTTTTTTGACCAAAACTCTTTGGGTTCACCGGGATCAAGCCTGAGTGGCGGCCTAAATGTATATCTTTTTTATACATTTATTGTATTGGTTTTTAAAATAAAAAATATCAAAATGGCCCCCGCTTGCTTTGATTTTTCAGTGTGCGGCCCTCAGTGGAAAAAGTTTGGACACCCCTGGAATATAGGTTGAAAAGGATTTGCAAATCATTACACAACGTGCCAACTTCACTGGTTTTGGGTTTTGTATTTGTACACCCGTATAGCCACTGAACAGCATTTTAGGAATATTAGAATTCAGAGCTTGTGTTCACGTGTGCTACACAACTGTATGTTTTTAAAGTTCACTCCCTTCACGGAGTGTTAAAAGCTGCAAGAAGGCGGCGAGCAAGTTATTCACAGCCATCGCCAAGTGTGAGTCAGCCTGAAGATGTGACATTGTGGGTGTTTCCAGCTTAGACCGTAGCTATTAAAAACATGGTCCTTACATGCGTGGTCCATGACGGCTCTCAGGGGTTTATTTACCTTCCACTCTTTTATGGATCTAACTAAAGCATTTGACACAATTAATCACAATATTTTAATCAAAAAAATAGAACGATATGGCATCAGAGGGTTAGTCTTAAACTGGATAAGAAGTTATCTAACGAACAGGAAACAATACGTGAAGCTAGGAGAACACACATTTACAACGCTAAATATATCCTGTGGTGTACCTCAGGGATCAATACTAGGACCTAAATTATTCAATCTCTATATAAAGGACATTTGTAAAGTTACAAAAGATTTAAAGTTAGTATTTTTTGCGGATGATACAACAGCGTTTTGTTCAGGAGAGAACACACAGGAGATAACACAAATAATAACAGAAGAAATTAACAAACTAAAAAGATGGTTTGACAAAAACAGACTATCGTTGAATCTCAGTAAAACTAAAATAATGCTATTTGGTAACAGTAGAAGAGAAAGTCAAACACAAATACAAATAGACGGAATAGAAATTGAAAGAGTAAATGAAACCAAATTTCTAGGTATAATGATTGATGATAAATTGAACTGGAAATCTCACGTAAAAAATATACAACATAAAGTAGCAAGAAACACGTCAATAATGAATAAAGCAAAACATGTTCTAGACCAAAAATCCCTTCATATTCTCTACTGCTCACTAGTGTTACCATATCTGAGCTACTGTGTAGAAATATGGGGAAATAATTACAAAAGTACACTTCATTCATTAACGGTGTTACAAAAAAGATCAGTTAGAATAATACATAATGTTGGATATAGAGAACATACAAACCCTTTATTTATTGAATCAAAGATACTGAAATTCCACGACATAGTGAATTTGCAAACAGCTAAAATTATGCACAAAGCAAACTATAACCTGCTACCCAAGAATATACAAAAATGATTGTCAAAGAAAGAGGAGAAATATAATCTTAGAGAAAAACGTAATTTAAAACATTTGTATACACGTACAACACTTAAGACCTTCAGTATATCAGTATGTGGAATTCAATTATGGAATGGATTAAGCAAAGCAATCAAACAATGTACTAATATGATCCATTTCAAGAAACTCTTCAAACTTAAAGTGTTTACAAAGTACAAAGAAGATGAACCATGACAAACATTCTCAATTTATTTCATCCATCCATTCATTCATTCTTAAAGTAATCTTACTTATCTCATCATATGAAATATGACTTACTTCACCAATTATTATTATTAAAATTATTACTATTATTTATTTACTTGTTTTTATTGTGATTACTTATGGAGTTTATTGTGAATAAATTGTGAACAGGAAGTGAACAAAAAGTTTTAGCAACTGTTATGTAAAGAAAAGGGGTAGGATTAAATAAGCTCTGCTTCTTCCTACTCCTTTTCGAACATGTTGAAAAGAGAAACTGGAAATTGTGATGTATCATGTTGTATGCTTGCATGTTCGAAATAAACTCAAACTCAAACTCAAACTGTAGAATGTTGACGTGGATGAAACACAGAATGTGGAATGTACTGAAATACAAGTTAAACCAAGAAACAAACAGACCTCGCATCAACATTTACATAAACTAGTGCCCGTACAGGTTTGTCTTCTTTGTGTTGGTTAATTGCTTTGAGCCAAGCTTTTTTCATCTTGACCACAAGGAAGCATGTGTTTGTGGTTATTGTGCCGCTGGTAAATCCGCATTCAAACAAAAAGGTAAGAGGCGGCGTCTAAAAGGACAGCTCGGTCTTTTCATCGTTGTTCACAGCGCCGGTTTAGGGGGGAGTCTCTTCGTCATTTGCAATGCAAAGTCTGCCTTATCTGGCCCGCCTCATGCTGCTCAGATGGGAATACCCGGGACCACGGGTCCACACCCCAGGGAACTGCTATGCCAATTATGTCAGTAATGGCCGGGTGATGGTGCACAGATGGCTCTCTAGCTTGTGTTCCTCCCATCCAAACTGATATTTGCCGACACAAAGACGATTCCCATTTTTAGATATTCCTATTTTGTGCGCCACTCTCTGGCCGAGACAACCCGACCCGGGGGGCAGCAACCCGCGGCTCTTTACTGCCGCCCTAGTGGCTTCCTGGTGCATTTTTAAAAAAAGGATTGAAACTGGAAGGTGATTGGCTGCAAGCAGCTCCCATCCCTCCAGGACCTGTTCTCCTCCAGGACCAGGAGGCGTGTGGGTCGGATCACAGCTGACACTTCTCACCCTGGACACAAACTATTCTCCCCTCCCCCCTCAGGCAGGAGACTACGGTCCATCCAGACCCACACCTCCCGCCACCTGAACAGTTTTTTCCCCTTGGCCTTCAGGCACATGAACAATATCAAGATCTGACAGCTCAGTTACGGCTCATTTTATTACCTATTCTGTGTTATATATGTTTTATGTTGCACCTGTTCTCCTGCACCAAGAAACATTCCTAGTTTGTGAACCCATTCTCAAACAATGGCAATAAAAACTATCCTGATTCTGATTCTGAAAAAGATGGGGGAAAAATATTAGTTTTTGTTTTAGTATGATTTTTTTTTGAGGACAAACATGACACGAACCTTCCCGATTGTTAGAAAGGCCACCGTTTAATATGTTTGTCTGTATGCTTCACTGCTGAGAGTATTTGGTGAACATTGTTTTGTCCTACAAATTTCGGCGGTTCATGAACTCACCATAGTGTGGACTGTGACGCAACAGTTTGTTTACGTGTAAAATCTGCCACTCCTTCTCTGTCTCATTTTGTTCACCAAACGTTTTATGCTGTGCGTGAATGCACAAAGGTGCGCTTGGTTGATGTTATTGACTTGCTGGAGTGCTTATCAGGCATATTTGGTCAGTGCATGACTGCAAGCTAATCAATGCTATTTAGTAGGGGTGTGGGGGAAAATCGATTCGAATTCGAATCGCGATTCTCACATTGTGTGATTCAGAATCGATTCTCATTTTTAAAAAATAGATTTTTTTTTTTTAAATTTATTTATTTATTTTTTTATTTATTTTTTTAATTAATCAATCCAAAAAAACTATACACAGCAATACAATAACAATGCAATCCAATTCCAAAACCAAACCCAACACAGCAACACTCAGAACTGCAATAAACAGAGCAATTGAGAGGAGACACAAACACGACACAGAACAAACCAAAAGTAGTGAACCAAAAATGAATATTATCAACAATAGTATCAATCTTAGTTACAATTTCAACATAGCAGTGATGAAACATCCCTCATTGACATTATCATTAGACATTTATAAATATAAAAATAAAAGAACAATAGTGTCACAGTGGCTTACACTTGCATCGCATCTCATAAGCTTGATAACACACTGTGTCCAATATTTTCACAAAGATAAAATAAGTCATATTTTTGGTTCATTTAATCGTTAAAACAAATTTACATTATTGCAATCAGTTGATAAAACATTGTCCTTTACAATTATAAAAGCTTTTTACAAAACTCTACTACTCTGCTTGCATGTCAGCAGACTGGGGTAGATCCTGCTGAAATCCTATGTATTGAATGAATAGAGAATCGTTTTGAATCGGGAAAAAAACGTTTTTGAATCGAGAATCGTGTTGAATTGAAAAAAAAGAAAAAAGATTTTGAATCGAATCGTGACCCCAAGAATCGATATTGAATCGAATCGTGGGACACCCAAAGATTCACAGCCCTACTATTTAGGCTAGCTGTATGCACATATTGCCTCATTATGCCTTGTTTGTAGGTATATTTGAGATCATTTAATTTACTTTATTTATGTCCTCTGTGCATTTATTTTATATTTGCATCTCTCATGACACATTATCTGTATGTAATATTGACTGCGTTTCAGATTTGTGTGCCATGTTGTTCCAGACCACAGCAAACATGACCTAACTTGCAAATAAATCCATTAAAGGAAGACAGCCTGCCGTTTCATTAAACTTGAACACACACATCTATACCTTTGGTCCTTAAAAGCCAGTCATTTCCAGGAGTTATATCACCTTCTGAGTTGCCTGTGATTTACTAATGGTTTCTAATGTGGTAAAAATAATATTACATTTCAAAAATTACGTCAAAGAAGATTTGCTTTGGCTTGCGACACATAGTCATTTTGATAGTAGGCTATTATAGCTAATATAGACACTTACGTCATGTGTTGCCTTCATTATAAGACTTATATATGGCTTTTCATTTTTTGCGGCTCCAGACAGATTTGTTTCTTGTATTTTTGGTCCAATATGGCTCTTTCAACGTTTTGGGTTGCCGACCCCTGACCCAACCAGACTGTGTCTCCCATTTGGTGTTCTTCCTCCCCGCATTCCTGAGACAACACTGCTCTTGTTTTAACAGCAGAAGAGCAGCTGAGGCCAAGCACACACACACACACACACACACACACACACACACACACACACACACACACACACACACACACACACACACACACACACACACACACACACACACACACACACACACACAACACACACACACACACAAACACATATATACTTGCAGTTTGTATATTGTACATATGTCTGTTACTACATTATATATATACTCTAACAATATTGGAGGGCTTTGAAGGCTACAACCATGACTCTCATCGGCCGGATCGTCCACATTCCAAAAAAAGTGCAGTTCCCCTTTAAAACTTGCAATTGCGTGGCCTCGCTGGCTAACTTCCTTGCACGGGCAACTGTTTATTGACAATAAAAGTCTTGAATCTCCCTTCTTTACAGATATTCAACTATATGAGTGTTTGTTGGTGCACATTCCTTCTACCAAGTGAGATTTCATCTTTGAAGTGTCAAGACTTGGGTGAAATAAAACAAAATATTTCTTAAAACAGACCATACATGCAGAATAAACAGAATAGTACCTTTACACAACTTCCGAGGAAGTGATCATGTTTCTGTGGTAGAACAAGTGAAACTACAAAACCCAAAACCAGTAAAGTTGGCACGTTGTGTAAATGGTAAATAAAAACAGAATAGAATGATTTGCAAATCTTTCTCAACTTATATTCAATTGAATAGACTGCAAAGACAAGATATTTAATGTTCCAACTGAGAAACTTTATATTTTTTTGCAAATAATCATTAACTTAGAAATTAATGGCAGCAACACATTGCAAAAAATGTGTCACGGGGGCATTTTTACCACTGTGTTACATGGCCTTTCCTTTTAACAACAATCAGTAAAAGTTTGGGAACTGAGGAGACCATTTTTTGAAGCTTTTCAATTTTTTTTTTTTTTTTTAATTTAAGATTAAGTTGTTCAACTGTCCGGGGACTCCATTGTGGTATTTTAGGCTTCATATTGCGCCACACATTTTCATTGGGAGACAGGTCTGGACTACAGGCAGGCCAGTCTAGTACCCGCACTCTTTTACTGCTGTTTTAACACGTGCAGAATGTGGCTTGGCATTGTCTTGCTGAAATAAGCAGGGGCGTCCATGAAAAAGACCTTGCTTGGATGGCAACATATGTTGCTCCGAAACCTGTATGTACCTTTCAGCATTAATGGTGCCTTCACAGATGTGTAAGTTACCCATATCTTGGGCCCTAATACACCCCCATACCATCACAGATGCTGGCTTTTCAACTTTGCGCCTGTAACAGTCCGGATGGTTCTTTTCCTCTTTGGTCCGGAGGACACGACGTCCACAGTTTCCAAAAACTATTTGAAATGTGGACTCGTCAGACCACAGAACACTTTTACACTTTGCATCAGTCCATCTTGGATGAGCTCGGGCCCAGCAAAGCCGGCGGCGTTTCTGGGTGTTGTTGATGAATGGCTTTCGCTTTACATCGTAGAGTTTTAACTTGCACTTACAGATGTAGCGACAAACTGTAATTACTGACAGTGGTTTTCTGAAGTGTTCCTGAGCCCATGTGGTGATATTCTTTACACAATGATGTCGGTTTTTGATGCAGTGCAGCCTGAGGGATCGAAGGTCAATGTTACGTGCAGTGATTTCTCCAGACTCTCTGAACCTTTTGATGATATTACGGACCGTATATGGTGAAATCCCTAAATTCCTTGCAATAGCTCGTTGAGAAATGTTGTTTTTAAACCGTTCGACAATTTGCTCACGCATTTGTTCACAAAGTGCTGACCCCCTCATCCTTGTTTGTGAATGACTGAGCATTTAATGGAAGCTGCTTTTATACCCAATCACGGCACCCACCTGTTCCAAATTAGCCTGTTCACCTGTGGGATGTTCCAAATAAGTGTTTGATGAGCATTCCTCAACTTTCTCAGTCTTTGTGCCAGCTTTTTTTAAACATGTTGCAGGCATCAAATTCTAAATGAGCTAATATTTGCAAAAGATAACAAAATGTCTCAGTTCAAACGTTAAGTATCTTGTCTTTGCAGTCTATTCAATTGAATATAGGTTGAAAAGGATTTGCAAATCATTGTATTCTGTTTTTATTTACCATTTACACGACGTGCCAACTTCACTGGTTTTGGGTTTTGTATATTTCAAGGTTTGTTTCGAGCAGCTGCTGTAGATACAATAGTTGCGTCCCACAGAAGACCCCAGCATTGACCGACCTTCCCTTCTATATTTCATCCACCCTATTCTTCCTGCAATTGCAATTTCTCAAGCCCCCTTAAGGATCTGGCTCTTATCCAACTAAATCCCCCCTGTCGTTCATCTCGCCATGCCCACAATCTGAACTGGTATTCATGTGAGAACAAAGTCTTCCACTTGTCCTATCCTTCACCATTTTGCTGAGTCTTTCCCAAGTGTTGGGGTTTCCTGGGAACATTCAGAACCATACCACGAGTCTATTTAGGAGTCGAAGTGGGAATCTTTGGGCACCTCACCATTCGATTATGATTCAGGGGCTACGATTTGATTATAAATCAATGACTTATACATCTATAATGATTACATGGTATATTATTATTATATTGTTGTCATACAAGATTATTATATATTCTTAGGCTACGTTCACACGGCAGGGTCCGATGTCCAATTCAAGTTTGTTTGTAAAATCCGATCTTTTTATTCCAAAAGAAATGCAATTTCTAATGTGAATGCAATCTGACCCGCATGCCGACAGTGTTTACGCAAATAAACATGGCTTCCACTCAAGTCGGTCTCAGTACTGGCGCACTTGTGGAAATTTCAAGGATTTTGTGAACAGAAAAAACTGAATTATTGCGTGTAGAAGATGAAGAAGGAAGAGGACAAGTATATCGGCTCTGGCAGTTTTACGAGATATTTTGCTTGGATGTCTGCGTGTCTGAAGGGTGAGCAGTCGGAGAAAGTGAGTGGTAAAACGTTCACGTCAGTCCCTAAAACATTTTATCTTCACATATTTTTTCTGCTCAGTTGTCTTTTGTAACTATTTGGGCAAATAACTATGACGCTTATCACTTTTTGATGACGTTCTGGTCGGACGAATGCGAACTGAGCGCGGGAGCGTTCACAATGTGGACGCATCGCATATCTGATTTATTTCCACGTACACTACCGTTCAAAAGTTTGGGGTCACATTGAAATGTCCTTATTTTTGAAGGAAAAGCACTGTACTTTTCAATGAAGATAACTTTAAACTAGTGTTAACTTTAAAGAAATACACTCTATACATTGCTAATGTGGTAAATAACTATTCTAGCTGCAAATGTCTGGTTTTTGGTGCAATATCTACATAGGTGTATAGAGGCCCATTTCCAGCAACTATCACTCCAGTGTTCTAATGGTACAATGTGTTTGCTCATTGGCTCAGAAGGCTAATTGATGATTAGAAAACCCTTGTGCAATCATGTTCACACATCTGAAAACAGTTTAGCTCGTTACAGAAGCTACAAAACTGACCTTCCTTTGAGCAGATTGAGTTTCTGGAGCATCACATTTGTGGTGTCAATTAAACGCTCAAAAGGGTCAGAAAAAGAGAACTTTCATCTGAAACTCGACAGTCTATTCTTGTTCTTAGAAATGAAGGCTATTCCACAAAATTGTTTGGGTGACCCCAAACTTTTGAACGGAAGTGTAGGTTGTCGAAATGCGGAATTGCACTGTTCACACTGATACTGAATTGCACTAAAAACAGAATAAAACAATTTGCAAATCCTTTTCAACCTGTATACAATTGAATAGACTGCAAAGAAAAGATACTTAACGTTCAACTGGAAAACTGTTGTTATTTTTTGCAAATATTAGCTCATTTGGAATTTGATGCCTGCAACATGTTTCAAAAAAGCTGGTACAAGTGGCAAAAAAGTTGAGGAAGGCTCATCAAACACTTATTTGGAACATTCCACAGGTGAACAGGCTCATTGGGAACAGGTGGGTGCCATGATTGGGTATAAAAGCAGCTTCCATGAAATTCTCAGTCATTCACAAACAAGAATGGGGCGAGGGTCACCACTTTGTGAACAAATGCGTGAGCAAATTGTCCAACAGTTTAAGAACAACATTTCTCAACCTGAAAATTGTAAAAAAAATTGGTCTCCTCAGTTCCCAAACGTTTACTGAGTGTTGTTAAAAGGAAAGGCCATGTAACACAGTGGTAAAAATGCCCCTGTGACAACTTTTTTGCAATGTGTTGCTGCCATTAAATTCTAAGTTCATGATTATTTGCCAAAAAAAAAAAAAAGTTTCTCAGATCAAACAGTAAATATCTTGTCTTTGCAGTTTATTCAATTGAATATACGTTTAAAAAGGATTTGCAAATCATTGTATTCTGTTTTTATTTACGAATTAAACAACGTGCCAACTTCACTGGTTTTGGGTTTTGTATGTTAGCTAGGGGTGTAACGGTACGTGTATTTGTATTGAACCATTTTGGTACGGGGGTTTCGGTTCGGTTCGGAGGTGTACCGAACAAGTTTCCACACGAACATATTAAGTAGCCGCCTCCGCTTCCTTCTGCCTCTGTTTCTGTCAGTACTCTACACAGCACCCAGCATTGTCCCACCCACACAACCATCTGATTGGTTACAAACAGAGCGGTAACAGCCAATCAGCAGTGCGTATTCAGAGCGGTAACAGCCAATCAGCAGTGCGTATTCAGAGCGCATGTAGTCAGTGCTTAGTGTTTAGCAGGTAAGCATCAGGCAGCGGACTCTCCCCAAATTATTATAAACACCTCCCAGTCAACTACTAGTAACATCACTATGAGCCCATTGACCTTCTAGAAATATAAACTGCAGCTCAGCTCGCTCGCAGTCCTGGCTTGGAGTGAAGGCTAATTCGCTTTTAGCGTAATGTTAGCTCATTGTGCGGTATGTGTATGTGTGTGTGTGTGTTACGGACAGCAAAGCCCTGTCTGTCTATTATTTCACTTTACCTTTTTCTGTGTTGATTGAGCTGTGTTGAAGCAGCAAAAAAGGACATTATGTTAAATGATGAGTTTCTGTCTCTGATAGTTGATATAATAATGTAACTGCATCATAAAGCCTACATGAACTCCATGGTGTTCAGGGATGAATAGTCTCTCCTATTGCTATTGTACCATTTTTTCAGCTATAGCTACATTAATCATTAGTAATGGAGCAGCCTAGTTTTGAATGGCAGGGTCCCTGCTATCACATGTTGATAAAAATATAACATTTACATAAAAAAAATCAACTACAGGCTTCTCAAATGCTGTAATAAATTAAGCATGATGAGTTGACTTGAAACTGTTTAATGTTGCACTTTTTATATGTAGAAGAAAAGTTTTGTCATTTTATTTAATCCGAGCAACAACTTGAGGCAGTTTAATGTTGATTAACGTGGGCAGAATTATCATAGTGTTCCCAATGTTAAAAGGATAAAACCATTGTTTACAAATTTGGTAAATAAATAACCAAAAAATGTTTATTTTGTTGTTTTCTTACTGTACCGAAAATGAACCGAACTGTGACCTCTAAACCGAGGTACGTATCGAACCGAAATTGTTGTGTACCGTTACACCCCTGATGTTAGCTAAAAGTTTTCCCATGGTCAGCTAAAATCAAACCTAGAACTAACGTTGAGAGAACATAAGCAATAATGCCACATTTTAGAAACCTCTGTAATACTTAATTTAACATACCTAAATAATCGATATTCGAACATTTGTCGCGCACGTTTTAAATCGTGGTACATTGAATGATCCATCGTTATTCCACCTAAAGAGTCGAGGGAGAGGAAAGAGGGCAGCACTGGGGAGAGAATGTTCTCTGATTGTCAGCTGGTGTTAAAGTAAAAAGAACCCCCGGGGTAAAAGGTCGACCCTTTGAAATTGGTCTTGCAGAGTTTTAATAGTCCTATTAAAAGGAGGAGAAGCCTTTCATGATCTGCCCTCTGCTTTAATCCATTTAGTGGGTCCACCACCAATCACACAAGGGATCCAAACATCTGTTATGACCATGAATGCACGTATCACCAGGACTTATAAGAGTTAGAAATCATCTGATTTAACGGTGCTGTAAACAACGGAAACACATTCAAATGGGCGTGGACTTCCTCCATGTTGTTAGCAGCGGTGACTTCACTGCCAAACATCCCGTGATCACTTCCTGTGATCCATTTGAAGATATCCGGCATGACGTGAGCCATAGCTCCAAAGAGACCTTGCGCATAAACAGGAAGAGTGGATCCTATTTCGTAGACGTTGCCTGACAAGAACATTGTTTTGTCTAGCTGATATCTTCTTCCTGTCACGGTTATGTGCGCTACAAACATATTTCTCTCTTCCCTCCAGACTCACCCACTTCTGATTTCTTCCTGGCTTGTGGTTTATGTGGAGAACTGGAGCCCTAATCTGTCAGGACGCTGCGTGTAAAAGGGTCCTTCGGATTAACTCGGACGTTGATTAGCGCTGAAACTGAATTAAATTAAGAGTCCCACTGACAACACTGATATTGTCAATTGTCACTATTTGTCCTTGCAGACTGTGCTGAATAAAGCTAAGATTCTTCCAGTGAATGATGGCTGTAAACACACTCATGAAAACATGTGCTCTTCCCACATAGCAGAATGATTCATCTGTTTGTGTAAGACACAAAGTTACGACTAGGCATGGCCCAAACTGAACAAGTCAGCAGTTAATAAGCGTAAACAAACCAAACTCAACTAGGGTTGTACAATATACAGGTACTAACAAAGTAATGAAATAACTGATTCTTTTTTTTTCATGTCCATGAAAAAAAAAGAAAAGCTAGCGGCTAACGTCCCTCCGCAGTGTTTTAGCTACTTCTGACTAATCCTGGCCTCCATGGAGACAAATAAAGTACGTTTCTTACAAGTATTATCCCTGCAGGACAAGGAATAGCTAAACATGCTTCACTACTACTAAGGGTGTAATGGTACACAAACATTTTGGTTCGGTACGTACCTCGGTTTAGAGGTCACGGTTCGGTTAATTTTCGGTACAGTAAGAAAACAACAAAATATACATTTTTGGGTTATTTATTTACCAAATTTGTAAACAATGGCTTTATCCTTTTAACATTGGGAACACTATAATATTTCTGCCCAAAAATGGAAATAGCTCTGTGTGTGATGGATGTGAGCCACCACTAGGCTGATCAGTGCACAGCAGGCAGTCATGAATGCTAAGCATAACAACAACATACATATACACACAGGGTCCATTGCCAGGGTTATTAATGTGGCCAACATACACTACCGTTCAAAAGTTTGGGGTCACCCAAACAATTTTTTGGAATAGCCTTCATTTCTAAGAACAAGAATAGACTGTCGAGTTTCAGATGAAAGTTATCTTTTTCTGGCCATTTTGAGCGTTTGATTGACCCCACAAATGTGATGCTCCAGAAACTCAATCTGCTCAAAGGAAGGTCAGTTTTGTAGCTTCTGTAACGAGCTAAACTGTTTTCAGATGTGTGAACATGATTGCACAAGGGCTTTCTAATCATCAATTAGCCTTCTGAGCCAATGAGCAAACACATTGTACCATTAGAACACTGGAGGGATAGTTGCTGGAAATGGGCCTCTATACACCTATGTAGATATTGCAAAAAAAACAGACATTTGCAGCTAGAATAGTCATTTACCACATTAGCAATGTATAAAGTGTATTTCTTTAAAGTTAAAACTAGTTTAAAGTTATCTTCATTGAAAAGTACAGTGCTTTTCCTTCAAAAATAAGGACATTTCAATGTGACCCCAAACTTTTGAATGGTAGTGTATATAAAATAAAAACTAAATAAGATAAGGCTCAGAATGGTTTCTTAACAAAACCTTTCTACAAATGAAGTGCTTTTTTTGATTGATTGAGACTTTTATTAATAGATTGCACAGTACAGTACATATTCCGTACAATTGACCACTAAATGGTAACACCCCAATAAGTTTTTCAACTTGTTTAAGTCGGGGTCCACGTTAATCAACATTAAACTGCCTCAAGTTGTTGCTCAGATTAAATAAAATGACAAAACTTTTCTTCTACATATAAAAAGTGCAACATTAATCAGTTTCAAGTCAACTCAGCCTCAGATTAACTTTTCTTCAACCCCCCCCCCCCCAGCCTTTAACCCTGGTGACTTTCACTCAATCTTCATGTTTTTTGCGAGAAAAATCAGTTTATCCACATTGTCTGCAGAAAGAGCAGACCTGCTTGCAGTTACAATGTCTCAGTGGGTCAAAATCTAGTTTTTAATGCAATATGGTCTTAAATCTGCTGCTATAAAAACACCAACGGCATTTGTTATTGCTTTAGCCCTGCCTGACTCGCCGAGGAGAGGCTGCTTGAATGCGGTGTTTGCACGACGCTCGTCTTTATCTTCGTTGAAGCGATGTTCACTTGGGGGTGGTGACGCTTCAAATGGGTTAGCATGTTTGACGTGTTGTCAGAAGCATACCCTACTGCTGCTGAGCAATGTCGGCAAACCTCCGTCCTCCATTGTTGTATCGCAGATATTGTTTTGTTTACATCATTTTTTATTCATATTTCATTAAACAAAGCAAAAGTGATGTTTTGACGCAAAAGTGTATGTTTAAAAACGCTGATTTCCGCAGCTATTTCACATGGTTGAATAACCGATTCATCGAAATTGAATTATTCAAATCAATTATTAATCGTTGCGGCCCTAAAATGTTGCATGTTTTGACAGACTTTTGGTGACGTCATGGCCTGCTTTCAGACTTGACAAGTCCGTGATAATTGGATCGCACGAGACTGACTGGTGCAAAGACGCATTCATTCACAAGATAATGTGAAATGTCTTTACCGCGTCTCAAAATAATCGATATTTAGGTGTGACAACTTATGTAATCAGTCATACTTTCACTTGTTTGTAGACAACTGAGAAGATGTGGGAAAAATAGTAATGGATGTCTCATAGGACTTGCTTTGTTTCTTCTTGTATGCGTACAATGATTTGTGCAACCAACACACCCAGCGTGTACAGTCTTTCACTAATGTTTCCTAGACAAATGAAGCCTCTGTTTGAACTGTAGGCGGGTGCTGCTGGTATTTTATTTATCAGCATTAAAGACAAAAGCTCTTAAAATCATTAAGGATTAGCAGCGGGCTCTTTTAGCTAACGTGGGCGCAATTATTCCCTCATTACTTTGCTATAACATATGGTCGCTAGGCCTGGGCCTATAACACATCTTGCTGGGCGATATACTGACCTACAAATTATTGCAGATAATCGATATTGTTGTCAACATTATTTTGAGACCCAAATTAACTACGGTTGTAATGATAATACGTGTTAATAATAATGCAAGTACCGTATTTTTTGGAGTATAAATCGCTCCGGAGTATAAGTCGCTCCGGAGTATAAGTCGCACCGGCCGAAAATGCATAATAAAGAAGGAAAAAAACATATATAAGTCGCACTGGAGTATAAGTCACATTTTTGGGGGAAATTTATTTGATAAAACCCAACACCAAGAATAGACATTTGAAAGGCAATTTAAAATAAATAAAGAATAGTTAACAACAGGCTGAATAAGTGTACGTAATATGAGGCATAAATAACCAACTGAGAACGTGCCTGGTATGTTAACGTAACATATTATGGTAAGAGTCATTCAAATAACTATAACATATAGAACATGCTATACGTTTACCAAACAATCTGTCACTCCTAATCGCTAAATCCCATGAAATCTTATACGTCTAGTCACTTACGGGAATGAGCTAAATAATATTATTTGATATTTTACGGTAATGTGTTAATAATTTCACACATAAGTCGCTCCTGGGTATAAGTCGCACCCAAACTATGAAAAAGACTGCGACTTATAGTCCGAAAAATACGGTATACCATTTCAAATACAACAAACGAGTATTTCTGGTATATTTTAACATTGTAATTGGAATGTAAACTTTTAAATATCAAAGTAAATAAAACAAAGAATAAAACATAAACGTACTCTGTTAGCAAAATGTTGCACTTGAATAAAAATCACAACCAAATGCAATAACATAGGTTCTGTCTCTGTTAAGGAGGGGTTGGGGGACCCTCAAATATACACAACCTAAACAATAAATAAAGTGGCTAAATGATCAAAATGATCATTATTATTGTGGCATTGTTGAATGTGCTCAAAATGTACTTTTAACCAAGTTATTTGTGGTTTTTTTTTAACAAGTACACAATATATTTTCTTGACAAAGGAAACATTAAATATTATTTTGACTTCAGAAGAGCCATTTTATTTTTCTGTGTGTTTAAATATGTTTATCTTCTCCCATGTTGATTTGTAAACCTTTTAGAATGTGATCACGTCCAGGTTTATGTAACGTCAGTGGTACTTTAACTTTAACTTATACTTTATATTTGTGCAGACAACCTTTACTGTATGTGCAATGTTTATACTCTCTTAGTTCTCTGGACGCTAATGTTTCTACAAGTTTAGATTGTGCAAGGAAGTTCCTTCATGGGGAAAAACATTCATGGCTCTTGTTTTCATGTTCGCATTTAAGCGAGCTAGCCTGCGAACGTTAGTCGGTCCACCATTTTATCAATGTGTGGTAATCAATCACGGTTTTTCGATCGTCATCATTTTTGATCTGGACTTGTATTAATTGTTCAGCAAATGGACTTACCGGATATCGGCCCAGGTCTAATGGTTGCTTATATGCAGTACGAGTAGTACTGATTAATAATCCTGCAGCTATACTGAGTGCAAGGTCAGCTGACTAGACTAGACTTGGTATCTGACTAGACTTTGGAATAGGAAAAAAGGTCGGTATCTGGAGTAGCGGTCCAAGCCAATGGAGGCTGCTGACACTGGGTGGGTCTGGCAGATGCCCAGTCCCCAGTAAACCCCGCATAGTGGTGGGGATTCATCCTCTTATGCCCCGAGGGGAAGGGATTTGGTTCTTTATTTAGTGCCATTTAGAAAAGATTACCCCTAAACTGCAGACTTGTGGTCCAGAATGGATAAAAGGGATGATCAGAAAACCCCAAACAATACTGAAAGTGTTAGCAGGTCCAAGGTCTGTAGATTGAAAGCCATGAGAATCAGTGAGAGTGATTGTTAGCAACGAGCTTGAAGAAAGAAACTCATCAGCCGCACCACTTTGACTAGACATTTATGACTATTTGTAGGAGTTCTTTTTGTCTGAGTACTATTTTCTCCTGAGGTCACTTCAGAGAGACCCAGGTCCCACCAGACACCATTGTTCAGAACACGCTTGACCAAAGTGAACGACCCATTCAAATGTTGGCTCATGCGTCATAAACTGGCGTGTAACTCTCCTGGTCTGTGGACACCCAGGACCCGGTAACCCGGAGGGCTCAGAGACACAAAGGGCCAGAGGGCTGAGCCTAAACATTTACTGAGCTGAACAATATTTAGGGCCCTGATAGTCCAGTTCAGTTCACACAGCTGCCGCCACGCTGACAAGAAGGACAAGCAGGACCAACCGGTTGTAGCGTTCCAAGGACGAAGTAGTAGACGTTCCCATATCCTTAACGACAACCCCGTTTTAATGGCCTATTAAATGATGGTTTCTCTGGTGATGTTCTATGTTTTAGTTGAGGGATTAGGCACTTTTCCACCGCAGGAACTTTAACAGGAACTTCCCCACTTACTCTGGGAAATAAAGTTCCCCCTGTGTTTCAACAAAAAAATACCCGGGTAGATTTAGTTCTTCAGGAACCTTTCGGAGTTCTTGCCAGCTCGGTGGGACTTTTAGAAGGTTCCCGGAACTGTGCTATCGAATGCTGATTGGTTGAACACAGTTTTTAAAGCGCCATTAAGAAGTATGTGAGGACGACTTGTTTATTTCTTATTTCTGTGTATTTCTATCACAACATACTTGGCAACGGGGATAACGAAGAACAAAAGGAACTTTCGACTTGCAGGAACTTTAGTGGGGCATCTTTGTGCTGAAGAACGCTGATCGGTGGAACTATCTTGGAGTGTTTTTACTCAGCTGTAGTCTTTCAACTATATGCAATTTATTCTTGTTTATTATTTTTTACAAACTCCATACGCAAAGCTTTGAGAAGTGGACGGACTATTTTAAACGTATTCACGGAGCAGTATGAAGCCGGATTCGAAGCTGTTTACCGCGCTGAGTTTTCGTCGGATAAATGTGGAATAAAGCAGTACACGAGCGGAACAAAGGTAAACAACATCAAATATTAATTATTTACTTCATTACATGTTGTAAATGTAGTCAGTGACACTCCATTTGTGTAGTTATTAGCCTCAACCCCAGTGAACTGAATGCAAATGCTAACAAGCTAACGCTAAAGCCGATGAGTTTGTGTTGTCAGCGTGAGATAAACACTGACATTTATTATTGATATATTGTTATTTACAGATAAACACTGACATTTATTATTGATATATTGTTATTTACAGATAAACACTGACATTTAATATTGATATATCGTTATTTACAGATAAACACTGACATTTATTATTTATATATTGTTATTTGCAGATAAACACTGACATTTATAATGTATATATTGTTATTTACAGATAAACACTGACATGTATTATTCATATATATTTTTATTTACAGATAAACATTGACATGTATTATTTATATATTGTTATTTACAGATAACACTGAGATGTATTATTTATATACTGTTATTTACAGATAAATACTGACATGTATTATTTATATATTGTTATTTACAGATAAACACTGACATTTATTATTGATATATTGTTATTTACAGATAAACACTGACATTTAATATTGATACATCGTTATTTACAGATAAACACTGACATTTATTATTTATATATTGTTATTTGCAGATAAACACTGACATTTATAATGTATATATTGTTATTTACAGATAAACACTGACATGTATTATTGATATATTTGTATTTACAGATAAACATTGACATGTATTATTTATATATTGTTATTTACAGATAATACTGAGATTTATTATTTATATACTGTTATTTACAGATAAATACTGACATTTATTATTTATATATTGTTATTTACAGATAAACACTGACATTTATTATTGATATATTGTTATTTAAAGATAAACACTGACATTTAATATTGATACATCGTTAATTACAGATAAACACTGACATTTATTATTTATATATTGTTATTTGCAGATAAAAACCGACATTTATAATGTATATATTGTTATTTACAGATAAACACTGACATGTATTATTGATATATTTGTATTTACAGATAAACATTGACATGTATTATTTATATATTGTTATTTACAGATAATACTGAGATGTATTATTTATATACTGTTATTTACAGATAAATACTGACATTTATTATTTATATATTGTTATTTACAGATAAACACTGACATTTATTATTGATATATTGTTATTTAAAGATAAACACTGACATTTAATATTGATACATCGTTAATTACAGATAAACACTGACATTTATTATTTATATATTGTTATTTGCAGATAAAAACCGACATTTATAATGTATATATTGTTATTTACAGATAAACACTGACATGTATTATTGATATATTTGTATTTACAGATAAACATTGACATGTAGTATTTATATATTGTTATTTACAGATAATACTGATATGTATTATTTATATACTGTTATTTACAGATAAATACTGACATTTATTATTTATATATTGTTATTTACAGATAAACACTGACATTTATTATTGATATATTGTTATTTACAGATGAACACTGACATTTAATATTGATACATCGTTATTTACAGATAAACACTGACATTTATTATTTATATATTGTTATTTGCAGATAAACACTGACATTTATAATGTATATATTGTTATTTACAGATGAACACTGACATGTATTATTGATATATTTTTATTTACAGATAAACATTGACATGTATTATTATATATTGTTATTTACAGACAAACACAGACATGTATTATTTATATACTGTTATTTACAGATAAACACTGACATGTATAATGTATATATTGTTATTTACAGATAAACATGGACATTTATTTTTTATAAATTGTTATTTACAGATAAACACTGACATTTACTATTGATATATTGTTATTTACATATGAAATGGACCAAAAGGAATCACCTGACCCTCATGAATTCATCATTAAATGAGAGGACGCGGACAAAAGCCTGAATTTTTATAAACAAATCAGTACACTTTATTTTATAAATCATATTTTGTATAATTTTCTTTTTAATTCAATGACTTGATTTTTAGTAAAAGAACTGTTACCTAATATTGTGTGTTTATTTACATGGTATCAGTGTAGATGAAATATAATAAACCACTCATCCATACGTCATTAGCCTGATTTGTATAAACTACCTGAACTGTGGATGTGTTGGAAACACAAACCCCACACTTCGACAGGAAACTTTAGTTCCAGGAACCAAAAGTTCCAGAACCTTTGGTGGAAAAAGGCCTATTGTTGTAGGCAGAGAAGCGACATACTGGACTCTGCACAGGAGCTTGGGCTGAAAAGGTGTGACACATGTCACCCGTGACCGGCTTAGGATAAGAAAATAGACAACAGCTGAGGGAACACACGCCGTACTTACACGCCGCAGGGTAGTTTAATGTCATTACAGCGTTCACCCGACTGCAGCTGCACAACACGCACAACTTCATTAGCGACCCGTTATCTCAACACGGTGATATAGAGCTACAAATAGTAGGTCAGATACAGTGTTTCCCACACATCCATTTATTTGTGGCGGCCCGCCACGAAAGAATTACGTCCGCCACAAATAAAATGAAATAAAAAATAAAATAAAAAATTGATTTATTTATTTTATTTTTTTATTTTATTTTTTGTCCTGTCCAGCTTCTCAGGCAAATCATATAGTTGATGTAAATGCCCATATAGGCCGTTCAGATTTACTTTACAAAAGAGAAGTGTAGGATACTTCTCTTGTTGCCTTATTTGTATTTGACCACTACTGTTTTCTGTTTATTTGTTACTGACTGTGGCAGGACACCTCTGCCTCTGTTTCACTTTATGTTGCTGGTAAATAATATGGTTGTAGTAGTAGGATAAAGTCAAATTATTTAGTATGCACTAATTAAAGGGGCAGAGCTTTAAGAGACATTTTAGCTTTTATATTTTATAAGATATATTTTTTGTAAGAATCACAATTAATAAATATATTTCAGTGAATAACTTATTGTTCAAATCTGTATATAAATATGTACATAAAGTGTTGTAATTATATTGTAAAATGGATGGATGGATGGACGTTTAAAACAAAACTGTTATTATTAATTAGTAAGTATACATTTTTTTAGCCTTTTTAGAGAAAATCATATCATTGTAGTAAATTATGCAAATTACTCGATGACGTCTTGGTGACCACGCCCATAGCCACGCCCCCACCGCCACAGGTATCTTGGAAGTTTATGGGAAACACTGAGATACTTCCTGTACTTTACCAGATGTTTTTGCTACCGTTTGCCTACCAGTGGAGAAATCTGCAGTCCACATGTTAGGCTTTTGTTGACTTTGTTATTTCTAATACTCACTAATAAATCACGGAAACTGATCTCAACAGGAGGAAATGAACACCATCGGTTACACTGAGATGCAAACAATGGAAGGAGCAATAAAGCCAAAGAATTATTAGCTGGCTGATAAAGATTGGAAATATACGTATTGAAATATAGTTATTTACTCTAACTGGCGCACACATCTCATGGGTAAGAAACACATTTCTACTTCACATTACCAGGAGAATATTTAGTGTTCTGTCTGCCAATGAGAATATCAGTAACAGCACCAATTGTAAGTTATGTGCTTGTTACTAAGCAACACCACGGTACATAATTCCACCAGTGCTCAGCCTGGGAGTAAAATAAATGTGTGGGCGGAAACATAAGAGTCGCATCCTACAGGAGACAAGAACCAGCATGTCAAAGGTTTCTTTCTGACTAAAATCAGTGATGGGTGGCCAGGAATCTTTGACAGAGGGCTGGGCAATATGACTGAAAACTGTATCAACAATATCAGTGTTTTATATTGGTCGATATCGATTATTATTGATATTTTTTATGAGCTATGGAAAATAAGGAGATTCATATATTCTATTGGAAATGTAACATCCTGTGATTATAATTCCTCAGTTAACAAGGCAGAAAGGAAACGTCAACACAAGCATAGAAAACACTCAATGTCAACAAAATATTAAAATCACATTGAACACTTAACAATAAGATCTTAAAAATGAAGGAATATGTAAGAAATGCTTTATAAAGTGTAAGAAAATAGTACAAAGTGTGAGGGCTTAGTGCGAGGAAATAACGGCTCTGTAACATTAATTTGCCCTGTTATTCTTATTTAACTAGGGAAATTATTATTTGTTTTGCAGTAATTGTTTAAATATTATTAATATATCGGTCAATATCAATAATTATTGACATTGTTTATGACCTATGGAAAATAAAGAGCGGGTGAAAAATATATTTTATTTGAAATGTAATTTCCGGTGATTATAATCCCTCAGCTATCAAGGCAGAAAGGAAATGTCAACACAAGCATGGGACAGACTCAAACAATGTCAACATAATAGTAAAATCACATTGAACACTTAACAATAAGCTCTTAAAAAGAAGGAATATGTAAGAAATGCTTCATAAAGTGTAAGAAAATAGTGCAAAGTGTGAAAATGTAAACATAGAGAAACCTGAGAAGAACTATTTTCTGCAGGTTTAGTGCGAGGAAATAACGTCTGTGTAATAATAATTTGCCCTGTTATTCTTATTTAACTATGGAAAGGAATTTTTGTTTTGCAGTAATTGTTTAAATATTATTAATATATCAGTAGATATCAATAACTATTGACATTTTTTATGACCTATGGAAAATAATGAGCAGGAGAAAAATATATTTTATTTAAAATGTAATTTCCTGTGATTATAATACCTCAGATATCAAGGCAGAAAGGAAATGTCAACACAAGCATGGGACAGACTCAAACAATGTCAACAAAATAGTAAAATCACATTGAACACTTAACAATAAGCTCTTAAAAAGAAGGAATATGTAAGAAATGCTTCATAAAGTGTAAGAAAATAGTGCAAAGTGTGAAAATGTAAACATAGAGAAACCTGAGAAGAACTATTTTCTGCAGGTTTAGTGCGAGGAAATGACGTCTGTGTAACATTATTTTGCCTTGTTATTCTTATTTAACTATGGGAAGTAATTTTTGTTTTGCAGTAATTGTTTAAATATTATTAATATATCGGTCGATATCAATAATTATTGACATTTTTTATGACCTATGGAAAATAATTAGCAGGAGAAAATAAATGTAATTTCCTGTGATTATAATCCCTCAGCTATCAAGGCAGAAAGGAACTGTCAACACAAGCATGGGACAGACTCAAACAATGTCAACAAAATATTAAAATCACATTGAACACTTAACAATAAGCTCTTAAAATGAAGGAATATGTAAGAAATGCTTCATAAAGTGTAAGAAAATAGTGCAAAGTGTGAAAATGTAAACATAGAGAAACCTGAGAAGAACCATTTTCTGCAGGTTTAGTGGCAGGAAGTTAGAGCTGTGCTCTAAAGGGTGAGCTAAGGTGGTGTGGTATTAGCGGTCTTGCCTTGCATCATTTACAGACCACATTGGTCTGACTACGGTCCCTTTGAAAACATCCAAAAACTGACTTTTCCTCTTGTATCCATAATTTCTTAATTTTGACTTTTTCTTGTCACTCCATGCAAAGAATCAAGCAAACTTGACAGTTGATACCATCACCTGATTGGCTGTTAGTGTGTCACTCCCAATGATTAGTGATCACTTCATGCCTTACGAGTGCTTTTGTTCATGCAACCAACCTTGCTTCCATACTTCACCTCGGAAAAAATGTACGAACGTTTTATCGAATGCATTTTTTATTGATAATTACCCGTCCATCACGATATATATTGATGCCCAGCCCTACTCGGACAATACAGCAAATCAATGAAGAGGTTTCTCGTGGAATTCACGCATGCTATCAAGTGAGAAGAATGCAGAATTCCATGTCCTGAATCTCCCAGACATTCTATTGCAGTCTGATGAGGATGTAAACACAACAATCAGTTTAAATACAAAACAAAAACAATACTAACGTTATGGTGATAATAGCCATCTTTCTAAGATTAAACAGTGAGGAGAACAACAAGAACATGATTTGGGGAAATGCAAGGAAAGATTCCATTGTGAGAGCAGATCATCGTGTGTTTGCTCAAGTCTGTCTCTGCTAGTTTAGCAGACAATACAGAGAACGCCAAGTAGACAGCAGAGGATTGTGTTTGCATTCGATTTGAGATAACATCCCTTCTGTCTTTTATACTGACGCTGGCTTTGGGGGTGGGAGATGACTGAGGAAGTGGAGGAGATAAAGGAGCATAGCTCTGGTCTTCAAGGGTAAACATCCAATTATCTGCAACCGGCAAGAACCTTTGCTTCAGTGAAGAAGCAACATTTGACTTTATGGTCCGTCACGATAAAATGTCCTGAAAAATAGCATCTATTGTGAAACTCGTCTTCATTGGTTGCATTTGATGACCATTACCATCAAGGGACTTGTGGTCTTATACCAGCTTGACATGTTTGCCGGAGATGCATGGCAAAACTACGGCCTCTCTGCCGGGTAAACACTTGGGGACGGGGGGATGGTCGCCCCAAGATGAAGAAGGAAAACAGATGTTTCTCTTCACCGAGAAGAACAGAAACGAGTAGATTTCTTTACCATCTAACCGTCTCTGAGTAGTTGGAATGCCAACTTAACCGTTTGGTGGACCTCACATTGTGTGTCTTGTAGGGTTGCCCCGATACCAATATTTTGGTACCGGTACCAAGCGATTCAGATAGGGAAGATGCTGTGAGAGGCGGGTGGGACCTGATATTCAGCTGGGAATGACTAAAACAGTAAATAAACACAAGACATATATATATACTCTATTAGCCACAACACAACCAGGCTTATATTTAATATGCCACAAATTAATCCCGCATAACAAACACCTCCCCCCTCCCACCCATATAACCCGCCAATACAAATCAAACACCCGCACAACACACTCAATCCCACAGCCCAAAGTACCGTTCACCTCCGCAAAGTTCATACAGCACATATATTTCCCCAAAGTTACGTACGTGACATGCACATAGCGGCACGCACGTACGGGCAAGCGATCAAATGTTTGGAAGCCGCAGCTGCGTACTCACGGTACTGCGTATCCAACTCAAAGTCCTCCTGGTAAGAGTCTCTGTTGTCCCAGTTCTCTACAAGCATGCGTATCCAACTCAAAGTCCTCCTGGTAAGAGTCTCTGTTGTCCCAGTTCGCCACAGGCCAATGGTAAAGCTTGACTGTCATCGTTCGGGAATGTAAACAATGAAACACCGGCTACGACGTAGCCGCTACGTGTTTGTGTTGCTGCAGCCGTCCGCTAATACACCGCTTCCCACCTACAGCTTTCTTCTTTGCTATCTCCATTGTTCATTAAACAAATTGCAAAAGATTGATGAAAACAGACGACTTAATAGCTGGCCACAATGCTGTCCCAAAATGTCCTCTACAATCCGTGACGTCACGCGCAAACGTCATCATACCGAGACGTTTTCAGCAGGATATTTTGCGGGAAATTTAAAATTACACTTTACTAATCTAACCAGGCCGTATTGGTATGTGTTGCAATGTAAAGATTTCATCATTGATATATAAACTATCAGACTGCGTGGTCGGTAGTAGTGGGTTTCAGTAGGCCTTTAATCATTAGTAATGCAGAAGCCTAGTTTTAAATGGCAGGGTCCCTGCTATCACATGTTGATAAAAATATAACATTTATATAATAAATCAACTACAGGCTTCCCAAATCCTGTAATAAATTAAGCATGATGAGATGACTTGAAACTGTTTAATGTTGCACTTTTTATATGTAGAAGAAAAGTTTTGTCATTTTATTTAATCTGAGCAACAACTTGAGGCAGTTTAATGTTGATTAACGTGGGCAGAATTATTATAGTGTTCCCTATGTTAAAAGGATAAAGCCATTGTTTACAAAATTGGTAAATAAATAACCAAAAAATGTATATTTTGTTGTTTTCTTACTGTACCGAAAATGAACCGAACCGTGACCTCTAAAGCAAGGTACGTACCGAACCAAAATTTTTGTGTACCGTTACACCCCTAGTCATTTATCTTTATTTTATTTTGTCAACATTATGAGGGACAAGCTGTAAAAAAATATGTTTTATCTACTTGTTCATTTACTGTTAATATCTGGTTATTTTCTGTTTCAACATGTTCTAGCTACACTTCTGTTAAAATGTGATAATCACTTACTATTCTGTTTGGATGCTTTACATTAGTTTTGGATGATACCACAAATTTAGGTATCGATCCGATTCCATGTCGTTGCAGGATCACACATTGGTCATATTCAAAGTCCTCATGTGTCCAGGGACATATTTCCTGAGTTTATAAGCTTTATATGAATTTTTTAGAAAGGAAAAAAGATTTAGTGACGATAAAAAATATTGATGTAATCATAGTGGTATCGACTAGATACACTCTTGTACTTGGTATCATTACAGTGGATGTCAGGTGTAGATCCACCCATGGCATTTGTTTACATTGTGACGCCGGTTTGCTATTGTATCCTCCTACGGTGTGTAGTGAAGCATGTTTAGCTATTCCTCGTCCTGCAGGGATGATACTTGTAAGAAACGTACTTTATTTGTCGCCATGGAGTCCAGGATTAGTCATTTAGAAGTAGCTACAACACTGCCGACTGCGGATGGATGTTAGCTGCTAGCTAGCTAGCCATGTCTTAAAGCACCTCTTCCTGAGGGTGTTTCAGTGTTATAGCTTCAACTTTATCGTCAGATTTTAGGCCAAAATGCGTCCATTCTCTCTTTTCTGTCTACACACCGTGTCTGCTTGTAAGTACTCGGTGTGTGTGTGCTGCCGAACGTGCTCGTTTGCTCGTAAAACCAGCAATGTCATGATGTGACGATGCCCGTTACAATAAAAAAGAAAAACAATTGGGAACCGGTACTTTTCAAACAGAGTGTAGTACTGTTTTTGATTCATTAGGACCGAAATCAATCAATCAATCAATCAATCAATCAATGTTTATTTATATAGCCCTAAATCACCAGTGTCTCAAAGGCCTGCACAAGCCACAACGACATCAGATCCCACATCAGGGCAAGAAAACACTCAACCCAATGGGATAACAGTGAGAAACCTTGGAGGCGACCGGTGCAATGGACGTCGAGTGGATCTAGCATAGTATTGTGAGAGTCCAGTCTATAGGGGATCTAACATAATAGTGAGAGTCCAGTCCATAGTGGATCTAGCATAATATTGTGAGAGTCCAGTCCATAGTGGATCTAACATAATAGTGAGAGTCCAGTCCATAGGGAATCTAACATAATAGTGAGAGTCCAGTCCATAGTGGATCTAACATAATAGTGTGAGAGTCCAGTCCATAGTGGATCTAACATAATAGTGAGAGTCCAGTCCATAGGGGATCTAACATAATAGTGAGAGTCCAGTCCATAGTGGATCCAACATAATAGTGAGAGTCCAGTCCATAGGGGATCTAACATAATAGTGAGAGTCCAGTCCATAGTGGATCTAACATAATAGTGAGAGTCCAGTCCATAGGGGATCTAACATAATAGTGAGAGTCCAGTCCATAGTGGATCCAACATAATAGTGAGAGTCCAGTCCATAGTGGATCTAGCATAATATTGTGAGAGTCCAGTCCATAGTGGATCTAACATAATAGTGAGAGTCCAGTCCATAGTGGATCCAACATAATAGTGAGAGTCCAGTCCACAGTGGATCTAACATAATATTGTGAGAGTCCAGTCCATAGTGGATCTAACATAATAGTGAGAGTCCAGTCCATAGTGGATCTAGCATAATATTGTGAGAGTCCCGTCCATAGTGGATCTAACATAATAGTGAGAGTCCAGTCCATAGTGGATCTAACATAATAGTGAGAGTCCCGTCCATAGTGGATCTAACATAATATTGTGAGAGTCCAGTCCATAGTGGATCTAGCATAATATTGTGAGAGTCTAGTCCATAGTGGATCTAACATAATAGTGAGAGTCCAGTCCATAGGGGATCTAACATAATATTGTGAGGGTCTAGTCCATAGTGGATCTAACATAATAGTGAGAGTCCAGTCCATAGTGGATCTAACATAATAGTGAGAGTCCAGTCCATAGTGGATCTAGAATAATATTGTGAGAGTCCAGTCCATAGTGCATCTAACATAATAGTAAGAGTCCAGTCCATAGTGGATCTAGCATAATATTGTGAGAGTTCAGTCCATAGTGGATCTAACATAATAGTGAGAGTCCAGTCCATAGTGGATCTAACATAATAGTGAGAGTCGAGTCCATAGTGGATCTAGCATAATATTGTGAGAGTCCAGTCCATAGTGGATCTAACATAATAGTGAGAGTCCAGTCCATAGTGTGGCCAGCAGGAGACCATCCCGATACTATACTAGTACCGGTATACCGTACAACCCCAGTGTGTTGTTTCGATCATGTTTTTCCTTTGTGTTAATAATTTGTTCGGAGTATAAGGTCCGACGATTGAACGTAAAGGCAGATAGAATCGTGGAATTACCCAAAACAAAACAGAATCTTCTATTAAACGCGGAAAGTCGCAGAAATTGTTGGAATGTGAGTGAAATGTTTGGTGAAATGGTGTTAACAGGGATGCGTGCACTACCTCAAACACCCACCTGCTCCCACCAAAGCCAAACTTTTCACTCACCTCCATTTCAGCCGAGCCTCTGTCATTCATTCACACCTCCAAACCAGCGCCTCAAACCCCAGCATGCCAAAACACTACCAAACTCATCTCTTACGCCAAAGAGCTCAACTAGAGATGTCCGATAATATCGGACTGCCAATATTATCGGCCGATAAATGCTTTAAAATGTAATATCGGAAAGTATTGGTTTCAAAAAGTAAAATGTATGACTTTTTAAAACGCCGCTGTACGGAGTGGTACACGGACGTAGGGAGAAGGACAGAGCAGTTGCGTCTCCCAGTCATACTTGCCAACCCTCCCGATTTTTCCAGGAGACTCCGGAATTGCAGTGCCCCTCCCGAAAATCTCCCGGGGCAACCATTCTCCCGAATTTCTCCCGATTTCCACCCAGATAACAATATAGGGGGCGTGCCTTAAAGGTACTTCCTTTGCGTGCCGGCCAATCACATAATATCTACGGCTTTTCACACACACAAGTGAATGCAAGGCATACTTGGTCAACAGCCATACAGGTCACACTGAGGGTGACCGTATAAACAACTTTAACACTGTTACAAATATGCGCCGCACTGTGAACCCACACCAAACAAGAATGACAAACACATTCCGGGAGAACATCCGCACCGTAACACAACATAAACACAACAGAACAAATACCCAGAACCCCTTGCAGCACTAACTCTTCCGGGACGCTACAATATACACCCCCCGCTACTCCCTACTCCCCCCCACCTCAACTCCGCCCCAAATTCCAAGCTGCTGTTTTGAGGCATGTTAAAAAAAATAATGCACTTTGTGACTTTAATAAAAAATATGGCAGTGCCATGTTGGCATTTTTTTCCATAACTTGAGTTCATTTATTTTTGAAAACCATGTTACATTGTTTAATGCATCCAGCGGGGCATCACAACAAAATTAGGCATAAAAATGTGTTAATTCCACGACTGTATATATCGGTATCGGTTGATAGCGGAATCGGTAATTAAGAGTTGGACAATATCGGAATATCGGACATCGGCAAAAAAGCCATTATCAGACATCTCTAAGCCCAACAGTTGCCAAATGACTCCTCGGTGGCAGCTGATACGGTTTTTAACAAATGTCCTTGTCCAAACACTGAATGAAAGCATGAAGAAACACTGTGCTAATGCTAATGTTAGCCAGTTTTCTATTGTTGAAAGACCACTAATATGTTACAATGTTAGGCTTTAACTTAAAATACTGTGCGTTATTCAACGACGTACTGAGAACAAAAAACTAATCAAAGGTTAGAGCTTTTAGGAGCCATCTTAAGAGTTTTGTTTTGTAAGTTGACGAACCACAGCTGATAAATAGTACTGGTGGATTACTGGGATTCTAAAAACAACAACAACAAACACGGACTGTGTCACAAAGCCGTAATAAGACCCGAATGGTTCATCTTGTGAACTGTTCCAGACCAAGTCAGTAGTTTTGGTTGACAAAGCATGACGTGAGCAACCACAAGCTCGTCTTGAGTCAGGGCAGGAATGTTTTCCATGACGAGTCTCGCACATTTTATTTATTCTCTGTGAATAAAGTGTGGCACAAAAGTATAATGGCACAGAGTGGTAGAGGAGTCGGAGCCGGTCTGAAACAGACACCTCCTTTATGGGTCTCTCTCACTGAACTCCAGCTGCCACATTCTTGCCATTCCCAAAGGATTGCAACAACTTTGGCTTCCTCGCTGGGTTACTCATCGCCTCGCTTCTGAGCGGGAACTTTTCAAAATTCAAACCTGCTTCCCGCCTCTCGCGACACAAACTGCCCGTTCTTGTTGGAGGAACAACTTTTTTTTTTTTTTAAACAAAGCAGACCGATGAAAAATACTAACATTTTGAATGTGATTGCTACAACACGTCTGAAATATGGTGCTGACAACACAGGAAGGTAGTTGACAAAACAGGTGTGAGGCTTTGGAGAATTGCGGCGACACGACGAGAAGTAGATGTATGAATTAGTGAAGTTGGGAATGCAATGAGGAGCAAAGAGGAGCAAAAGGGGAGCAATGGAAGTGCAAACAAGAGCAAAAAGAAGCAACGAGGAGCAATATAGTGCAATGGGGAGATACGAGGAGGAAAGAGGAGCAAAGAGGGCATAAAGGGGAGCAACGGAAGTGCAAAAAAGTGCAAAAAGAAGCAAAGAGGAGCAGTATAGTGCAATGGGGAGATAAGAGGAGCAAAGAGGAGCACAGAGGGCTAAAGAGGAGCAAAGCAGGAGCGATGGAAGTGCAAAGAGGAGCAAAAAGGGAGCAATGGAAGTGCAATAAAAGAGCAAAAAGAAGCAAAGGGGAGGTAAGAGGAGAAAAGGGGAGCAAAAAGAACCAAAGCGAAGCAAAAGGGGAGCAATGGAAGTGCAAAAAAGAGCAAAAAGAAGCAAAGAGGAGCAAAGGGGAGCAATGGAAGTGCAAAGAGGAGCAAAGAGGGAGCAACGGAAGTGCAAAAAAGAGCAAAAAGAAGCAAAGAGGAGCAATGGAAGTGCAAAAAAGAGTGAAAAAAAGCAAAGAGGAGCAGTATAGTGCAATGGGGAGATAAGAGGAGCAAATAGGAGCACAGAGGGCTAAAGAGGAGCAAAGCGGGAGCAATGGAAGTGCAAAGAGGAGCAAAGAGGGTGTAAAGAGGAGCAAAAAGGGAGTAATGGAAGTGAAAAGAGGGTGCAAAGAGGAGCAAAAAGGGAGCGATGGAAGTGCAAAAAAGAGCCAAAAGAAGCAAAGGGGAGGTAAGAGGAGAAAAGGGGAACAAAAAGAACCAAAGCGAAGCAAAAGGGGAGCAATGGAAGTGCAAAAAAGAGCAAAAAGAAGCAAAGAGGAGCAATATAGTGCAAAGGGGAGATACGAGGAGCAAAGAGGAGCAAAGAGGGCATAAAGGGGAGCAAAAGGGGAGCAATGGAAGTGCAAAGAGGAGCAAAGAGGAAGCAACGGAAGTGCAAAAAAGAGTGAAAATAAGCAAAGAGGAGCAGTATAGTGCAATGGGGAGATAAGAGGAGCAAAGCGGGAGCAATGGAAGTGCAAAGAGGAGCAAAGAGGGCGTAAAGAGGAGCAAAAAGGGAGCATTGGAAGTGCAAAGAGGAGCAAATAGGGTGCAAAGAGGAGCAAAAAGGGAGCGATGGAAGTACAAAAAAGAGCAAAAAGAAGCGAAGGGGAGGTAAGAGGAGAAAAGGGGAGCAAAAAGAACCAAAGCGAAGCAAAAGGGGAGCAATGGAAGTGCAAAAAAGAGCAAAAAGAAGCAAAGAGGAGGAATGGTGGAGCAAAGGGGAGCAAAGAGGTGCAAAGGGGAGCAAAAAGGGAGCAATGGAAGTGCAACAAAGAGCAAAAAGAAGCAAAGAGGAGCAAGGAGGAGGAACGGTGGTGCAAAGGGGAGAGAAGAAGATCAAAGAGGAGCACAAAGGGAGCAATGGAAGTGTAAAATAGCAAAGAGGAGCAAAGGTAGTGCAAAGGGGAGCAACGAGGGGCAAAGGAGAGCAAAGAGGAGCAAATGGGAGCAAAAGGGGAGCAATGGAAGTGCAAAAAGCTGCCAAAAGAGGCAAAGAGAAGGAAGGTTAGTGCAAAGGGGAGAGAAGAGGATCAAAGAGGAGCAAAAAGGGAGCAATGGAAGTGCAAAATACAGCAAAAAGAAGCAAAGAGGAGCAAAGGTAGTGCAAAGGGGAGCAACGAGGGGCAAAGGGGAGCAAAGAGGAGCAAAAGGGGAGCAATGGAAGTGCAAAAAGAAGCAAAAAGAGGCAAAGAGGAGCAAAGGGGAGCAAAAGGGGGGTTGGGTGAGGAGCAGCCTATCTTCATCCTGACCTTGCAGCATGACATTAATTTCATGGGAGATGATGATGATGATGATATTTCAAACATATTTGTATTTAAAAAATCGTACCAATGACAAGCATGTGAATGGTCTGTATTTATACCATTTCATGCCAACGTATGCGTACATGAGCATTACATTCAATATATCTCCTCGTAGAGATGGGGAAAATGAAGAAATGTTGGCCCTCCTCACCTCCTTGATCTGCTCCAGCTCCTGCCGGACACCTTCATACTCCACCTCCAGCTCGTCGTACCGCTGCTTGAGCTGCTGCTTCTCCTCCAGCACCGCCAGTCCGTACTCGGCAGCCTGGATCTTCTCGCCCGTGGTCTGGCTCAGCTCCCGGGACAGCCGCTCGATCTCCACCCGCATCCGCTCCGGACCGGCCTGGAGCGGCAGTAACGGCTCGGGGTAGCCGTGCCCTTGCACGGACATGATGAGGAGGAGGAGGAGGAGGAGGCGCAGCTGAGGAGAACCAAGAAGGATGCGGCGATGTCACCTTGGTCGCAGGAGCGAGCTCAAATCCGTCTGTATTTGAACTGCATGGTTGTTACGTTCGGCTTTTTTGTGTGGCTTCTCTCGCGTCTTTGGTCATGTAGGCGGCGGCCGTAGAATCCCTGCGAGGACAGACGCTGTAACGTCTTAGAAATGCTTCATCGCTTCTCCTCCTCCGCCGGTTTGTGGCACTGGGGATTGCTCCGTGTGGGCGTGGACCAAGTGTGACGACAGCGGAAACGGACGCACTACCTCGCATGTTTACCTTCAGAATAAAACACATAGGAACATATAGGCGCCGATCTACATTTCTGCCAGTGGGTGCTCGGTGTGTGTATTAGTCCCAATATTTTGGTACCGGTACCAAAAGTATTTCGGTACTTTTCAATACATTTCTAAATAAAGGGGACCACAAAAAAATCATTATTGGCTTTATTTCAACAACAAAAAAATCTTGTCCGATAAAATCGGCCTGCTGATATTATCGGTCGATAAATGCTTTAAAATGTAATATCGGAAATTATCTGTATCGTTTTTTAAAATTATCGGTATCGTTCATTTTTATTTTTTTTATTTTTTAAATTAAATCAACATAAAAAACCCAAGATACTTACAATTAGTGCACCAACCCAAAAAACCTCCCTCCCCCATTTACACTCATTCACACAAAAGGGTTGTTTCTTTCTGTTATTAATATTCTGGTTCCTACATTATATATCAATATATATCAATACAGTCTGCAAGGGATACAGTCCGTAAGCACACATGATTGTGCGTGCTGCTGGTCCACTAATAATACTAACCTTTAACAGTTAATTTTACTCATTTTCATTAATTACTAGTTTCTATGAAACTGTTTTTATACTGTTTTACTTTCTTTTTTATTCAATAATTTTTTTTAAATTAATTTATCTTATTTTATTAATCTTTTAAAAAAAGGACCTTATCTTCACCATCCTCTTATCTCCCCACTGCAACCATACCTGGTTGTCCAAATTAGGCATAATAATGTGTTAATTCCATGACTGTATATATCGGTATCGGTTGATATCGGTATCAGTAATTAATGATAAATAAATGGGTTATACTTGTATAGCGCTTTTCTACCTTCAAGGTACTCAAAGCGCTTTGACAGTATGTCCACATTTACCCATTCACACACACATTCACACACTGATGGCGGGAGCTGCCATGCAAGGCGCTAACCAGCAGCCATCAGAGGCAAAGGGTGAAGTGTCTTGCCCAAGGACACAACGGACGTAACTAGGAAGGTAGCAGGTGGGAATTGAACCCCAGTAACCAGCAACACTCCGATTGCTGGCACAGCCACTCTACCAACTTCGCCACACCGTCCCTAATTAATCATGTCCAAATTAAGAGTTGGACAATATCGGAATATCGGATATCGGCAAAAAAGCCATTATCGGACATCCCTACATTAAACATATGTTTCTTATTGCAATTTTGTCCTTAAATAAAATAGTGAACATATAAGACAACTTGTCTTTTAGTAGTAAGTAAACAAACAAAGGCTCCTAATTTAGCTGCTGGCATATGCAGTAACATATTGTGTCATTTTTCATTCTAATATTTTGTCAAAATTATTAAGGACAAGAGGTAGAAAATGAATTATTAATCTACTTGTTCATTTACTGTTAGTATCTGGTTATTTTCTGTTTCAACATGTTGTATCTACACATCTGTTCAAATGTAATAATCACTTATTCTTCTGTTGTTTGATACTTTACATTAGTTTTGGATGATACCACAAATTTGGGTATCAATCCGATACCAAGTAGTTACAGGATCATACATTGGTCATATTCAAAGTCCTCATGTGTCCATTTTTTAATTGATTTAAACTTTTATTAGTAGATTGCACAGTACAGTACATATTCCGTACAATTGACCACTAAATGGTAACACCCGAATACGTTTTTCAACTTGTTTAAGTTTAATTCATGGTAAGCAGTAACATATTGTGTCATTTATCATTCTATCCATCCATCCATTTTCTACCGCTTATCCCTTTCAGGGTCGTGGTGGGTGCTATTATTTTGTCAAAATTATTAAGGACAAGTGGTAGAAAATGAATTATTAATCTACTTGTTCATTTAGTGTTGATATCTGGTTATTTTCTGTTTCAACATGTTCTATCTACACGTTTGTTAAAATGTAATAATCACTTATTCTTCTGTTGTTTTGGATGATACCACAAATTTGGGTATCAATCCGATCATCATCATCGGCGGTCACTCGAAGCTAGTATGACGATCCTCCTGGTAGGGGGGTATCCCTTTATGGAGGATGCCTGTGCGTGAATGGAGGATGCCTGTGCGTGACTTTGTTTAGCGTGGCATCCCGGAAGAGTTGGTGCTGCAGGTAATTCGGGGGGATTTGTTCTGTAGTGTTTATGTTGTGTTGCGGTGCAAATATTCTTCCAAAATGTGTCACTATATGGCACATGTTTATGACAGTGTTGGCATTGTTCATACTGCCACCCTTAGTGTGACATGTATGGCTGTTGACTAAGTATGGCCTTCATTCGCTCGGGTGCAATGTGTTGAAAGTAGGGATGTCCGATATTATTGGCCGATAATCGCTTTAAAATGTAATATCGAAAATGATCGGTATCGGTTTCAAAATGATCGGTATCGGTTTCAAAAGGTTAAATGTATGACTTTTTAAAACGCCGCTGTACGGAGTGGTACACGGACGTAGGGAGAAGTACAGAGCGCCAATAAACCTTAAAGGCACTGCCTTTGCGTGCCGGCCCAGTCACATAATATCTACGGCTTTTCACACACACAAGTGAATGCAATGTATACTTGGTCAACAGCCATACCTGTCACACTGAGGGTGGACGTATAAACAACTTTAACACTGTTACAAATATGCGCCACACTGTGAACCCACACCAAACAAGAATGACAAACACATTTCCAGAGAACATCCGCACCGTAACACAACATAAACACAACAGAACAAATACCCAGAACCCCTTGCAGCACTAACTCTTCCGGGACGCTACAATATACACCCACCCTCCCTATCCCCTACACCCCCCACACCCCCAACTCAACCCCGCCCACCTCAACCTCCTCATGCTCTCTCAGGGAGAGCATGTCCCAAATTCCAAGTTGCTGTTTTGAGGCATGTTAAAAAAAATAATGCACTTTGTGACTTCAATAATAAAAATGGCAGTGCCATGTTGGCATTTTTTTTTCCATAACTTGAGTTGATTTATTTTGGGGAAACCTTGTTACATTGTTTAATGCATCCAGCGGGGCATCACAACAAAATTAGGCATAATAATGTGTTAATTCCACGACTGTATATATCGGTATTGGTTGATATCGGTATCGGTAATTAAGAGTTGGACAATATCGGAATATCGGATATTGGCAAAAGAGCCATTATCGGACATCTCTAATTGAAAGTCACAATGATTGAGTCATTACTTCATTATCGGGTACAGCGAAATCTTGGTAAGGCTTTGTTAGTTATAGATTATATGATGTTCGACTCTATTATTAAGTAAAACGGACCAAACTCGCCACAAAATCAATAACAACAAGATTGATATTTCAAATTTTATTTTAAAGATTGATAGCTTCCATCAATCCTGTGACATTGTCTGTCACAGGCTTTGCGCCTACGCATAGAAACATAGTATTTCACATTACTGCGCCTCTATAACCTCATTTAGATATTATAGCTTTTATAGAAGCTCTCTAAACGTGGATAATGTGTACAAAAGCACAATGTATCATCCGTTATCAAAATGAGAACTTTAAATACGTAATTTATTTTGAAGGAACATTTGACCTACTTCCGAAACTTGCTTTGAAATTCATACTGGCGTCAATGAAACAGCTGAGCGGGCGTTTTCTTGCATGGCGCTCCCAGCTGGTCCGGCCCCTCAAACTGCAGCGGTGCATTCTGGGAAACGTAGTTCTACATTGCATAAAAGACACCCGCCCACTCGTTGAAAAGACATCATTTCCCTACTCGCTTTTCGCGATTGCTTATGTGGAACCCGGAAGTGTGTGTGGGCGCCGGGTGTCAAGCGACAGACAACTCACGGCTCAAACGACAACATGCCTGCATGCTGCCATCTGCTGGTATATATTATAAACTACATCAATAGATAGATAGATAGATAGATAGATAGATGCACTGTACAGTAAGGTATTACAATATGGCCTACTTCCCTATAGGAATGTGTGTAAAACTTAAAAAATTGCTTTACATAAACCAGTATTTTTATAGAGGTCTTGTGTGGGAGATTCCAGTGATATAAGTATCATTCTCCCTGTGATAAATATTAAGAAAGTTATGGATCATTAAAACCAGTGAAAATTAACACATTTTCTGGTCAACTTCTTCAATACAAAGTCAATTAGGCTCAAGATTTTAGGTGTGACCTTTTTGTTAAAAATGCCATAACTTTCTTAATATTTAGCCCGTTTAACCCTTGTGTAATGTCAGATGTTTACCTTATCCCAATAAACATCTGTTCAGTATTTTAACATAACAGTGTTTGATTGTGAGGCATTAAAAGCCACAAAATGCAACGGGTCCATCAGACCCACAAACGCTGGCTGAGTAACAACAATATGGACGTTGCACGGAAAATTTCTGTGCCATTTTCTGCATCCCACAGGGATTCTTCTTTTGTGTTTCTGCACCTGCGGTTCCCACACAAGGTTGCAACATTGTTTGTCAACACTGTCTGCTCTCATTTTCTCGCACATTTGACCCTCTGATGATCTGTGTACCTACACTCTGTCCTCCTCCTGTCTAGGCCTGCTGTGTGTGTGTGTGGTACACACTTCTACTAGCCCCGGGTCCAGTGGACCCGGACATCTTATATGGAATAGAAATGTGTAGGGGGGTTGTATGGTGTGTGGTCATTAAATATGTATTCTGATATATTGTCTTCACAGAAAATGAGCCAAAGTCAGTGAGTCTCAGTTTGAAAAATGCATTAATTGTATCATTTTTCTCTTAATAAAAAATGAAAACGGGTCCCACAGACCCGGACACCACACAAGAGTTAAAAAAAATGGTATCAATGGAAAGCTTGCTAAACAAAATAACGGAAAAAAATAGGTTTTAATTGATAAAATGCATGAAATTAGCGTTGGAAGTGAGGGAGAATGTGAGTAAATATGCTCACACTCAACTTGTGAGTCACAAAACAAACAACCAGGCAATCGGCGGGTCCAAAAATTACTTTGCGAATCTATTAGTTAATAATATGATTGCCGACTCACAGATAAATGTATGAAGTACATTTTTATAGACATTCCAATGAACATTTTAATCACTGTCAATTATTTGCAGGGGAGTTTTGGCAAATTCTGTCAGCTTTGTGGCGCCAGTACTTGTCCAAACAAAATATTTGGATAGTGTGGATAAACCAGGATATTGACTTTATATATCACACAATGGGGAAATGATGTGTTTACAGTGAAAGTCCAAACAAAAAGGTACAAACACATGAAAAAAAAACTTTAAAGACATTAAAGAACACAAAGTACATAAAATACATTAAAGGAGCACAAAGCTGATGCAACCAGGCGCCACTTCAGCGACGCCATTTCTACTACATAAATAAAACGCAACAAAAAAACCCAAAAAATGTGCAATAATGAATACATTTTGCGAATGGAACAGACCTAACAAAGCAACCACGAGTGCCGACTCCGTCCTAAGCTACCCACTAGCTCTCTACCAATGTCCAATCCGTGCGAATTTGTGAGAATCCCTCCAGGGAGACCAAAGTGTCCGATACATTTATTCTTTTAAGTTAAATTTATCTTGCAGTGCACCATCTTTAGTTGTATGCTGCTTTTAAATGTGTATTTTAACTACTGTCCACCACTTGTATTGTTTGTTTAGATTGTGCCATATCATTAAAGTGGATTGGATTGTAGCCGAGCATATTTAATTAATAGTGGCATATTTGAAGCAGTACACTATATTTGACAAACATGAAGTTGGCACGTTGTGTGAATGGTAAATAAAAACAGAATACAATGATTTGCAAATCCTTTTGAACTTACATTCAATTGAATAGACTGCAAAGACAAGATATTTAATGTTCCAACTGAGAAACGAAATGTTTTTTTGCAAATAAGCATTAACTTAGAATTGAATGGCAGCAACACATTGCAAAAAAGTTGGCACAGGGGCATTTTTACCACTGTGTTACATGGCCTTTCCTTTTAACAACACTCAGTCAACGTTTGGGAACTGTGGAGATCAATTTTTGTAGCTTTTCAGGTGGAATTATTTCCCATTCTTGCTTGATGTACAGCTTAAATTGTTCAACACTCCGGGGTCACCGTTGTGGTATTTTAGGCTTCATAATGCGCCACACATTTTCAATGGGAGACAGGTCTGGACTACAGGCAGGCCAGTCTAGTACCCGCACTCTTTTACTATGAAGCAACGCTGTCGTACCACGTGGCTTGGCATTGTCTTGCTGAAATAAGCAGGGGCGTCCATGACAACGCTGCTTGGATGGCAACATATGTTGCTCCAAAACCTGTATGTACCTTTCAGCACAAAACCCAGGCCGAGTCATACCAAAGACTATAAAATGGGACCCGTTACCTCCCTGCTTAACACCAAACAAGGGTTGGAATTGGGGGTTAAATCACCAAAATGATTCCCAGGCGTGGCCACCGCTGCTGCTCACTGCTCCCCTTACCTCCCAAGGGGTGATCAAGGGTGATGGGTCAAATGCAGAGGATAATTTCACCACACCTAGTGTGCGTGTGACAATCATTGGTACTTGAACTTTCTAATGGTGCCTTCACTGATGTGTAAGTTACCCATGCTTTGGGCACTAATACACCCCCATACCATCACAGATGCTGGCTTTTGAACTTTGCGCTTAAAACAATCCAGATGGTCCTTTTCTTCTTTGTTCCGGAGGACACGACGTCCACAGTTTCCAAAAACAATTTGAAGTGTGGATTTTTCAGACCACAGAACACTTTTACACTTTGCATCAGTCCATCTTAGATGAGCGTGGGCCGGTGGCGTTTCGGGGTGTTGTTGATAAATGGCTTTCGCTTTGCATAGTAGAGTTTTAACTTGCACTTACAGATGTATTGACGAACTGCAGGTTACTGACAGTGGTTTTCTGAAGTGTTCCTGAGCCCATGTGGTGATATCCTTTACACACTGATGTCGCTTTTTGGTGCAGTACGCCTGAGGGATCAAAAGTCAAGAGCCTTTAATGTTGGTTTTTGGCCTTGCCGATTACGTGCAGTGATTTCTCCAGATTCTCTGAATCTTTTGATGATATTACGGACCGTAGATGGTGAAATCCCAAAATTCCTTGCAATAGCTCATTGAGGAATGTTGTTCTTAAACTGTTGGACAATTTGCTCACGCATTTGTTGACAAAGTGGTGACCCTCGCCCCATCCTTGTTTGTAAATGACTGAGCATTTTATGGAAGCAGCTTTTATACCCAATCATGGCACCCACCTGTTCCCAATTAGCCTGTTCACCTGTGGTATGTTCCAAAATAAGTGTTCGATGAGCATTCCTCAACTTTGTCAGTCTTGTTTGCCACTTGTGCCAGCTTTTTTGAAACATGTTGCAGGCATCAAATTCCAAATGAGCTAATATTTGCAAAAAATAACAATGTTTTCCAGTTTGAACGTTAAGTATCCTGTCTTTGCAGTCTATTCAATTGAATAGAAGTTGAAAAGGATTTGCAAATCATTGTATTCTGTTTTTATTTAACATTTACACAACGTGCCAACTTCACTGGTTTTGGGTTTTGTATTTGATAAATTGTTTGCATTCGAGGCCAACATAAAGTGTTAAGAATAAAACAGTTAGCACAGTCCTTGTTTTTTGTCCTATTGCTGTTTATGGAACGGACATGTTCTTAGTATTATTGTGCCTTTGAGGTTCTTTAACATCGTTCATCATGTTTGATGTCTTGATGTCAAATGAGAGTTGTCCAATCCAAAATAAGTACATTTATTTGGAATATTTTCTTTGCTTCACTTGCACACTTGAAGACAATGCCATCAGCGTTCTCCACCGTCTTAGCCCTTCACTTCCCTCAGGTCTTTTGCAAGGTCTATTGCAGTCCGTTCTCTGACGTTATCTTCCCATCTTTTCTCCGTCGTCCTCTTCTGCAGCTTCCTTGGCCTGTTCCTTGCAGGATAGTCTTCGCAAGGCCTGCTGAGGAGGAAACATGTCCGTACCACCTTTGCTTTTACATTTAAAGGCCTACTGAAAGCCACTACTACCGACCACGCAGTCTGATGGTTTATATATCAATGATGAAATCTTAACATTGCAACACATGCCAATACGGCCGGGTTAACTTAAAAAGTGCAATTTTAAATTTCCAGCGAAACTTCCGGTTCAAAACGTCTATGTATGATGACGTATGCGCGTGACGTCAATGGTTGAAACGGAAGTATTCGGACACCATTGTATCCAATACAAAAAGCTCTGTTTTCATCGCAAAATTCCACAGTATTCTGGACATCTGTGTTGGTGAATCTTGTGCAATTTGTTTAATGAACAATGGAGACTGCAAAGAAGAAAGCTGTAGGTGGGATCGGTGTATTAGCGGCTGGCTGCAGCAACACAACCAGGAGGACTTTGACTTGGATAGCAGACGCGCTATCCGACGATGATCGGGTGAAGTCCTTCGTCGCTCCGTCGATCGCTGGAAGGCAGGTGAGCACTGGTGTTGATGAGCAGATGAGGGCTGGCTCGCGTAGGTGGATAGCTAATGTTTTTAGCATAGCTCTGTGAGGTCCCGTAGATAAGTTAGCTTCAATGGCGTCGTTAGCAACAGCATTGTTAAGTTTCGCCAGGCTGGAAAGCATTAACCGTGTCCAGGTCCATGGTTTAATAGTATTGTTGATTTTCTGTCTATCCTTCCAGTCAGGGGTTTATTTCTTTTGTTTCTATCTGCAGTTAAGCCCGATGCTATCACGTTAGCTCCGTGGCTAAAGTGCTTCGCCGATGTATTGTCGTGGAGATAAAAGTCACTGTGAATGTCCATTTCGCGTTCTCGACTCTCATTTTCAAGAGGATATAGTATCCGAGGTGGTTTAAAATACAAATCCGTGATCCACAATAGAAAAAGGAGAAAGTGTGGAATCCAATGAGCCCTTATACCTAAGTTACGGTCAGAGCGAAAAAAGATACGTCCTGCACTGCACTCTAGTCCTTCACTCTCACGTTCCTCATCCACGAATCTTTCATCCTCGCTCAAATTAATGGGGTAATCGTCGCTTTCTCTGTCCCAATCGCTCTCGCTGCTGGTGTAAACAATGGGGAAATGTGAGGAGCCTTTCAACCTGCGACGTCACGCTGCTTCCGGTACAGGCAAGGCTTTTTTTTTATCAGCGACCAAAAGTTGCGAACTTTATCGTCGATGTTCTCTACTAAATCCTTTCAGCAAAAATATGGCAATATCGCGAAATGATCAAGTATGACACATAGAATGGATCTGCTATCCCCGTTTAAATTTAAAAAAAATTCATTTCAGTAGGCCTTTAACAGCTGTGCGGTACGACTGATCCCTTGATCTTAATCTTCATCATTTGTACGGTGCTCCCTGTAGTGGATGCTCAACATGTTTCTGCAGCATCGCATCTCCATTGCCAAAATCTTCTCATCAAGTTCTATTGTGAGGGTCTAGAACGCTGATGAGGCAAGGAACCGCGTCAAATGGACTAATGTTCTTGTCTTTCCAAACAAATTTGTCACAACTCCAGGTTTGGAGCCTTCTCCCAAAATGATGGGAGCCCAGATATTTGAAGGTCTTGACTGTTTCCAAGGTGATCTCGCCCACTTTGATTCTACAGCTGATGCCTTTAGTGTTGTTTTTCATACTTTGTTTTCACGCCGTAGGATTTCTTTCACAAGATGGTGGAACCAGCCGGCCGGTTCCACTTCACTCCCTGCGAGGCTATCAATGTCATTTGCCAATCTTAGACATGTAATTGGTCTTCCAAGGCGTCTTCTTTGCAAGAAGACATTGAATGGAATGCTAGAGAGGAGATGACGTAGTCAACTGGAGGTAAGCAGTCGCCGACAGAATGTTGTTCAGAAGAACTCCACCTGAGGCTTCGTCGTACAACAGCGATGGTGCACCCGTCTTCCTTTCAGGGAGTAAAACACACTGGTCACTCCCAAGTTCTTTTGGATGACATATATGTTGAGTAAAAAGGACCACCGAGACACAATAGTACTTGGCCAAGTTTTACGAAAGCTCTAGGACAGGGGTCGGCAACCTTTACCACTCAAAGAGCCATTTTGGCAAGTTTCACAAATTAAAGACAGTAATGGGAGCCACAAAAATTTTTTTAAAATTTAAAATGAAAAACACCGCATACAAAGCTTAAATGCTTTGTGCTATGTTAACCAGGGGTCTCCGACACACGCACCGGCACGCACTTTAATGTGGAAATTTGATGTTAGTGCAGCCCGCGAGTTTTGAATGAATGGCGCGAGTTTTGAATGAATGGTGCTTGATAGCGTCATACTTGCCAACCCTCTCATTTTTCCCGGGAGACTCCCAAACATCAGAGCGTGATGACACTGCATTTGGCGCCCTCTACAGTCTGCCCTAACAGTGTACCTGCTCGACCACACGTAGAATGCAATTTCAGCTTGCTCACGTAAGTGACAGCAAGGCGTACTACATCAGCAGCCACACATCTTACACTGACGGTACCAATACCCAGAATCCCATGCAGCCCTAACTCTTCCGCTCAACCAGCGCAAGGAGAGGGGGGGGGTTGATGTGTGGGGGGATTTGGTGGTAGCGGGGGTGTATAATGTAGACCGGAAGAGTTAGGGCTGCATGGGATTCTGGGTAATGGTTGTGTTGTGTTTATGTTGTGTTACGGTGGGATGTTCTCCAGAAATGTGTTTTTCATTCTTTTTTGGTGTGGGTTCACAGTGTGGCGCATATTTGTAATGTAACAATGTTAAAGTTGTTTGATACGGCTACCGTCAGTGTAAGCTGTGTGGCTGATGAGTAAGTATGCTTTGCTGTCTCCTGTGTGTGCAAGTAATAACAACATGCAACATGTGGCTGGACTGGCACGCTGTATGTAAATGCTATAGAGGACAATTACTGCAGTGCAATTAGGGCATGCCCTTTATTTAGTAATTAGAGTGTAAATAGGATTAGTTTTTCCCTGGGAGTAATCTATGAGAGACACTGAGATCCATAAGTCTCCTGGGAAAATTGGGGGGGGTCGGCATGTATGTAGCTGAGCCGCATCAGAGTGGTCAAGGAGCCGCATGCGGCTCCGGAGCCGCGGGTTGCCGACCCCTGCTCTAGGAGACCAGCCCTTATAACGCAAGAGAGAGATCTAAAAACAAGACAAAATAAGTTAACTCTTAAAGTGAGAAGGCAGGCGCGGGACGGAACTGGCTCAAACCTCCCTTTTGAGGCCCTGTCCAAAGCCTCCTTGAAGTTGACAAACCTATGCCAGTCACATACTTGTCAACCCTCCCGAATTTTCCGGGAGACTCCCGAAATTCAGCGCCTCTCCCGAAAACCTCACGGGACAAATATTCTCCCAAAAATCTTCCGATTTTCAGCCGGAGCTGGAGGCCACGCCCCCTCTAGCTCCAAGCGGATCTGAGTGAGGACAGCCTTTTTTCACGTCCGCTTTCCCACGATATAAACAGCGTGCCTGCCCAATCACGCTATTCCGTACGAGGCGTCCGGCATACCGCCGATGAGCATGGTGCAGATGGAGAATATCTTCTCGGCGTCCGTGTTGGCACACACGTTGCCAAAGCCGACGCTGGTTAGGCTGCTGAGGGTGAAGTAGAGGGCGGCGATGTACGAGCTGACCGTGTTGTTGACGTAGGGCATCTCCAGGCGTTTGCCCAGCTCATGGAGCCATCCTTGGGGAAGAGACGGGAGGACAACAGGGTGACAAGAACTAAATCATCCAGACTAGAGATAAATTGTATTATTATGTTTATCTTACCTAAAAATAAATATATTTATTAATTAAAAAAAAAAAAAAACTAAATACATTTTTACTATATTTTGCTAAAAACATCAAAATTTATTGTATTTTTATTTGTATTTTTTCTGACTCCTTATTACAACTAGCCATAGAATTATAAATTAAAATAAACACATTTGAAATAATTAATTTTAAATGATCATAATAATTCATTTAAAATGACCATATTTAATTATTAAAATAATTGCTTGTTTATCAACAACTTTGGCATTTTATTCATTACATTTTGAAGCTCTCAGAAGCCAAGTTATGTTATATTCCTTAAGATTTATTTATGCAAGTTTGAAGTATCGATTATCTAAACACATTTTTGTTTGCATATTTTCAGGATGTATATATATATATATATGAAATACTTGACTTGGTGAATTCTAGCTGTAAATATACTCCTCCCCTCTTAACCACGCCCCCAACCACCTCCCGAAATCGGAGGTCTCAAGGTTGGCAAGTATGGCCAGTCATCATGTTGGTGTTGGAGGTATCTTTCACATATGACACTCTCAACGGTAATCGGTTCCTTCCTGCACCACATGGAGTATCTAACTGATTGGTGGTTTCCAATGAACGATATTGATTGTTCCGCACCTAAAAAGAACATGTCCAAGATGTAACTGGCAGCATTTTCTTCTGCACTGCATGGGCTTATTGGTTTTTTTCCAAATCCTGTCCATCACTAACCTGAACCCTAACCAGCTTTAGCAAGACCAAGGGTAAGCCAATCAGAATGTATCTCCTTGCTATGTCACCTCCTTCCTTGTATCTATTTATAGACCATGAGCATGGAATCAGAAAGATGGAAGTACATCTTCATAGATACAAGAACATGGAACTGACCAAATGGTGATCGTGTTTGTAGATGATTTTAAAATGCAATCTGAGGACATTAGTTGATGATTGCACAAGCAGGCGTGATGCTGACATAAAAGAGGAGTGGTACTCTTTTATACTCTAATAAGATTAGAGGTCTAATCCAAGAGAAGACGGAATAGACCAACACTCTGGTCTTCCGCTGAACCCCAGCAAAGACTTGTTTTTTTCCATTTGTTCTACTTTTTCAAACCATCTCCCGTTATTCCCGGCCTCAACCCGTCATCGCGATGAGGTGGACGGCTTTGAGACGGCGCAATGTCCTCGCGCCACGCCCCGCCCCGCCGGAGATAATCTGAGGCGAATCAAATCAAGCGAGGCCAAAGGATTGACTTTCCACAGAGCTGAGGAGGGAGTGGCAACGTCAGAGCTCTGCAGCTTGATGACACTTCTTTGACTCACCTGGAAGGTAAATCATCTTCTCACTTTGCTTTTTACATGTCGTTAGATTGACATGTGCTTGGATTTACATGTCGTTAGAGTTACATGTTGTTAGATTTGTCTAATGGACCAGGTTCACGTTACACGCCGGTCGCTTCGCATCATTGTTATCGGTTTGTTCAAATCTCCAACTTGAAGATCCAAGTGAGTTCACTCGTGGTCTGTGTGGATACGCAGTATTGTACTGCAGTATTACAGGTTGTACTCCAGTGCTATATTGCAGTATTACAGGTTGTATTCCAGTATTACAGGTTTTACTCCAGCATTGAACTGCGGTATTACAGGTTGTATTCCAGTGCTATATTGCAGTATTACAGGTTGTATTCCAGTATTACAGGTTTTACTCCAGCATTGTACTGCGGTATTACAGGTTGTACTCCAGTATTGTACTGCAGTATTACAGGTTGTACTCTAGTGCTGTATTGCAGTATTATAGGTTGTACTCCAGTGCTGTAATGCAGTATTACAGGTTGTACTCCAGTACTGTATTGCAGTATCACATGTTGTATTCCAGTATTATAGGTTTTACTCCAGCATTGTACTGCAGTATTACAGGTTGTACTCCAGTGCTATATTGCAGTATTACACGTTGTATTCCAGTATTGTACTGCAGTATTACAGGTTGTACTCTAGTGCTGTATTGCAGTATTATAGGTTGTACTCCAGTGCTGTAATGCAGTATTACATGTTGTATTCCAGTATTACAGGTTGTACTCCAGTACTGTATTGCAGTATTACATGTTGTATTCCAGTATTACAGGTTTTACTCCAGCATTGTACTGCGGTATTACAGGTTGTACTCAAGTATTGTACTGCAGTATTACAGGTTGTACTCTAGTGCTGTATTGCAGTATTATAGGTTGTACTCCAGTGCTGTAATGCAGTATTACAGGTTGTATTCCAGTACTGTATTGCAGTATCACATGTTGTATTCCAGTATTATAGGTTTTACTCCAGCATTGTACTGCAGTATTACAGGTTGTACTCCAGTGCTATATTGCAGTATTACACGTTGTATGCCAGTATTGTACTGCAGTATTAAAGGTTGTACTCTAGTGCTGTATTGCAGTATTATAGGTTGTACTCCAGTGCTGTAATGCAGTATTACAGGTTGTACTCCAGTACTGTATTGCAGTATTACATGTTGTATTCCAGTATTACAGGTTTTACTCCAGTATTGTACTGCAGTATTACACGTTGTATTCCAGTATTGTACTGCAGTATTACAGGTTGTACTCTAGTGCTGTATTGCAGTATTATAGGCTATACTCCAGTGCTGTAATGCAGTATTACAGGTTGTACTCCAGTACTGTATTGCAGTATTACATGTTGTATTCCAGTATTACAGGTTTTACTCCAGCATTGTACTGCAGTATTACAGGTTGTACTCCAGTATTGTACTGCAGTATTACAGGTTGTACTCTAGTGCTGTATTGCAGTATCATGGGTTGTACTCCAGTGCTGTATTGCAGTATTACAGGTTGTACTCATGTACTGTATTGCAGTATTACATGTTGTACTCCAGTACTGTATTGCAGTATTACAAGTTGTACTCCAGTGCTATATTGCAGTATTACAGGTTGCACTCCAGTACTGTATTGCAGTATTACAAGTTTTACTCCAGTACTATATTGCAGTATTACATGTTGTACTCCAGTGCTGTAATGCAGTATTACAGGTTGTACTCCAGTACTGTATTGCAGTATTACAGGTTGTACTCCAGTACTGTATTGCAGTATTACATGTTGTACTCCAGTACTGTATTGCAGTATTACAAGTTGTACTCCAGTGCTATATTGCAGTATTACAGGTTGCACTCCAGTACTGTATTGCAGTATTACAAGTTTTACTCCAGTACTATATTGCAGTATTACATGTTGTACTCCAGTGCTGTAATGCAGTATTACAGGTTGTACTCCAGTATTGTACTGCAGTATTACAGGTTGTACTCTAGTGCTGTATTGCAGTATCATGGGTTGCACTCCAGTGCTGTATTGCAGTATTACAGGTTGTACTCCACTACTGTATTGCAGTATTACATGTTGTACTCCAGTACTGTATTGCAGTATTACAGGTTGTACTCTAGTGCTGTATTACAGTATTATAGGTTGTAGTCCAGTGCCTTAATGCAGTATTACAGGTTGTACTCCAGTGCTATATTGCTGTATTACAGGTTGTACTCCAGTACTGTATTGCAGTATTACATGTTGTACTCCAGTACTGTATTGCAATATTACAGGTTGTACTCCAGTACTGTATTGCAGTATTACAGGTTGTACTCCAGTACTGTATTGCAGTATTACAGGTTGTACTCTAGTGCTGTATTACAGTATTATAGGTTGTAGTCCAGTGCTGTAATGCAGTATTACAGGTTGTACTCCAGTACTGTATTGCAGTATTACAGGTTGTACTCTAGTGCTGTATTACAGTATTATAGGTTGTAGTCCAGTGCTGTATTGCAGTATTACAGGTTGTACTCCAGTGCTGTATTGCAGTATTACATGTTGTACTCCAGTACTGTATTGCAATATTACAGGTTGTACTCCAGTACTGTATTGCAGTATTACAGGTTGTACTCTAGTGCTGTATTGCAGTATTATAGGTTGTAGTCCAGTGCTGTATTGCAGTATTACAGGTTGTACTCCAGTACTGTATTGCAGTATTACATGTTGTACTCCAGTACTGTATTGCAATATTACAGGTTGTACTCCAGTACTGTATTGCAGTATTACAGGTTGTACTCCAGTACTGCACTGCAGTATTTCAGGTCTGATGCAGGTTTTGTGTGTCCAGACTCTGCTATGACTGTAGACGTCAGCCCAAGTGGAGACTCCTATGTCTGTCCATGAAAACTCAAGCGGCGGTGCTCTGATGGAGTTCCGTAAGTTATTCGACTTACTTTGAAGTACACCACATTTAAATGCGCTACAGGTAGCGGCAGCTATTTTTACTGATGACGAACATGCAGAAAGGATTAGACACCTCTAAAGAGCATTTAACAGTGATTATCTTAATCATGGTGGCATTTAAAACAAGACCAATTGAATACTTTATTTTGGAACTTGTGCTACTTCCAAAGAGTTTAGAAGAATGCATATTGCTCAGCTGCGGAATTGCTTCAGTGAGTCATTTCTCCTTGTGCAGTCCGAGCTCCCAGGGCAAAGTACACCATCATCGGAGAGGCCATACGCTACGTTCTACCAGCAGAAATGCAATGTTCTATTGGCTGTGGAGGCCGGCACTGCAAGTACGACAACCCAGACTCCTGGCGTGAAGACCAGCAGGCTATTCAAGGCCTCTACTCTTCATGGTACACAAGGTCCCACCTCACCATCAGTGTCTTCTGGAGGCCAACACCTTCATGTCGTTTTAGGGTGACAGATAATCTCCTTGCTATGTCCAGACCTTCAACTGAGATCATTGAAAAATACAACATCATTGAGCAATTCAGAAGGTGTGGCGTGTATAAAAAAAATACTTTCATTGCATCAAAATGAGTGTTTGTTCACCAAGTGTGTGCTTGTTTCAAGGCACGGCATCAAAACGGTGATCAACCTGCAGATACCAGGTGAACATGCCAGCTGTGGAAATCCTCTGGAGCCAGAAAGCGGCTTCTCCTACAACCCAGAGGCTTTCATGAGAAACAACAGTAAGGACTAACGCAGAGTTCTAAAAGTTACCCAACGTTAGTTGGATGTAGGGCTGTCGAACTTTCAAATGGTTCTTCACAATTAATCACAGGTAGATGAAAGTGTTTTATAAGTGTACCTTAGACAGATCAGAATCAGAATCAGAATAGTTTTATTGCCATTGTTTGAGAACGGGTTCACAAACTAGAAATTTTTCTTGGTGCAATCGTGCAACATAAAACACATATAACACATAATTGGTCATAAAAAGAGCTGTAACTCAGCTATCAGATAGACTTAGAAGGAATTCAAGGAATTCAAGGAGCTACTGTGAGGAGTTATTGTTCATTTGCCTGATGGCCGAGGGGAAAAAACTGTTCAGGTGGCGGGAGGTGTGGGTCTGGATGGAGCGTAGTCTCCTGCCTGAGGGGAGATGGGAGAATAGTGTGTGTCCAGGGTGAGAAGAGTCGGCTGTGATCCGACCCACACGCCTCCTGGTCCTGAAGGAGAACAAGTCCTGGAGGGATGGGAGCTTGCAGTCAATCACCTTCTCAGCAGCACGTACGATGCGCCGCAGTCTATTCTTATCCTGGACTGTGGCGCCGGGGAACCACACTGTGATGGAGGAGGTCAGGATGGACTCTATGATGGCTGAGTAAAACTGCACCAGCATCTCGGTCGGCACCTTAAGTTTCCTCAGCTGCCGCAGGAAGTACATCCTCTGCTGGGCCTTCTTGATGAGGGAGCTGATGGTCGGCTCCCACTTGAGGTCCTGGGTGATGGTGGTGCCCAAGAAACGGAAGGAGTCCACAATGGGGACGGAGGTGGAAGAGTCAATCAGGGTGAGGGGGGATGGTGGAGCTGTGACTTTCCTGAAGTCCATGATCATCTCCACTGTTTTCTGGGCGTTCAGCTCCAGGTTGTTGAGGCTGCACCAGGACGTCAGCCGGTCCACCTCTCTCCTGTAGGCGGACTCATCGCCATTCGAGATGAGCCCGATGAGGGTGGTGTCATCCGCAAACTTGAGCAGTTTTACGGATTGGTGACTGGAGGTGCAGCAGTTTGTATACAGGGAGAAGAGCCAGGGAGAGAGTACACAGCCTTGAGGAGTACCAGTGTTTGTGGTTCGACTGTCCGAGACAATCTACCCCAGCCGGACGTGCTGTCTTCGGTCTGTCAGGAATTCGGGCACGCTGAGCTGGTAGAGCTTGTCTTGTAGCAGTCCAGGGAGGATGGTGTTGAAGGCAGAGCTGAAGTCCACAAACAGGATCCTAGCGTAGGTTCCTGGGGAGTCCAGATGCTCCAGGATGAAGTGGAGGGCCAGGTTCACTGCATCATCCACAGACCTGTTGGCTCTGTAGGCGAACTGTAGTGGCTCTAGGAGGGGGGCGGTGATGTCCTTGAGGTGGGGCAGGGCCAAGCGCTCAAAGGACTTCATGACCACAGACGTCAGCGCGACCGGCCTGTAGTCATTTAGTCCTGTGATCCGTGCTTTCTTGGGGACAGGGACAATGGTGGAGGTCTTAAAGCAGGACGGCACGCGGCATAGCTCCAGAGAGATGTTAAAAATGTCAGTGAAGACAGGAGCCAGCTGGTCTGCACAGTGTCTGAGAGTGGAGGGGGAGACACCATCCGGCCCGGGGGCCTTCAGCGTATTCAGCTTCAAGAACTGCCGGCGTACATCCTCTTCTTTGATGGAGAGGGCCTTTACAGTCCTATGATGTTTTTGTAGTCCTGTGATGTCATTGGAGTCCTTTGAGTCCTTTAACTCCTTTAATGAAGTGCTGGCATTGGTGGGGAGGGTGATGGTGGGGGGAGCATGGCTTTGATGAGCTGAAGGCCGTTCATGACGACAGTAATGTGTGTTGAGGCCTGGGGGGTTTGGGGCTTATAGTTCGTAAGGGCCCTTAGACCTCTCCAAACTGCCGCAGAATCATTGGAGCGGAACTGTTCCTGTAGACGGTTAGAGTACACAGATTTAGCTTTCTCCACTTCCCTGTTGAAGTGGTACTTCGCTTCTCTGTATGTACTTCGGTCCCCGCTTCTCCACGCAGCCAGATCAAGTGTTTCATACTAGTAACGTGGGATGCGAGACCTGGACACTCCTGGTAGAATCAGAAAGAAAAATACAAGCCCTTGAAAACAAATGCCACAGAAGAATACTCAACATAACGTACCACAAACACAAAACCATGAGTATGTGCGAGGTGAAGTCGAAAGACTCGTTGGTCACCAAGAACCCCTGCTCGCAACAGTCAAAAGAAGGAAATTAGCTTGGTTCGGCCACACATGCCGCCACGACAACCTGTGCAAGACCATCATGCAGGGCACACTAGAGGGTGGAAGGAAGCGAGGAAGACCACGGAAATCCTGGACAGACAACATCAAGACATGGACGGACCTGTCGACCCCAGAGCTAAGGACCGTGGGAACTTGAGCAGACTGGCTGCTTCTTCATCGCAGTTATCTCCCCGATGACTTGACAGTCATGGGAAAGACTGACTGACTGAACGTGGGAATTAATACTTTATTTGATCAAACTACAAAACAATTGCTGGGTGCCTCCTCAGTCTTCACAGCAGTTAGGGCATCCCACCTCGTAATCCAAAATACGGATTGGTCGCAGAATTAGGGGTGTTAACATACACTTGGTCATTTCTGCAGAAAGTGTCTTGGTTGTTGTTTTGGAAGTTTTCAAGAACTGTCCAGAGAAAACTAAGTTCTTTTGAAGTATTTGATTGAGATCTCAAATTAGTTTACACGAAAGAACCTATTGCGCTGCTACAGAAAGAAGAAGTCGAAGAAGAAGTGAGAGATCAACAATTTTTTTTATCTGCTTTGGGAAATGTGAGAAGAAGGAGGAACCATTCTGTCTCCTGGGTGGTTGGAGGATGGAAGATGACCAAAACACACTTCATCTGATTGTGACATTTGCGAAACCAGGAATGTTTCGATCAAACATTGGACAGTCACCATCACACAAAGAACCCATATGGAGAGTAACCTTTGATGGAAAGTAAATACAATTTAAATTAGTCATCTTCCAACATCACAGCAATTGTTGTCATATCCGTGGATAAGCGGGGGGGTTGGAGACATCTCCAATGGGCTCCAAGAATGCATAGGGCCATAAAAATGTCTTTACTTAGGACCATACTTGCCAACCCTCCCGAATTTTCCAAGAGACTCCCGAATTTTAGTGCCTCTCACGAAAATCTCCCAGGACAACCATTCTCCCGAAAATCTCCCGATTTCCAGCCAGACAAATATATTGGGGCGTGCCTTAAAAGCACTGCCTTTAGCGTCGTCTCTCACCTGAAAAGGAGACTATTATATATGTCTCCGTTATCCATAGTGTCTTGTTCCGTATTGTGGAAATAAGTTGAGCCAACACACAACTGTACTTTTATTCCCGACTCCTGGGAATAACACATCACATTTCAGGCAATGCTAAAACAGGAAGTTCCTCGTTCCTTGGGCCAATCGTATTCGTGTATACTTCAGGGACCGCTCGGAGATCGTATTACCTAAGAATATTACACATAGGTTTATCTATAACCCATAAAGTAGGCAGGCACGGAGCTATTTCTCAGCGTGTGTTTATTCCAGCCGGCACGTTAATACACTGACACACAACATCCGGATTCCCATCATGCATTGCTTCAAAACTACGGCAAGTTGTAATATCCAAAATTTCCAGCCGGACAAACAATATTGGGGGCGTGCCTTAAAGGCAGTGCCTTTAGCGTCGTCTCTCACCTGAAAAGGAGACTATTATATATGTCTCCGTTATCCATAGGTTTATCTATAACCCATAACACGGTGGCCGAATGGATATAGTCACTCATGAACGGTCAGAGAAGCACAAGACGTCGGCAACGCAGTATTATGGGCCACCTTGCAAGCAACATTCCGTTCTCATTTGCGGATGTTTTCAACAAAACCGTGAAGGATATGTTCCTGGATTCAGAGATCGCTCGCCAGTACTCCCGAATTCGGAGGTCTCAAGGTTGGCAAGTATGCTTAGGACAAAACCCCAGGCACAGGCAGTTAAGGCAAGGAACCACTACACAAACACTTGGGGCCCAATTGACGAAGATCTAAATACTTTGCGCTAAACAGCGTGTGCAATCTGTGTACTACTAGTGGCCGTGATCTACTAAGACTGTGTGTACAATTGAAAAGTGGTGCAGAACCGCCTTATTTAAATGAGGACTTTGCGTGTACTATTCATTTACTGCACATTCTTATTTTCATGCTCCCACCTGCGATGTTTTGTTATCACAGGTGGGAGGCAGTACTCTAAATAGTGCTGGCAAAACGCAGATGAGTGTTGATAAATCCCAGTGCGTGTGCTGTAAAATATATTTGCATTTTGTCCTCCCAGTATTTTGTGCATTTTGATGATCTGCATATTTATGAAGACAGACGCAAAATGTATTGCACGCCCTATTCTGCTCGCTTAAACACACGCAATCCACTTTGCAGACGTTTAATAGATCCGCCTTGTGTGCTATCAAGTTTGTTTGAGTACACGCAAACCTTTAGTAAATCATGCCCTCATACTACAATTGTGGTTTGGCAGCTAGCTGCTGGCATTCGGGACATAACTTCCTCCGGTGATGACTCACCTCGTGGTGGCGAATGGTCTTGGTCTTTTCGGGAGAACCACAGGCAGGGTTGCGGGGCGAGCCTTCATTCATTTGTCTGTTTCTGCTCGGTGTTTGTTGCCACCCGGGGCTCAGTGTCGGCTGCGGCGTGTTCTTCCACTCAAAGGTGTGGCTCGGCGGTCACACAGGACGCATGCCAGTTTGTCGCGGGTGAAAACAATAGTGTCGTTAAAAGAAACGAGTGAAAACTTGCTTTTATCGTCTAAACTTTACAGCCCCAGTTAGAACCAAACCTTGAACTACGTTGGAGAATATGATTGGTTCTCCTGTGGTTGCACCGTTAGCTCCACACAACGAGATGCGTGCTTGTTTTTGGGTCAATCTGAGCTGAGAAAGGTGACTGTATCCCGTTGTTGTGTTTTGCAGTTTATTTCTACAACTTTGGCTGGAGTGACTACGGAGTGGCCAACCTGACCACGGTGCTGGACATGGTGAAGGTGATGGCCTTCGCACTGCAGGAGGGAAAGGTTTCTGTGCACTGTCACGCTGGTCTTGGAAGAACAGGTAGATTCATATCCACCTTTATGGATGTTCTCATTCAGAGCGTTCAGCTTGTCTTAGAAGCTTCATCTCGTCATGCTCATAGACCTGGATGCAGATCTGGTCTGACTCCTCAAGGTTCCATGACTGACTTAAGCCCACAGTGAAGTTTGTCTCATTTTCCCTTAGGTATGCTCTTGGCATGTTTCCTGGCCTACACCACCAGGATGACAGCCAACCAGGCTATCTTGTACGTGAGGGCTAAACGGCCAGGTTCCATTCAGACGCGGGGTCAGCTAAGCTGCGTACGAGATTTTGTGCGCTTCCTCTGTCCTTTGAGATGCGTGTTTTCCTGTGCTGCGCCTCGATCAGAACCCATCACCTTGACCCAGTACCTGAACCGCCAGAGACACATCCTGCATGGCCTTGAGCGTAAAGAACTGAGGCACCTACCAAAGATTGTCCAACTGGTGTCCCGCCTGCTGTTGGATATTGCAGAGAATCGCCAAGTGATTGAGGAGGACATTCTGGAGGCACCAGACATCCATGATATTGAGATGACAATGAGCATCATTGAAAAACTTGGACCAGAGTTTTGCACCAAGGAGCCTCGCCTGCCAGGTTCCCTGACCTTACCCAGACATTTTAATGAGCCAGCCATCTTCTACCATCGTAAAAGTCTGAGTTACAGTGAGTCTGATCTGAGACGTCTGGGCTCGCAGCTCAACCTTCTCACGCAGCCTTTGGGCACGCTCTCACAGGGAAATCTGGCCAGGTCCGTTTCCCCATCAGAGTCCTTTAAGCCTGCAGATCAGAGGAATAGTAACACACCAGACATCTCCAACAGCTCCGCCGGATCACTCTGGCAGGTCAAGAACGACAAAAGGGACGGGTCCTTTGTTGTTGAAAAAATTAAGCAAAAATCGATGCAACGCAGCGAGTCCTTCGGAAACAACGGTCCTCTCCAGAAAGGTAGCAGGCTGTCCAGGTTGAAGGCAGAGCAGAGGGAAGAGTTGGCGGAAAATGGGAAGTCCTGTTGCAAAGAGGAGGAGCAGTCCGAGGTGCCTTTCATCACCCTGCAGACCGAGTTGTCTCTGGACGCCCGGAGGTTGCTGGTGGCACAGGCCCTGGCAGTCGACCTTTTCCTGGACGGAGATGAGGAGCAGAGGAACCAAGTCTTAGCCTGGCAGGTAACTGAACCGCTCTCACTGGAACTCTTTGTCAACATACTCCCTTGAATGACGTCAAGCCAACAGGCGTCTCTTCAAGTGCTTTAGAAGCCGCAAAACCCACAAACGCTGAAGGATCAAAGTCCGATTATAGAAGGGAACACGCCAAGGGGGTTAGTGTGCCGTTCCTGTGAAGTCATCGATTAGCACGGACGTGGGCTCTTGCTAGCTAACAACTGCTTCAAGCATCAACGACATCAATAATAATCACAGAAAGTTTGACAATCAGTTGACTCTCAATAAAAGACACACTTCTGTGTGAAAATACAAACCACAGAAGATCAAGAAAAGTTTTGGACAAAAGGATCGATAACAAAATCATTATATTTTGTTGAGGGTCTGGATAAAACAGGATTTATTACAGTTGAATTCACTACCAAGTCAACCTCCAGAAACATGATAATAAAAGTGTTTGCCACCCTCAAAGAACCAGGAGCCACTGGACCAACTATAACTAGCTAACTAACATTTTAATCAAATCTTGATTTATTTTGTCAACAATTCAAGAAACGACATTGAGGGATTAAATCCATTGAAAAACTATTTCAAGGGCGATTTTATAAATACAAACCAACTTTGTCTCAAAATGTTTTAACTGGCTTCCACTCCGATTGTTAAAAAAACAATAAGATTCTCGCTTGGCGTGAAACAACATACGCGGACCGTCGTAAAAAGAACTAATTAGGGAGGTGTGACAACTAGCTAATTTGATGCTGAGTATTTATTACACGGCATATTACTTTCAAGAAAATAGGATTATTGCTTGGGCACGGAACATCCAACCACAATAAAACGTGTGAGCTCTAAAATTAGACACTCATTACCACACAAACATTAATTACCACAGAGAGAAATGACCATACAAGTAGAAACCACAATAAAATATAAATGACCATAGAATAGAAACTGATGATCAAACACTTGAAGAGAAAACGTTTATTTTTGATAATTTAGACATGAATAATTGACGTATTAATAAAAAATAATATTGAAAAACGGAGTAAAGGTATGTTTTCATTAATTGACATAATGATAATATTAATTATTATTCATGATAATGAGCTAACAGAGCAAGTGTGTGTTTGCATTGACGTATTAATATAATAATAACAATATTTAAATAATACTATTAATAATAATAATTATCTAAAATAGTGAACGTGACATTATAATAATATTATTATTATTATTAATAATAATAATGATGATGATGAGTCTGTGTTTGCATTAACTGGCATAATAATAATAATAATAATAATGATGATGAGTGTGTGTTTGCATTGACATATTAATTAACATAATAACAACAGTTTTTAAATAATACTATTAATAATGATGATCTACAATAATGAATGTGACATAATATTATTATTAATAATAATAACGATGATGAGTGTTTGCATAAACTGACATAATAATGATAATGAGTGTGTTTTCATTGACATATTAATTAACGTAATAACTATTTAAATAATATTAATAATCAATCAATCAATCAATTAATGTTTATTTATATAGCCCTAAATCACAAGTGTCTCAAAGGGCTGTACAAGCCACAACGACATCCTCGGTACAGTAATAATGATGATGATGACTGTGTCTTTGCATTAACTGACATAATAATAGTAATAATAATAATTACGATGTGTTTGCATTAACTGACATAATTATAATAATAATAATAACGATGAGTGTGTGTTTGCATTAACTGACATAATAATAGAAACGTAATAATAATAATAATGATGATGTTTGCATTAACTGACATAATAATAATAACGATGATGAGTGTTTGCATTAACTGACATAATAATAATAATAATAATAGCGATGATTAATGTGTGTTTGCATTAATTGACACAATAATAATAATAACGATGTATGTTTGCATTAACTGACATAATGATAATAATATAATAATAATAATTATGTAAATAACGATGATGAGTGTGTGTTTGCATTAACTGACATAATAATAATGATGAGAGTGTTTGCATTAACTGACATAATAATAATAATGATAATAATAATAATGTAAATAACGATGATGACTGTGTCTTTGCATTAACTAACATAATAATAATACTGATGAGTGTTTTTGCATTAACTGACATAATAATACAAACGTAATAATAATAATAATGATGTGTTTGCATTAACTGACATAATAATAACGATGATGAGTGTTTGCATTAACTGACATAATAATAATAACGATGATGAGCGTGTGTTTGCATTAATTGACACAATAATAATAATAACGATGTATGTTTGCATTAACTGACATAATGATAATAATATAATAATAATAATAATTATGTAAATAACGATGATGAGTGTGTGTTTGCATTAACTGACATAATAATAACGATGAGAGTGTTTGCATTAACTGACATAATAATAATAATAATGATAATAATAATAATGTAAATAACGATGATGACTGTGTACATAATAATAATACTGATGAGTGTTTTTGCATTAACTGACATAATAATACAAACGTAATAATAATAATAATAATGATGTGTTTGCATTAACTGACATAATAATAATAACGATGATGAGTGTTTGCATTAACTGACATAATAATAATAACGATGATGAGTGTGTGTTTGCATTGACACAATAATAATAATAACGATGTATGTTTGCATTAACTGACATAATAATAATAATAATGATAATAATAATAATGTAAATAATGATGATGACTGTGTATTTGCATTAACTAACATAATAATAATAATGATGAGTGTTTTTGCATTAACTGACATAATAATAATAATAATAATTACGATGTGTTTGCATTAACTGACATAATATATATAATAATAATAATAATGAGTGTGTGTTTGCATTAACTGACATAATAATAAAAATGATGTGTGTTTGCATTAACTGACATAATAATGATGATGATGAGTGTGTTTGCATTAATTGACACAATAATAATAATAACGATGTATGTTTGCATTAACTGACATAATAATAATAATAATAATAATGATGATGAGTGTGTGTTTGCATTAATTGACACAATAATAATAATAACGATGTATGTTTGCATTAAATGACATAATGATAATAATATAACAATAATAATTATGTAAATAACGATGATGAGTGTGTGTTGGCATTAACTGACATAATAATATTAATAATGATAATAATAATAATAATAATAATAATAATGTATATAACGATGATGAGTGTGTGTTTGCAGGCAGAGTTGAACCAAGGAGGTGCGTGGGAGAGGTTGTGTATGGAGCGAGATCCTTTCATCCTCACAGGTCTGATGTGGGCGTGGCTAGAGCAGCTTCAACAACCTATCATCTGCCTCCAGGACGCCGAGCGCCTCGACGCTGAAAACGCCGACGCTCAGACTGTTCTCGACACACTTGAGCAGGTAACGCCTTCACCTTCTAACGCCACGTCCTGCGAGACTCAGCGTTGCTCCCCTGGTCTCCGCAGGCTCCCAGAGAAACCCTCGTGTGCATCTTGGACTGCATGGCTCACCTGCTGAGCGTACCCGAGCAGGTGGACCTTGCCTTCTTGAAGCGTACGATCAAAGCGTTCACCTGGGTAGGAAGACTTTCGCCCGGCACAATCGCTGTCCTGATTGTCCCGTAACAACCGCCGTGGCCTTCCCGCAGATGGACCACAACGAAGGAGACGTTTACGAGTCCATGACCGCGGTCCTCAGGTGTGTCCTGGAGGACATGAGATCTGCTGCCAGCAACGAAGAAGAGCCACCCAATGCCTTTTCCTAGTGTCAATATTATTTATCGACGTGCCTTTTTTCGTGAAAATATACAAAAATGATCACATTTTATGTTCTGCCTTAATTCTGCAAGATTACAATTGAATAGCAGTTCTCCTGGAAGGTTAGGAGCAGGGCAAAAAGTGCCAAGGAGTGTGTCGACCTCGAAACCAAGCGTGGTCCGACCGAGTGTTGCAGAGCAATGAGCACATAAATGTAAATAATTGCACCCTTCCATCTGAGCCATACGGAGCCCCTAAAGCAGGGGTCCTCAAACTACGGCCCGCGGGCCGGATACGGCCCCCCAGCGTCCAAAATCCGGCCCGCGGGAAGTCCCATGTTAAAAAAAATAATATATATATATATATATATATATATATATATATATATATATATATATATATATATATATATTTTTTTTTTTTTTTTTTAAAATTTGTCCTTACTAGTCCATTTTCTACCGTCTCCTAGCCACTCAGGGAAATCATATTGTCTAAAAATGCATTTTACCATTGATAACGTGACATGCAGCAAGTGCGCTGTTTAAGTCAATTAGTGCGCGAGGAATATATATGTATGAATACACACACACACACATATATATATATATATATATTTTATATATATATATACACAGTACATATATACACACACACACACGCATATTTACATATATATATATATACACACACACATATATATATATATATACATATATATATACATACATATATATACATACATATACATATATATACATATATATATATACATATATATATATATATATATATATACATATATACATATATATATATATATACATATATACATATATATACATATATATATATATATATATATATATATATATATATATATATATATATATATATATATACATATATATATACATATACATATATATATATATATAGCGCGTCCCCCAGCCCAAATGTTTTACCCCAATGCGGCCCCGGAGTCCAAAAGTTTGGGGACCCCTGCCCTAAAGGGACATGGGGGAAATGTTTTTTTAAATAATTTTTTAAAATGTTTTAATTTTTTTTTAGACATTTATCTCGTGCGCACGATGAACTATCTCGTGCGCACAGGAAACTATATATATATATATATATATATACAGTACATATATACACACACACACGCATATTTACATATAATATATATATATATATATATATACACACACATATACATATACACACATATATATATATATACATATATATATATACATACATATATATATATATACATATATATATATATATACATATATACATATACATATATATATATATATATATATATAAATATATATATATATATATATATACATATATATATACATATATATATATATATACATATACATATATATATATATATATAGCACGTCCCCCAGCCAAAATGTTTTACCCCAATGCGGCCCCAGAGTCCAAAAGTTTGGGGACCCCTGCCCTAAAGGGACATCGGGGAAATGTTTTTTTAAATAATTTTTTACATTTTTTTTATTTTTTTTTAGACATTTATCTCGTGTGCACGATGAACTATCTCGTGCGCACAGGAAACTTTTTATAAAGTTATAAAAAAATGTTTTTATTATATATATATATATATATATATATATATATATATATATATATATATATATATATATATATATATATATATATATATATATATATATATATATATATATATATATATATATATATATATATATACATATATATATATATATATATACATACATATTTTTTAGCCATGTATAAAAAAAAATATATATATACAATTTTTTTTTTTATAACTTTATAAAAAATTTCTCGTGCGCACGAGAAAGTTTCTCTTGCGCACAAGAAAGTGCATTTTAGAATTAAAATTAGAATTTAAAATTATACATTTTTTTTCACCCCTTGTCTCTTTAGGGGCTCCGTAGAGCCACACCACCCCATTAATGTTTTTATTTTGCAACATAAATCCAGTCAATTTACATAAATGTAAGTCATTGCACCCTTCCATCTGAGCCACGCCTCCCCATGAATGTTTTTATTTTGCAACATAAATCCAGTCAATTGGTTTGGGTTAAGAACGAGTTATAAAGAGTAACATTGGGATCCAGCCTTGGTCTTGTGATGACCCAGATGATGCATTATTATGAATAACGTCAGCACTCACGATGTGAAGGTGTACGCCTTTAAGACGTCTTTGCCGTTCTTCCCTTCGACGGCACCAACGATGCTGGAATAATCACAGCAGACGTGCGTGAAGCCTCTGGAAACACACAACAACATTGAAATCCATAACGTGGCTACACCTGGACATCGCGTGAGAGCCTGTAAAACATGATATCAAATCCACATTGTGGTATTTGACATGGAGCAATAATTTTTTTTCAGGGCCGATACTGATACCCATTATTAGTAGTCAAGGAGGCCGATAAGCAATATTTATTTACAGTAAAAGTTATTTAAAGATGGATATTGTGTGTCAGTAAACATCGGAACAAGTTGTTTTTTTTAACATTATTTTGTAGAAAAGATGGGACCAGTAGTGACATAATGTTTGATTTCTAAATATGGCAAATCTCCTGGGAAAAGTGGTCAAAAAATAACATTTCTCTCCATCACAATAACTCATCTACTCCATTTTATACACCTTTTTAACACTTTATGGATACATTGTAAGGTTTCCTCCTGAAATATTGTCAACATTGAAATAAAAACAATCCTGGGCTCCTTCACGTGCATTATAGTTGAGACATGTTTCCAGATGGCCGACATCATTTCTTCCTGGATGTTACAGAAAGTATGAGAATGTGTGAGCTGCTGCCTCACCTTCTTGACGTACTGTATATAATCATCTCCTATTTACACAAAGAGACATATTTTCTGTCGTCTTCATGTCCCTCCATCTCTGTCGCGTTATTTGATTGAATGACGGAACATGAAACTGGTGGTGCTCCTTTTAATGAGCCCACGCTCCGAGTCTTGCAAACAGAGGCTTGATTGTTTTAGTAGCGAAACAAAAACAATACAACTTTTCTCGTGCAGGGAAAACGAGCTGGTGCTTACTATTTATCTGTTAAATATAAACTACTGGTATCATATGTGTCGACACTGTATCTGCTGATGAGAAGGAAAAAGTCTGATACCGATATGAATGTCAAAATGTCAAATATAATCGGTCGCTCTCGAGTGTGTATGTCATATTGTAATGAAGAAGCACACCTGGACATGGTGTGAGATCCTCCTAGTAGATGATATCTGCTGTCCAGCGCCAATCCATCATCTCCGTCATGTCCCCAAGTCAGCACACGTAAGGAAAGGTCCTGAGACGCCGTTACTACACGGAAACTATCCTGGAGTTTGACAACACATTGATCATGTTTATAAACATACATCGTTCATATATGTGTGTGTATATATATATATATATATATATATATATATATATATATATATATATATATATATATATATATATATATATATATATATATATATATATATATATATATATATATATATACATATATATATATATGTGTGTGTGTATATATATATATGTATATATATATATATATATATATATATATATACATATATATATATATATATATATATATATGTGTATATATAGACATACATACATATACATATATGTGTATATATACAGTATATACATACATATATATGTATATACAGTATACATATATCCATACATACAAAACATACATACATATATGTATACTGTATATATATACATATACATACATAGTATATATACATATATACGTATTTATATACATATATACATACATATATATGTATATATACATACATATATATACTATACATATGTATATATATGTGTATATATACATACATGTATATATAATATATACAGTCAAGGTTTTTGTGGTTTATCCGTTATGAAGAGCAGAGAAACCTGCGAAACAGGCTTGTATGCATGAAATAGCCTCTGTGTTTTTTCCTGACCTAACGTAAATATATAATATATATATGCATAAATATATATATATATATATATATATATATATATATATATATATATATATATATATATATATATATATATACACATTAACAAAATATATACATATATATATATATACATACATGTATATATATACATATATAGAAAGAAATATATACATACGTATGTATTATGTATATATACATACATATATACTATATATGTATAAAATATATATGCATATATATGTATACATATATGTATATATATATTAATACATACATATATGTATACCTATACATATATACACACACATACATATATATATATATATACATACAAATATATATGTATTAAATACACATATATATACACACACACATATGTATTATATATATACACATATATATATATATATATATATATATATATATATATATATATATATATATATATATATATATATATATATATATATATATATATATATATATATATATACATATATATATACATACTGTATATATATATATATATATATATATATATATATATATATATATATATATATATATATATACATATCAATCATGGGGTTGAGGGGGTCTTACCACACACATGGACGTGATGGTCTTCATGTGTTCTTGATAGCTGGCGATCAATCCACCTTCGAGAGAGTACACCCACATTCGATGCTCAGCCGCCATCACCAGGACGCTGCTGTCCTTCGCCTCAAGGAGAATGTTGGAGGACGCGGTGTGTAGTTCCAGTGGGAAGGACGCCACCTGCTCAACTCCAGAGAAAATACTTTTTTTTAAAAACGCTTTCAATTCTGACTTCTGTATTTAAGTTAAAAATCAATAGAAGTGCATTTTAATGTTAAAGTCTTTACAGTCATGCTGCGACGTGTGACGGTGTAAAAACAAAAACTTGGAGCGTAGTTTTTGTCTGGCGCTTAATTGTGAAAAATAAACTACATCTCCCAAAATCCTCCGCGCAGTGCGGGCGTGGCAAAGAGGGGGCGTGGAACTCCGTAAGAAAAAAAACGACGTGTGTTCGTAGTCGATGAGAGGAATTGTTTTTCTGGACGTTTCCTGAAAATTTCATCAAAATTTGTCCATAACTGTTTGAGTAATGTTACAAACAACTGTTGAAAACACAACTTCTTTGGCGGAGGTAAGAAAGTCTGCCTTCTGCAAAGCAAAGCGCACCACTTTCGTCTCAAGTGTTTTTCCCAAAACAAAACAAAATAAATACATTTAATAATGTATAAAAGTAAAAAGTAGTCATCCAAATAATTACTTTATAAGGAGTATTTATTTATTTTTTATTTTCACTATTTATTGAAAGTAAATACTGAATAACTGGTAAATAACTTCAGATTTTTTAGTAGTTTCTTTTTTAAGAATACAAGCACACCAAACATAGTATACTCTAAGGCTGCAACTAACAACTAATTTGATAATTGATTAATCTGTCGATTATTACTTCAATTAATCGATTAATAATCGGATAAAAGAAAACAACTACATTTCTATCCTTTCCAGTATTTTATTGAAAAAAAAACACCATACTGGCACCATACTTATTTTGATTATTGTTTATCAGCTGTTTGTAAATGTTGCAGTTTATAAAAAAAAAAGAAAAAAAAAGACAAAATTAAAAAAAGTAGCCTCTGTGCATGCCCATAGCTTAGATCCAACGAATCAATGACTAAATTAATCGCCAACTATTTTTATAATCAATTTAATCGATTAGTTGTTGCAGCCCTAGTATACTATACTACAATATGTACCACAAAATGTGCATATTTTACAGTCACTTATGACATAATAACATGGCTAATGTTAGCATATGCTATTTTAACGATAAAAACAGCAACAAGTTCGCGCAAAATGCTTTTTCTCTATTTGGAAGTGGATTTTTTTTCGGCTGAAAAATGAACATTTCTACTGATACACACAATGATATAAATGTTGTTTTTCATACTTTGTAAGGAGTGTTCTGAAAATTAATAATGAATTATAGTTACTCGTTAATTTACCAACAAAAAAAAAAAGGTATTAGATCACTAAAGGAATTACTCATTAATGAGAGAGAAAGTAATTAATGCTTTACTTCAAAAGAAAAAAAGAAAATCTTCAAATGTCTGGCATATGCAGTTGAGAGACGTTTCATGAGAGCAGAGTGTGTGCGCCTTTAAAAGGCGGTGCCTGTTGCCAAGTGACATCAGCGAGAGCGCTCTCCGAGCAGCATTATAGCTCAGTGGTGTGTGTTAGCTTAGCAGCGTCATAGACGGCAGCTCTGTTGAATCTCTTCCCTGGATTGTGTTAGCGCTAGCTAATAAAGATAATGAATGTGCTTCCATGGCTGTAGTCTGCTTGTCCACACACTGGGTATTGTAGGAGCGGCAAGCTTGTCACTTCAATCATTGATTTGTTGTTCATTATTCCCTCGTAGTAGTAGTAGTGAGTGTGTGTGTATTACACGTTGTTTGCTGTGGGATGTTGCCTTCTTCTATTTGCTATCAAATAAAAGTAGTAAAAGTAAAAGTAGTGTTTGTTGGTCACAAAAGTACTCAAGTAAAATTATTTTGCGAAGGTGTCCACTGTTCACAACATGTCCCTGCTCACCTTGGACCTGAGACTTGTACTTGGACTTGTGGAGGCAGACTTGGAAGACGGAGAGGACTGCGGAGTTGCCGCCAGGCGGGCGGTGGATTGTGGCCAGCCTGGCAGACTGGCCGGGCATGAAAACGGCAGCCTGGCATCTGGAGACTGGCACCAGGTGGCACAGAGGGTCTTGGTCCTCACTCGGGGACGTCAGACTCTCTGCGTAGACCACCTGGAAACAAAACGTACACGGAACATCACAGATGTGGATGTTTCCACAGGTGTCCACTCATGCAGCATGGTATTGTTTGGAATGTGCGGCCATCTTGAGTTATCAATGCATTCTCGCGGTTGATTGGGTTCTAATAATATCAATAAGTGATGAATTTATCAAACAGGCATGATGGCCTAATAATAATTATGATAATAATACAAAATAAATAAATAACGAGAACATTGCTCCAAAGTGCGGCCGGGGGACCTTTTAATTTTTGAACGGCTCGCGGCACGTCCTAATATGATATATATTATAATATTACGAAAAACAAACATAAAAAACTGTTATTGCTCAAAAATATAATAATGAATCGCAATCAAAGTTGTTATGAATTATTCACATATTCATGGCTACAATTACTTTATATCAAATATTACTCTTTAAAAATATAATATATTTTGGTAATAATAATACAACAAAAAGGGCATAAAACAAACAAAAAGAAACCAAAAAAAACCAAAAACCGAGAATCGATGGATAGATCTGAAGTTGATCTAGAAATGTAAGTGTTGAAAGTAAAAAAATATAAAGTATTACCTATTTTTTACACTTTTATGAGTGGGGACCCTTCTGGGTCCCTGAGAATTTTAGTGGGATTTTGTTGAAACAGTCATTGCTCAAAAATAATAAGGAATCAAAATCAATGTTAATATGAATTATTGATCTATAAAAAGCTGCAATTACTTCACATCAAATATTACACTTAAAAATATTTTTTGAGGGAACATTTTGCTTTTTTTTTTTTTTTTGCCATAAAAAACAGACTAAAACGGAATAAAACATACAGAAAAAAGTCAATAGTTTATATTGACGGAATGATCTGAAGTTGATCTACAGATCAGTCAAACAACTGGCGTGTAAAAAGTACAATACTTACAGTATAAACACTTTGTAGGACTCAACAAAAGACAAGATTTAATGGTAAGGACTACTTCCTGACTACGGCAACACACCCAGGACAAACTGAAAATAATGCATACTTGCAAATGAAACTCAGAAGAAAACTAAATATAACAAGTTATTATCACTCACTCTTAAATGAGAATACAATACATATATTTCCACATCTAAGTGTGTACAACATGAGAATAAAATACATATATTTCCACATCTGAGTGTGTACAACATGAGAATAAAATATATATGTTTCCACATCTAAGTGTGTACATGAGAATAAAATACATATATTTCCACGTCCGAGTGTGTACAACATGAGAATAAAATAAATATGTTTCCACATCTAAGTGTGTACAACACGAGAATAAAATTAATATATTTCCACATCTGAGTGTGTACCACATGATAATAAAATAAATGTTTCCACATCTGAGTGTGTACAACATGAGAATAAAATAAATATATTTCCACATCTGAGTGTGTACAACATGAGAATAAAATAAATATATTTCCACATCTAAGTGTGTACAACATGAGAATAAAATACATATATGTTTCCACATCTGAGTGTGTACAACATGAGAATAAAATAAATATGTTTCCACATCTGAGTGTGTACAACATGAGAATAAAATAAATATATTTCCACATCTGAGTGTGTACAACATGAGAATAAAATAAATATATTTCCACATCTAAGTGTGTACAACATGAGAATAAAATATATATGTTTCCACATCTAAGTGTGTACAACTTGAGAATAAAATAAATATATTTCCACATCTAAGTGTGTACAACTTGAGAATAAAATAAATATATTTCCACATCTAAGTGAGTGACAACATGGGAATAAAATAAATATATTTCCACATGATGACATACCTTTGGACTAAAGTCAAGGTGGTCTTTGTGTCCAGCCATGATCCAGTTCTTGTCAGGTGATATCAGGACTATGTTGACCTTGAAAGTGTCTGATATCATCAAAGTGGACCTCTGACTCAGACTGGGTGCACTTAGTGTGACCAAGTTACCCTGATTGGTTCCCACCTGCATGGAGATATGAAGATGGATAATGTTGGATGTCACACAGAGATAGAAGATTGATCATGTTGGATGCCACACGGAGATATGAAGACGGATAATGCTGGATCTAACATTGAAATATGAAGATGGATAATGTTGGACGTCACAGAGAGATATGAAGATGGATAATGTTGGATGTCACACGGAGATATGAAGATGGATAATGTTGGATGTCACACAGATATTAGGATGGATAATGTTGGAAGCCACACAGCGATATGAAGATGGATATGTTGGATGTCACACAGAGATATGAAGATGGATATGTTGGATGTCACACGGAGATATGAAGATGGATATGTTGGATGTCACACAGAGATATGAAGATGGATATTGCTGGATGTCACACGGAGATATGAAGATAGATAGATAGATAGATAGATAGATAGATAGATAGATAGATAGATAGATAGATAGATAGATAGATAGCTAGCTAGCTCCAATGATTCTGCGGCAGTTTACGAACTATAAGCCCTAAACCCCCCAGGCCCTGAATGACCGGACTCTCGCTCAGGGCCTCAACACCCATTACTGTCGTCATGAACGGCCTTCAGCTCATCGAAGCCATGTTCCCCCCACCATCACCTTCCCCACCAATGCCAGCACTTCATTAAAGGAGTTAAAGGACTCCAAGGACATCACAGGACTGTAAAGGCCCTCTCCATCAAAGAAGAGGATGTACGCCGGCAGTTCTTGAAGCTGAATACGCGGAAGGCCCCCGGGCCGGATGGTGTCTCCCCCTCCACTCTCAGACACTGTGCGGACCAGCTGGCTCCTGTCTTCACTGACATTTTTAACACCTCTCTGGAGCTATGCCGCGTGCCGTCCTGCTTTAAGACCTCCACCATTGTCCCCGTCCCCAAGAAAGCACGGATCACAGGACTAAATGACTACAGGCCGGTCGCGCTGACGTCTGTGGTCATGAAGTCCTTTGAGCGCTTGGTCCTGCCCCACCTCAAGGACATCACCGCCCCCCTCCTGGACCCACTGCAGTTCGCCTATAGAGCCAACAGGTCTGGGGATGATGCAGTGAACCTGGCCCTCCACTTCATCCTGGAGCATCTGGACTCCCCAGGAACCTACGCTAGGATCCTGTTTGTGGACTTCAGCTCTGCCTTCAACACCATCCTCCCTGGACTGCTACGAGACAAGCTCTACCAGCTCAGCGTGCCCGACTCCCTCTGCAGTTGGATCAATGACTTCCTGACAGACCGAAGACAGCACGTGCGGCTGGGGAAGATTGTCTCGGACAGTCGAACCACGAACACTGGTACTCCTCAGGGCTGTGTACTCTCCCCCTGTATACAAACTGCTGCACCTCCAGTCACCAGTCCGTAAAACTGCTCAAGTTTGCGGATGACACCACCCTCATCGGGCTCATCTCGAATGGCGATGAGTCCGCCTACAGGAGAGAGGTGGACCGGCTGACGTCCTGGTGCAGCCTCAACAACCTGGAGCTGAACGCCCAGAAAACAGTGGAGATGATCATGGACTTCAGGAAAGTCACAGCCCCACCATCCCCCCTCACCCTGATTGACTCTTCCACCCCCGTCCCCATTCTGGACTCCTTCCGTTTCTTGGGCACCACCATCACCCAGGACCTCAAGTGGGAGCCGACCATCAGCTCCCTCATCAAGAAGGCCCAGCAGAGGATGTACTTCCTGCGGCAGCTGAGGAAACTTAAGGTGCCGACCGAGATGCTGGTGCAGTTTTACTCAGCCATCATAGAGTCCATCCCGACCTCCTCCATCACCATGTGGTTCCCCGGCGCCACAGTCCAGGATAAGCATAGACTGCAGCGCATCGTACATGCTGCTGAGAAGGTGATTGGCTGCAAGCTCCCATCCCTCCAGGACTTGTTCTCCTCCAGGACCAGGAGGCGTGTGGGTCGGATCACAGCTGACTCTTCTCACCCTGGACACAAACTATTCTACCCTCTCCCCTCAGGCAGGAGACTACGCTCCATCCAGACCCACACCTCCCGCCACCTGAACAGTTTTTTCCCCTCGGCCATCAGGCAAATGAACAATAACTCCTAGCAGTAGCTCCTTGAATTCCTTCTAAGTCTATGACATGATCTGATAGCTCAGTTACCGCTCTTTTTATTACCAAATATGTGTTATGTGTTTTATGTTGCACGATTGCACCAAGAAAAATTCCTAGTTTGTGAACCCGTTCTCAAACAATGGCAATAAAACTATTCTGATTCTGATAATGTTGGATGTCACATAGAGATATGAAGATAGATAATGTTGGATGTCACACGTAGATATAAAGATGGATAATGTTGGATGTCACACGGAGATATGAAGATGGATAATATTGGATGTCACACAGCTATTAGGATGGATAATGTTGGATGCCACCCAGAGATTTGAAGATGGATATGTTGGATGTCACAAAGAGATATGAACATGGATATTGTTGGATGTCACACAGAGATATTAAGATGGATAATGTTGGATGTCACACGGAGATATGAAGATAGATAATGTTGGATGTCACATGTAGATATAAAGATGGATAATGTTGGATGTCACACGGAGATATGAAGATGGATAATATTGGATGTCACACAGCTATTAGGATGGATAATGTTGGATGCCACCCAGAGATTTGAAGATGGATATGTTGGATGTCACAAAGAGATATGAACATGGATATTGTTGGATGTCACACGGAGATATTAAGATGGATAATGTTGGATGTCACACGAAGATATGAAGATGGATAATGTTGGACGTAACACGGAGATATGAAGATGGATAATGTTGGATGTCACACAGATATTAGGATGATTAATGTTGGATGCCACACGGAGATATGAAGATGGATAATGTTGGATGTCACACAGAGATATGAAGATGGATAATGTTGGATGTCACACAGATATTAGGATGGATAATGTTGGATGCCACACGGAGATATGAAGATGGATAATGTTGGATGTCACACAGAGATATGAAGATGGATAATGTTGGTTGTCACATGGAGATATGAAGATGGATAATGTTGGTTGTCACATGGAGATATGAAGATGGATAATGTTGGTTGTCACATGGAGATATGAAGATGGATAATGTTGGTTGTCACATGGAGATATGAAGATGGATAATGTTGGATGTCACACACAGAGATATGAAGATGGATAATGTTGGATGTCACAGGGAGATATGAAGATGGATAATGTTGGACGTCACACACAGAGATATGAAGATGGATAATGTTGGATGTCACATGGAGATATGAAGATGGATAATGTTGGACGTCACACACAGAGATATGAAGATGGATAATGTTGGATGTCACACGGAGATATGAAGATGGATAATGTTGGATGTCACACGGAGATATGAAGATGGATAATGTTGGACGTCACACAGAGATATGAAGATGGATAATGTTGGATGTCACACGGAGATATGAAGATGGATAATGTTGGATGTCACACGGAGATATGAAGATGGATAATGTTGGACGTCAGACGGAGATATGAAGATAGATAATGTTGGATGTCACACGGAGATATGAATATAGATAATGTTGGATGTCACACGGAGATATGAAGATGGATAATGTTGGATGTCACACAGAGATATGAAGATGGATAATGTTGGATGTCACACGGAGATATGAAGATGGATAATGTTGGATGTCACACAGAGATATGAAGATGGATAATGTTGGATGTCACACGGAGATATGAAGATGGATAATGTTGGATGTCACACGGAGATATGAAGATGGATAATGTTGGACGTCAGACGGAGATATGAAGATAGATAATGTTGGATGTCACACGGAGATATGAATATAGATAATGTTGGATGTCACACTGAGATATTAAGATGGATAATGTTGGATGTCACACGGAGATATGAAAATGGATAATGTTGGATGTCACACGGAGATATGAAAATAGATAATGTTGGATGTCACACGGATATATGAAAATAGATAATGTTGGATGTCACACGGAGATATGAAGATAGATAATGTTGGATGTCACACGGAGATATGAAGATAGATAATGTTGGATGTCACACGGAGATATGAAGATAGATAATGTTGGATGTCACACGGAGATATGAAGATGGATAATGTTGGATGTCACACAGAGATATGAGGATGGATATTGTTGGATGTCACACGGAGGTATGAAGATGGATAATGTTGGATGTCACACACCGAGAGACTGGATATGAAGATGGATAATGTTGGATGTCACATGTAGATATGAATGATGTTGGATGTCACACACAGAGAGACTGGATATGAAGATGGTTAATGTTGGATGTCACATGGAGATATGAATGATGTTGGATGTCACATGGAAAGATGGATAATGTTGGATGTCTCTCACACACAGAGACCAGATATGAAGATGGATTATGGTGGATGTCACATGGAAAGATGGATAATGTTGGATGTCACATGCAGAGAGACCAGATATGAAGATGGATAATGTTGGATGTCACATTGAGATCTGAATAATGTTGGATGTCATCATGGAAAGATGGACAATGTAGGATGTCTCACACACGCACGCACTAACGCACACACACACACATACAGACCAGATAGCAAGATGGATAATGTTGGATGTCACATGGAAAGATGGATAATGTTGGATGTCACATAGAAAGATGGATAATGTTTGATGTCACACACAGAGAGACCAGGGAGGACACTCACGGAGAGGAACCAGATGGATAATGTTGGAAGTCACATGGAAAGATGGATAATGTTGGATGTCACATGGAAAGATGGATAATGTTGGATGTCACATGGAAAGATGGATAATGTTGGATGTCACATGGAAAGATGGATAATGTTGGATGTCACACACAGAGAGACCAGGGAGGACACTCACGGAGAGGAACCAGATGGATAATGTTGGAAGTCACATGGAAAGATGGATAATGTTGGATGTCACATGGAAAGATGGATAATGTTGGATGTCACATGGAAAGATGGATAATGTTGGATGTCACATGGAAAGATGGATAATGTTGGATGTCACACACAGAGAGACCAGGGAGGACACTCACGGAGAGGAACCAGATGGATAATGTTGGAAGTCACATAGAGATATAATGTTGGATGTCGCGCACACACACACACACACACACACACACACACACACACACACACACACACACACACACACACACACACAGACACACACACACACACAGACACACACACACACACACACACACACACACACACACACACACACACACACACACACACACACACACACACACACACACACACACACACACACACACATGGAGACTCACGGAGAGGAAGCAGTCCTGGTCCTTGTTAAAGAGCAGCAGTGTGCAGTGTGTAGAAGCAGTGTGATAGAGCGCCACCTCCTGGCCAGTGAGCGCCTGCCACACCTTGATGTCACCTGAGGAGTCTGCAGTCGCCACAAAGTCTCCTCGCTCGTCCTTCGTCACGCAGGTCAAAGGTCGCTGCTGCTGGCCACACCACAGCTGCTCGCCCTGACAGGAAACACATGTCCTTTAAGACCAGGTCTTCATTGCAGATGATTGACACAACTGATACTGCCAGGCAGGTTTTTCAGGGCCGATACTGATACTGATTATTATTAGTCGTCAATATGGGGCAGTGACATCGCACATCATTCGTTAATATGTGGCGGTGATATTGCACATCATTCGTTAATATGGGGCGGTGATATCACACACCATTCGTTAATATGGGGCGGTGATTTCGCACATCATTTGTTAATATGGGGCAGTGATATCACACATCATTCGTTAATATGGGGCGGTGATATCGCACATCATTAGTTAATATTGTGTGGTGATATTGCACATCATTTGTTTAAATGGGGCGGTGATATTGCACATAATTAGTTAATATGGTGTGGTGATATTGCACATCATTTGTTAATATGGGGCGGTGATATTGCACATCATTCGTTAATATGGGGCAGTGGCATCACACATCATTTATTAATATGGGGCGGTGATATCGCACATCATTCACTATTATGGGGCGGTGATATCACACATCATTTGTTAATATGAGTCTGTGATATCGCACATCATTCGTTAATATGGGGAGGTGATATCGCACATCATTAGTTAATATGGGGCGGTGATATCGCACACCATTTGTTAATATGGGGCGGTGATATCGCACATCATTTGTTAATATGAGGCTGAGATATCACACATCATTTGTTAATATGGGGAGGTGATATCGCACATCATTAGTTAATATGGGGCGGTGATATCGCACACTATTCGTTAATATGGGGCTGTGATATCACACATCATTCGTTAATATGGGGCAGTGATATCGTACATCTTTCGTTAATATGTGGCGGTGATATCGCACATCATTAGTTAATATGTGGTGGTGATATCACACATCATTAGTTAATATATGGCGGAGATATCGCACATCATACGTTAATATAGGACGGTGATATCGCACATCATTAGTTAATATGGGGCGGTGATATCGCACATCATTAGTTAATATGGGGCAATTATATCGCACATCATTAGTTAATATGGGGCGGTGATATCGCACATCATTAGTTAATATATGGTGGTGATATCGCACATTGTTAGTTAATATGTGGCCCTGATATCGCACATCACTAGTTAATATGGGGCTGTAATATCGCACATAATTCGTTAATATGAGGCGGTGATATCACACATCGTTCGTTAATATGGGGTGGTGATATCGCACATCGTTAGTTAATATGTGGCCGTGATATCGCACATCACAAGTTAATATGGGGCTGTAATATCGCACATCATTCGTTAATATGAGGCGGTGATATCGCACATCGTTCGTTAATATGGGGCGGTGATATCGCAGATCATATGTTAATATGGGGCAATGATATCGCACATAATTCGTTAATGTGTGGTGGTGATATCGCAAATCATTCGTTAATATGGGGCAGTGATATCGCACATCATTAGTTAATACGGGGCTTTGATACTGCACATCATTAGTTAATATGGTGTGGTGATATCGCACATTATTCGTTAATATGGGGCGGAGATATCATACATCATTCGTTAATATGGGGCGGTGGTATCACACATCATTCATTAATATGGGGCGGTGATATCGCACATCATTAGTTAATATGAGGCTGCAATATGGCACATCATTAGTTAATATGGGGCGGTGATACCGCACATCATTTGTTAATATTGGGCGGTAATATCGCACATCATTAGTTAATATGGGGCGGTGATACAACACACGATTAGTTAATATGGGGCGGCGATATCGCACATCATACGTTAATACGTGGCGGGGATATAGCACACGATTAGTTAATATGGGGCGGTGATATCGCACACTATTCGTTAATATGGGGCTGTGATATCGCACATCATTCGTTAATATGGGGCAGTGATATCGCACATCATTCGTTAATATGTGGCGTGATATCGCACATCATTAGTTAATATGTGGTGGTGATATCACACATCATTAGTTAATATATGGCGGAGATATCGCACATCATACGTTAATATAGGACGGTGATATCGCACATCATTAGTTAATATGGGGCGGTGATATCGCACATCATTAGTTAATATGGGACAATTATATCGCACATCATTAGTTAATATGGGGCGGTGATATCGCACACCATTAGTTAATATATGGTGGTGATATCGCACATTGTTAGTTAATATGTGGCCGTGATATCGCACATCACTAGTTAATATGGGGCTGTAATATCGCACATAATTCGTTAATATGAGGCGGTGATATCGCACATCGTTCGTTAATATGGGGTGGTGATATCGCACATCGTTAGTTAATATGTGGCCGTGATATCGCACATCACAAGTTAATATGGGGCTGTAATATCGCAGATCATATGTTAATATGGGGCAATGATATCGCACATCATTCGTTAATATGTGGTGGTGATATCGCAAATCATTCGTTAATATGGGGCAGTTATATCGCACATCATTAGTTAATACGGGGCTTTGATACTGCACATCATTAGTTAATATGGTGTGGTGATATCGCACATTATTCGTTAATATGGGGCGGAGATATCGTACATAATTTGTTAATATGGGGCGGTGGTATCACACATCATTCATTAATATGGGGCGGTGATATCGCACATCATTAGTTAATATGAGGCTGCAATATGGCACATCATTAGTTAATATGGGGCGGTGATACCGCACATCATTTGTTAATATTGGGCGGTAATATCGCACATCATTAGTTAATATGGGGCGGTGATATAGCACACGATTAGTTAATATGGGGCGGCGATATCGCACATCATACATTAATATGTGGCGGTGATATAGCACACGATTAGTTAATATGGGGCGGTGATATCGCACACTATTCGTTAATATGGGGCTGTGATATCGCACATCATTCGTTAATATGGGGCAGTGATATCGCACATCATTCGTTAATATGTGGCGGTGATATCGCACATCATTAGTTAATATGTGGTGGTGATATCACACATCATTAGTTAATATATGGCGGAGATATCGCACATCATACGTTAATATAGGACGGTGATATCGCACATCATTAGTTAATATGGGGCGGTGATATCGCACATCATTAGTTAATATATGGTGGTGATATCGCACATTGTTAGTTAATATGTGGCCGTGATATCGCACATCACTAGTTAATATGGGGCTGTAATATCGCACATAATTCGTTAATATGAGGCGGTGATATCGCACATTGTTCGTTAATATGGGGTGGTGATATCGCACATCGTTAGTTAATATGTGGCCGTGATATCGCACATCACAAGTTAATATGGGGCTGTAATATCGCACATCATTCGTTAATATGAGGCGGTGATATCGCACATCGTTCGTTAATATGGGGCGGTGATATCGCAGATCATATGTTAATATGGGGCAATGATATCGCACATAATTCGTTAATATGTGGTGGTGATATCGCAAATCATTCGTTAATATGGGGCAGTGATATCGCACATCATTAGTTAATACGGGGCTTTGATACTGCACATCATTAGTTAATATGGTGTGGTGATATCGCACATTATTCGTTTATATGGGGCGGAGATATCGTACATCATTCGTTAATATGGGGCGGTGGTATCACACATCATTCATTAATATGGGGCGGTGATATCGCACATCATTAGTTAATATGAGGCTGCAATATGGCACATCATTAGTTAATATGGGGCGGTGATACCGCACATCATTTGTTAATATTGGGCGGTAATATCGCACATCATTAGTTAATATGGGGCGGTGATATAACACACGATTAGTTAATATGGGGCGGCGATATCGCACATCATACGTTAATATGTGGCGGTGATATAGCACACGATTAGTTAATATGGGGCGGTGATATCGCACACTATTCGTCAATATGGGGCTGTGATATCGCACATCATTCGTTAATATGGGGCAGTGATATCGCACATCATTCGTTAATATGTGGTGGTGATATCGCACATCATTAGTTAATATGTGGTGGTGATATCACACATCATTAGTTAATATATGGCGGAGATATCGCACATCATACGTTAATATAGGACGTGATATCGCACATCATTAGTTAATATGGGGCGGTGATATCGCACATCATTAGTTAATATGGGACAATTATATCGCACATCATTAGTTAATATGGGGCGGTAATATCGCACATCATTAGTTAATATATGGTGGTGATATCGCACATTGTTAGTTAATATGTGGCCGTGATATCGCACATCACTAGTTAATATGGGGCTGTAATATCGCACATAATTTGTTAATATGAGGCGGTGATATCGCACATCGTTCGTTAATATGGGGTGGTGATATCGCACATCGTTAGTTAATATGTGGCCGTGATATCGCACATCACAAGTTAATATGGGGCTGTAATATCGCACATCATTCGTTAATATGAGGCGGTGATATCGCACATTGTTCGTTAATATGGGGCGGTGATATCGCAGATCATATGTTAATATGGGGCAATGATATCGCACATCATTCGTTAATATGTGGTGGTGATATCGCAAATCATTCGTTAATATGGGGCAGTGATATCGCACATCATTAGTTAATACGGGGCTTTGATACTGCACATCATTAGTTAATATGGTGTGGTGATATCGCACATTATTCGTTTATATGGGGCGGAGATATCGTACATCATTCGTTAATATGGGGCGGTGGTATCACACATCATTCATTAATATGGGGCGGTGATATCGCACATCATTAGTTAATATGAGGCTGCAATATGGCACATCATTAGTTAATATGCGGCGGTGATACCGCACATCATTTGTTAATATTTGGCGGTAATATCGCACATCATTAGTTAATATGGGGCGGTGATATAACACACGATTAGTTAATATGGGGCGGCGATATCGCACATCATACGTTAATATGTGGCGGTGATATAGCACACGATTAGTTAATATGGGGCGGTAATATCGCACATCATTCACTATTATGGGGCGGTGATATCGCACATAATTTGTTAATAAGAGGCTGCGATATCGCACATAATTTGTTAATATGAGGCTGCGATATCGCACATCATTAGTTAATATGTGGCGGTGATATCGCACATGATTAGTTAATATGTGGCGGTGATATCGCACATAATCCGTTAATAGAGAGTAATAACGTGACAACTGAAGTGTATTTGTATTATTTAGAAGAAATGTTTACTGACAGTTTGGACGTTCCAAGCTCGGACCGAACCGTCAGTGGCAGCACTGCAGACCGTGGAAGATGTGCTCCATGGGTCGGGACTTCCGGGTGAGTTCACCTGCAGGTAGACCACGCCCACTATGCTCCCTGACGGACGACAGTTTCATCAAAGGAGAACACAAAGTTGCCGCAACGGTTGACCGTCTCAAAAAGGCGGGAGAAGCCTGTTTGAGAGCGGACTCACCTGTGTGACCCCGGAGACTTTTACAGGTGTAGCCTCCACTCCGTCCGTCCTTCATCTCCTTCTCCAAGCAGGACCGTCGCAGGAAGTATTTCTTCCAGGAGCGGTTGACGTGCGAGCTGGACAACACCACCTGGCTGCAGAACAACCATCGCTGCAGACACAACCTCCTGCCAGGTGAGGGGAACATCCGGGTTACAGCCGGAAGGAAGCCCGCAGAAGAAGAAGACGACATACCTCCATAACCACTGAGTCTCAGCAGCATCCTGCCAGTCCTACAAAACATCACACGTCATGTCGTCGTCGTCGTTGTTCTTGTTGTTCGGAGCTACTTCGGCATTCCGCCTGCTGCTTACCTTACAAACTCCGGACGCGCTGATTAAGTCCTCCACGGGGAGGAAAGTGAAAATGTGAAGGAGACAGTCACTGATTAACGTCTGGGGGTTCATGCCGAACTTCCGCCGTCAGCAGCCGTCACGTACCAGCGTCTTCAAGCGTCTTGTAGATGACGCAACAACCAGGAAGTACAGGCTTGCAGGCGTGCGAGCTGCCGCTAGATGTCGCCAGAGTATAGGGAAAGCGACTAGGGGGCGCTCCTTTGTTATTCTATATTATACATTGTTTATTATTATATATTATAATTTTTTATTGTTTATTATTATATATTATACATTGTTTATTATTATATATTATACATTGTTTATTGTTTATTATTATATATTATACATTGTTTATTTTTATATATTGTACATTGTTTATTGTTTATTATTATATATTACACATTGTTTATTATTATATATTATACATTGTTTATTTTTATATATTATACATTTCTTATTGTTTATTATTATATATTATACATTGTTTATTGTTTATTATTCTATATTAGACATTGTTTATTATTCTATATTAGACATTGTTTATTGTTTATTATTCTATACTAGACATTGTTTATTATTCTATATTAGACAGTGTTTATTATTCTATATTAGACATTTTTAATTCTATATTAGACATTTTTTATTGTTTATTATTCTATATTAGACATTGTTTATTATTCTATATTAGACATTGTATATTATTCTACATTAGACATTGTTAATTCTATATTAGACATTGTTTATTGTTTATTATTCTCTATTAAACATTGTTTATTATTCTATATTAGACATTGTTTATTGTTTATTATTCTATATTAGACAGTGTTTATTATTCTATATTAGACAGTGTTTATTATTCTATATTAGACATTGTTTATTGTTTATTAATTCTATGTTAGACAGTGTTTATTATTGTATATTAGACATTGTTTATTATTGTATATTAGACATTGTTTATTGTTTATTATTCTATATTAGACAGTGTTTATTATTCTACATTAGACATTGTTTATTGTTTATTATTCTATATTGGACATTGTTTATTATTCTATATTATACATTGCTTATTGTTTATTATTCTATACTAGACATTGTTTATTATTCTATATTAGACAGTGTTTATTATTCTATTATAGACATTGTTAATTCTATATTAGACATTGTTTATTGTTTATTATTCTCTATTAGACATTGTTTATTATTCTATATTAGACATTGTTTATTGTTTATTATTCTATATTAGACCGTGTTTATTATTCTACATTAGACATTGTTTATTGTTTATTATTCTATATTGGACATTGTTTATTATTCTATATTAGACATTGTTTATTATTCATATTAGACACTGTTTATTGTTTTTTATTATATATTAGACATTGTTTATTGTTTTTTATTATATATTAGACATTGTTTATTGTTTATTATTCTATATCAAACAGTGTTTATTATCTTATATTAGACATTGTTTATTATTGCATATTAGACATTGTTTATTATTCTATATTAGACAGTGTTTATTATTCATTTTAGACATTGTTTACTGTTTATTATTTTATATTAGACATTGTTTATAATTCTATATTAGACATTTTTTATTGTTTATTATTCTATAGTAGACATAGTTTATTAATCTATATTAGACATTGTTTATTATTCTATATAAGACATTGTTTATTATTCTGTATTAGACATTGTTTATCATTATATATTAGATGTTGTTTATTGTTCTATATTAAACATGTTTTATTATTCTATGTGAGATATTGTTTATTATTCTATATTAGACATAGTTTATTATTCTATATTATACATTGTTTATTATTCTATATTAGACATTGTTTATTATTCTATATTAGACATTGTTTATTGTTTATTATTCTATATTAGACATTGTTTATTATTCTGTATTAGACATTGTTTATCATTATATATTAGATGTTGTTTATTATTCTATATTAGACATCGTTTATTACTCTACATTCGACATTGTTTATTATTCTCTATTAAATTATTATTATTATTATTATTATTATTTATTATGATTCTATATTAGACATTGTTTATGATTCTATATTAGACATTACTTATTATTCTATATTCAATAATGTTTATTATTCTATATTAGACACTGTTTATTATTCTATATTCAACATTGTTTATTATTCTATGTTAGTCATTGTTTATTGTTTCATTATTTTGTATTAGACATTGTTTATTTTTCTATATTTGACACTATTATTGTTTATTATTCCATCATTTTCATCATATGTATAGATCATAATCATTTTGTAATGTCACCACAGATCCAGCAGAGGGTGCTGTGGTGAAAAAAGACATGTTGCTTGACAAAATAATTCATCAAGTTTGTTGGTGCCGTATCTCCCTGTCATTGTCTCTGCTCTGTGGTGCAGCCAGGGTAGTCCCTCTGCTCCAAGTTGCCATGGAAACAGCATAATGACTTTTTTGTTGGTTTTATTGGGCTTGGTGTGGTGTGGGAGGGGGACGGAGGGTGCACACACACAATCATTTGTGCTTCGTGTTGCTAGGCAACAACAGGAAAAATAACCCTTGCTCTGTAAAATGTTCTCATCTTGAAAAAGTTAATTCATAAAAATATGTTCTTAGTCTTGTTTGTCAACTTGTGTTGTTTGACAAGAAGCTGAGTTACAAAAATCACAGAATATGTCTGACTTAGTCGTGTTTAATACACTTTCTAACCTGCTGGAATGTTCACTTCCTCCTTGGAGAACATCCAATCACACCCTTTAAGACCTTGCCATGGTGGTCAATTTACGCCCACCCTCTTGGGGACGGATTTTTTTTCACGCCCCCCCCTTTTCGGACATAATTATTTTCACGCTCCCCTTTATTCCCCCCCCTTTGGGGACAGATTATTTTTCACGCCTCCCTTTCGGGACATCATTTTTTTACGCCCCCCTTTTTCACTCTTCCCCTTTAAGGACATCCTTTTTTCACTCCCCCTTTAGGGACGGATATTATTTTTCACGCCCCACTTTGGGGACATAATGTTTTTTCACGCTCACCCTTCAGGTACAGATTATTATTCCACACCCCTCTTTGTGGGGACAGATTTTTTTTCACACTTCCCTCCCTTTGAGGACAGATTCTTTTTCACGCCCCCCTTTGGAGGACATCATTTTTTTCACGCTCACCCTTTAGGAACAGATTTTTTTTTTTACGCTTCCCCTTTAGGGACATCATTTTTTCACTCCCCCTCCATTTGAGGACAGATTATTTTTCACGCCCCCCTTTGCGGACACAATTTTTTTCCACGCTCCACCTTTAACTATGGATTTTTTTTCACACCCCCCTTTGGGGACATATAGTTTTTCATGCTCCCCCTTTAGGTACAGAGTTTTTTACGCCCCCCTTTGTGGAGAAACATTTTTTTCACTCTTCCCCTTTAGGGACATAATTTTTTCACGACCCCCCTTTGGGGACAGATTATTTTTCACGCCTCCCTTTCGGGACATCATTTTTTTACGCCCCCTTTTTCACTCTTCCCCTTTAAGGACATCCTTTTTTCACTCCCCCTTTAGGGACGGATATTATTTTTCACGCCCCACTTTGGGGACATAATGTTTTTTCACGCTCACCCTTTAGGTACAGATTATTATTCCACACCCCTCTTTGTGGGGACAGATTTTTTTTCACACTTCCCTCCCTTTGAGGACAGATTCTTTTTCACGCCCCCCTTTGGAGGACATCATTTTTTTTCACGCTCACCCTTTAGGAACAGATTTTTATTTTTACGCTTCCCCTTTAGGGACATCATTTTTTCACTCCCCCTCCATTTGAGGACAGATTATTTTTCACGCCCCCCTTTGCGGACACAATTTTTTTCCACGCTCCACCTTTAAGTATGGATTTTTTTTCACACCCCCCTTTGGGGACATATAGTTTTTCATGCTCCCCCTTTAGGGACAGAGTTTTTTACGCCCCCCTTTGTGGAGAAACATTTTTTTCACTCTTCCCCTTTAGGGACATAATTTTTTCACGACCCCCCTTTGGGGACAGATTATTTTTCACGCCTCCCTTTCGGGACATCATTTTTTTTACGCCCCCCCTTTTTCACTCTTCCCCTTTAAGGACATCCTTTTTTTCACCCTCCCTTTTACGACCTGAATTTTTTAACGCTCCCCCTTTGTGGGGACAAACATTTTTCACGCTCCATCTTTAAGGACGGACGTTTTTCATGCCCCACCTTTGAGGACAGATTCTTTTTCACGCCCACCTTTGGGGACATTATTTTTTCCCCGCTTCCCCTTTCGGGGCGGAATGTTTTCACATGCCCCCTTTGGGGACAGACTATTTTTCACGCACCACTTTGGGAACATAATTTTTTTCACGTTCCCCCTTTAGGTACAAATTTCATTAATGCCCCCTTTGTGGGGAATTAATTTTTTTATGCTCCCCTTTAAGGACGGAATTTTTAAACGCTCCCGCTTTGTGGGGACAAACATTTTTCACGCTCTCTCTTTAGGGACGGAAGTTTTTCATGCCCCCCTTTGAGAACACATTATTTTTCATGCCCCCCTTCATGGACATATTTTTTTTCACGCTTCCCTTTTAGGTTCGGAATTTTTTCACGCGCCCCCTTTGGAGACAGATTATTTTTCATGCCCCACTTTGGGAACATAATTTTGTTCACGCTCCCCCTTTAGGTACAAATTTCATTAATTTCCCCTTTGTGGGGATATTTTTTTTTACCCTCCCCTTTAGGGACAGAATTTTTTAATGCCCCCCACCCTTTGAGGACAGATTAATTTTCACGCCCCTTTGTGGGGAATTTTTTTTTTCCACGCTCTCCCTTTAGGGACGAAATTTTTGAGGACAGATTATTTTTCACACCACCCTCTCCAATTCCTGGGGTGACGATTTGATTCAGAATCAATTCTCTGTAAAACACGATTCTTGCAACGTCTTATTTGGTATAATAATTATTAGTGCCCAACCCCTCATGGTCACAATAGTTCATTAAGTTAAGATCATGGCGCAGTAAGTTGAACGATGCTGACACCTTTGTTACTGAATACCCCTCACCCTTGACGACATATTCTTTTTCACGCTCCCCTTTTGGGGACATTATTTTTTTCACGCTTCTCTTTTAGGGGTGACATTTTTTCACACGCCCCCTTTGGGGCCAGATTATTTTTCACGCCCCACTTTGGGAACATAATTTTTTTCACGCTCGCCCTCTAGGTACGAATTTCATTAATGACCCCTTTGTGGGGATTTTTTTTTTTACGCTCTCCTTTACGGCCTGAATTTTTTAACGCGCCCCCTTTGTGGGGACAAACATTTTTCACGCTCCCTCTTTAGGGACGGAAGTTTTTAACCCCCCCCCCCCCCCCCCCCCCCCCCTTTGAGGACAGACTATTTTTCACGCCCACCTTTGGGGACATTATTTTTTTCACGCTTTCCCTTTTGGGGCGGAATTTTTCCACATGTCCCCTTTGGGGACAGATTCTTTTTCACGCCCCACTTGGGAACATCATTTTTTTCACGCTCCCCCTTTAGGTACAAATTTCATTAATGCTCCCTTTATGGGGAATTTTTTTTTACGCTCCCCCTTTAGGGACGGAATTATTTTAACGCTCCCCTTAGAGGCGACAAACATTTCTCACGCTCCCTCTTTAGGGATGGAAGTTTTTAATTCACCCCCTTTGAGGACAGATTCTTTTTCACGCCCACCTTTGGGGACATTCTTTTTTTTACGCTTCCCCTTTGGGGGCGGAATTTTTTCACACGCACCCTTTGGGAACAGATTATTTTTCACGCCCCACTTGGGAACATAATTTTTTTTACGCTCCTCCTTTAGGTACACATTTCATTAATGCCCCTGTTGTGGGGATATTTTTTTTTACGCTCCCCTTTAGGGACATAATTATTTTAACGGTCCTCCTTTGTGGGGACAAACATTTTTCACGCTCCCTCTTTAGGGACGGACGTTTTTTGAGGACAGATTATTTTTCACGCCCCCCCTTCTGGGACATAATTTTTTTCACGCTTCCCCTTTAGGGAGGGAATTTTTTCATGCCCCCACCCTTTGAGGGCAGATTAATTTTCACGCCCCTTTGTGGGGAAAACCTTTTGTCACGCTCCCTCTTTAGGGACGGAAGTTTTTAACACCCCCCCCCCCCCCCACCTTTGAGGACAGATTTTTTTTCACGCCCACCTTTGGGGACATTATTTTTTTCACGCTTCCCCTTTTGGAGCAGAATTTTTCCACATGCCCCCTTTGGGGACAGATTCTTTTTCACGCCCCACTTGGGAACACATTTTTTTTCACGCTCCCCCTTTAGGTACAAATTTTCTTAATGCCATCTTTGTGGGATTTTTTTTTTTTTACGCTCCCCTTTTAAGGACGGAATTTTTTAACGCTCCCCCCTTTGTGGGGTTAAAAAAAACTCACGCTCCCTCTTTAGAGACGGAAGTTTTTCATGCCCCCCCTTTTAGGACAGATTCTTTTTCACGCCCCCCTTCGGGGACATAATTTTTTTCACGCTTCCCCTTTAGGGAGGGAATTTTTTTCATGCCCCCACCCTTTGAGGGCAGATTAATTTTCACGCCCCTTTGTGGGGAAAACCTTTTTTCACGCTCTCCCTTTAGGGACGAAATTTTGGAGGACAGATTATTTTTTCATGCCACCCTTTCCAATTCCTGGGGTGACGATTTGATTCAGAATCAATTCCCTGTGAAACACGATTCTTGCAACGTCTTATTTGGTATAATAATTATTAGTGCCCAACCCCTCGTGGTCACAATACTTTATTAAGTTAAGCTCATGGCGCAGTAAATTGAACAATGCGGACACGTTTGTTACTGGATACCCCCCACCCTTGAGGACAGATTATTTTTCTCGCTCCCCTTTGGGGACATTATTTTTTTCACTCTCTCCCTTTAGGGACGAAATTTTGGAGGACAGATTATTTTTTCACGCCCACCTTTGGGGACATTATTCTTTTCACGCTTCCCCTTTTGGGGCGGAATTTTTCCACATGCCCCCTTTGGGGACAGATTCTTTTTCACGCCCCACTTGGGAACATAATTTTTTTCACGCTCCCCCTTTAGGTACAAATTTTCTTAATGCCCCTTTGTGGGGATTGTTTTTTTTTACGCTCCCCTTTTAAGGACGGAATTTTTTAACGCTCCCCCCTTTGTGGGGTCAAAAAAAATTCACGCTCCCTCTTTAGAGACGGAAGTTTTTCATGCCCCCCCTTTTAGGACAGATTCTTTTTCACGCCCCCCTTTGGGGACATAATTTTTTTCACGCTTCCCCTTTAGGGAGGGATTATTTTTCATGCCCCCACCCTTTCAGGACAAATTAATTTTCACGCCTCTTTGTGGGGAAAACATTTTTTCACGCTCTCCCTTTATGGACGAACATTTTGGAGGACAGATTATTTTTCACGCCACCCTTTCCGATTCCTGGGGTGACGATTTGATTCAGAATCAATTCCCTGTGAAACACGATTCTTGCAACGTCTTATTTGGTATAATAATTATTAGTGCCCAACCCCTCGTGGTCACAATACTTCATTAAGTTAAGCTCATGGCGCAGTAAATTGAACGATGCGGACACGTTTGTTACTGGATACCCCCACCCTTGAGGACAGATTATTTTTCACGCTCCCCTTTGGGGACATTATTTTTTTCACGCTTCCCCTTTAGGGGCGGCATTTTTTCCCACGCCCCCTTTGGAGACTGATTATTTTTCACGCCCCACTTGGGAACATAATTTTTTTCACGCTCCCCCTTTAGGTACGAATTTCATTAATGACCCCTTTGTGGGGATTTTTTTTTTTACGCTCTCCTTTACGGCCTGAATTTTTCAACGCTCCCCCTTTGTGGGGTCAAACATTTTTCACGCTCCCTCTTTAGGGACGGAAGTTTTTAACACCCCCCCCCCCCTTTGAGGACAGATTATTTGTCACGCCCACCTTTGGGGACATTATTTTTTTCACGCTTCCCCTTTTGGGGCGGAATTTTTCCACATGCCCCCTTTGGGGACAGATTCTTTTTCACGCCCCACTTGGGAACATCATTTTTTTCACGCTCCCCCTTTAGGTACAAATTTTCTTAATGCCCCCTTTGTGGGGATTTTTTTTTTACGCTCCCCTTTTAAGGACGGAATTTTTTAACGCTCCCCCCTTTGTGGGGTCAAAAAAAATTCACACTCCCTCTTTAGAGACGGAAGTTTTTCATGCCCCCCCTTTTAGGACAGATTCTTTTTCACGCCCCCCTTCGGGGACATAATTTTTTTCACGCTTCCCCTTTAGGGAGGGAATTTTTTTCATGCCCCCACCCTTTGAGGGCAGATTAATTTTCCCGCCCCTTTGTGGGGAAAATATTTTTTCACTCTCTCCCTTTAGGGGCGAAATTTTGGAGGACAGATTATTTTTCACGCCACCCCCCTTCCGATTCCTGGGGTGACGATTTGATTCAGAATCAATTCTCTGTTCAACACGATTCTTGCAACGTCTTATTTGGTATAATAATTATTAGTGCCCAACCCCTCGTGGTCACAATACTTTATTAAGTTAAAGGCCTACTGAAATGAGTTTTTTAAATTTAAACGGGAATAGCAGATCCATTCTATGTGTCATACTTGATCATTTCGCGATATTGCCATATTTTTGCTGAAAGGATTTTGTAGAGAAAATCGACGATAAAGTTCGCAACTTTTGCTCGCTGATAAAAAAAGCCTTGCCTGTACCGGAAGTAGCGTGACGTCACAGGAGCTAGTATTCCTCACAATTCCCCATTGTTTACAATGGAGCGGGAGAGATTCGGACCGAGAAAGTGACGATTACCCCATTAATTTGAGCGAGGATGAAAGATTCGTAGATGAGGAACGTTACAGTGAAGGACTTGAGAGGCAGTGATGGACGTATCTTTTTTCGCTCTGACCGTAACTTAGGTACAAGCTGGCTCATTGGATTCCACACTCTCTCCTTTTTCTATTGTGGATCACAGATTTGTATTTTAAACCACCTCAGATACTATATCCTCTTGAAAATGAGAGTCGAGCACGCGAAATGGACATTCACAGTGACTGAACATGTAAATACACGATTAATAATATTCAGCTTTGCGAAGCTAAAAAAAAATAGAAGCTAACCTAGCAACGTAGCCAACGTGATAGCATAGCAGTCTCAAATGCAGATAGAAACTAAATTAAAAAAAACACTGACTGGATGGATAGACAGAAGATCAAAAATACTATTAAACCATGAACATGTATATACACGATTAATAATATTCAGCTTTTTGAAGCTAAAAAAAAATAGAAGCTAACCTAGCCACGTAGCCAACGTGATAGCATCAGTCTCAAATGCAGATAGAAACTAAATAAAAAAAAAAACCCTGACTGGATGGATAGACAGAAGATCAAAAATACTATTAAACCATGAACATGTAAATACACGATTAATAATATTCAGCTTTTCGAAGCTAAAAAAATACAAGCTAACCTAGCTACGTAGCCAACGTGATAGCATCAGTCTCAAATGCAGATAGAAACTAAATTTAAAAAAACCCTGACTGGATGGATAGACAGAAGATCAAAAATACTATTAAACCATGAACATGTAAATACACGATTAATAATATTCAGCTTTGCGAAGCTAAAAAAAATAGAAGCTAACCTAGCAATGTAGCCAACGTGATAGCATAGCAGTCTCAAATGCAGATAGAAACTAAATTAAAAAAAACACTGACTGGATGGATAGACAGAAGATCAAAAATACTATTAAACCATGAACATGTAAATACACGATTAATAATATTCAGCTTTTTGAAGCTAAAAAAATAGAAGCTAACCTAGCTACGTAGCCAACGTGATAGCATAGCAGTCTCAAATGCAGATAGAAACTAAATTTAAAAAAAACCTGACTGGGATGGATAGACAGAAGATCAAAAATACTATTAAACCATGAACATGTAAATACACGATTAATAATATTCAGCTTTTTGAAGCTAAAAAAATACAAGCTAACCTAGCTTCGTAGCCAACGTGATAGCATCAGTCTCAAATGCAGATAGAAACTAATTAAAAAAAACCCTGCCTGGATGGATAGACAGAAGATCAAAAATACTATTAAACCATGAACATGTAAATACACGATTAATAATATTCAGCTTTTCGAAGCTAAAAAAATACAAGCTAACCTAGCTACGTAGCCAACGTGATAGCATCAGTCTCAAATGCAGATAGAAACTAAATTAAAAAAAAACCCTGACTGGATGGATAGACAGAAGATCAAAAATACTATTAAACCATGAACATGTAAATACACGATTAATAATATTCAGCTTGGCGAAGCTAAAAAAACAGAAGCTAACTTAGATGCGGCGGCGGGCTTACTCACTGTAGTGCGTCTGCTATCCTGCTCAAAACACAACACAACCTCCTGGTGTTGGTGTTGCTGTAGTCCGCCGCTCCACCGATCGCACCTACAACTTTCTTATTTGCAGCCTCCATTGTCCATTAAACAAATTGCAAAAGATTCACCAACACAGATGTCCAGAATACTGTGGAATTTTGTCGAAGAAAACAGAGGTGTTTGAATTGGGTCCAAACACTTCCCTTGCCCTCGTGACGTCACGCGCATACGTCATCATACCGCGACGTTTTCAAGCGGAAGTTTCCTGGGAAGTTTAAAATTGCACTTTATAAGTTAACCCGGCCGTATTGGCATGTGTTGCAATGTTAAGATTTCATCATTAATATATAAACTATCAGACTGCGTGGTCGGTAGTAGTGGGTTTCAGTAGGCCTTTAAGCTCATGGCGTAGTAAGTTGAACAATGCGGACACGCTTGTTACTGGATACTTTCTAACACGCCTTGGAGACATTGTATGATAAATAAAGTACTATCTATCTATGAACATGCAACTATTGACACTTGTTTATGTTGTTTAGTGCCTTTATCTAGCTTGTGTGCTACTGTGTGCTTAGCTGCTGTGTAGCCGTCGGTGTGTTTAATTGAGCGATGTGTGTATTGCTAAGTCACTTTTACGTGAAATAAATGAATGCATACTACTCGTGTGTATTTTATTTCAATCTTGGCAGATCATTTAGGGGGAACATTGACGTCATTGTGTCGCGTAAGTAGAAGAGGAAGGAAACACCTGAAAGTGAGAGAGTGAAGAGAGAGAGAGAGAAAGAGAGAGGGGGCGGGGGTGGGGGTGGGTGGGGGGGATTCTTCAGGGCTGGAGGCCCCGCCCCCACCCGGACGAGCCATATAAAGCCGAAGTGCGCGACGCAACGCAGCACTTGTCCACCTCCACGCTTACCTGTGCGGTGACGTCATCCTCGCCATGCGCAGAGGAGACACTCGCCAGGAATCCGGGCGCACTTCGACGCGAGGCCAGTGAAGTCGTGTACCTTTTTTTTTTTTTCATGCGTTTCCCGCTCGTGGAGTGGGGATTTACCTGAGCGGAGGGCCTCGAACTTCGCGTCTCACCTCGCGGGAACTTCCTCGCATGAACCCGAGGCCGCGATGAGTCGGAGAACCAGAAGATGGATCTTACGGGTTTTACTCTGCTTGGGGGTTGTTTACCTGAAGATCGGGTGAGTTGTCCGTGACGTCACCGGCAACACTTCTCCTATAACGACCCCCCCCCCCCACACGGGAGAAAGCAATAAAAAAAAAAGTCCGATCCATCCTTTCTGTCCCCTCCCCGCAGCGGCTTCTCCTCGGTGGTGGCCCTCGGAGCCAGTATCATCTGCAACAAGATCCCGGGTCTGGCCCCCCGCCAGCGGATTATCTGTCAGAGTCGGCCCGACGCGATCATCGTGATCGGGGAAGGCGCGCAGATGGCCGTCAATGAATGTCAGTTCCAGTTCAAACATGGACGCTGGAACTGCTCGGCTCTGGGCGAGAGGACCGTCTTCGGAAAAGAGTTGAAAGTGGGTATGTTGCTATCTCTCTCCTTATGTCGCTTGTTTGGATATCTTAAATCACACATTTAGATGGTTTGTTGTTGTTTACGCCTTACTTAGGTCCGTGCGTAATTGCGCGCCCCTGTGCGTAATTCTCCTGCTCCATATCGCGTGTTTACATTTGAACTCTTCACGTTTCAAATGACCGACTCAAAATAGCAACTTTGAACGCATCTTTCTTAGAGCAGCGGTGTCCAAAGTGTAGCCCAGGGGCCATTTGTGGCCCCTTAACTTTTTTTTTTTTTTTTTTTTTTTACAACCCGTTGCACATTTTAAAAGTACTATTACAAATAAAAAACATAAAAAAAAAAAAAAGAGCAAACAGGTGAAATGTAAGGATAGTTGTAATGTTGACTCTAACAACACAAAACTGCATTTTTTTTCCGTTAAAACTGTTGCTCAAAACGTGATAATGCATCAAAATCAATGTTGTTATGAATTATTGATTGATTTAAGGCTCAAGTTACGTCACATCAAATATTCCACTTTGAAATATTTTTTGGGGAAACATATTGCATATTTTTGGTGTTTGCAATTAAAAAACAACAAAAAAAGTTTTCTGTGACAAAAAGGGCATAAAACATACAAACAAAAACTTTTTTTTTAAATAAAAAAAAAAAATAAAAAAAAATATATATATATATATATATATATATATATATATATATATATATATATATATATATATATATATATATATATATATATATATATATATATATGTATATATATATATATATATATATATATATATATATATATATATATATATATATATATATATATAAATATAATTTTTGATTCCGATAATTTTAGCAGTTTATTTATTTATTTTTTTAAACGGTCTTTGCTCAAAACCTAATAATGCATCCAAATCAATGTTGTTATGAATTATTGATTGATTTAAGGCTCAAGTTACGTCACATCAAATATTCCACTTTGAAATATTTTTTTGGGAAACATATTGCATATTTTTGGTGTTTGCAATTAAAAAAACAACAAAAAAAGTTTTTTGTGACAAAAAGGGCATAAAACATACAAACAAAAACTTTTTTTTAAAAATAAAAATAAATATATATATATATATATATATATATATATATATATATATATATATATATATATATATATATATATATATATATATATATATATATATATATATATATATATATATATATATATATAATTTTTGATTCCAGATAATTTTAGCAGTTTATTTATTTATTTTTTTAAACGGTCTTTGCTCAAAACCTAATAATGCATCCAAATCAATGTTGTTATGAATTATTGATTGATTTAAGGCTCAAGTTACGTCACATCAAATATTCCACTTTGAAATCTTTTTTGGGGAAACGTATTGCATATTTTTGGTGTTTGCAATAAAAAAAAAAAAAAAATTTATTTTTCTGTGACAAAAAGGGCATAAAACAAACAAACAAAAACATTTTTTAAAAAACATTAAAAACAATTTTAAATAAAAAATATATATAATTTTTGATTCCAGAGAATTTTAGCAGTTTATTTTTATTTTTTTATTTTTTTTTAAACCGTCTTTGCTCAAAACATAATAATGAATCAAAATAAATGTTTTTATGAATTATTGACATAATAAAAGTTCTAATTACTTTACATCCAATATTCCAATTTTAAATTTGGGTAGCATATTGCATATTGCATATTTTTGGTGTTTGCAATAAAACTCTTCACGTTTCAAATGACCGACTCAAAATAGCAACTTTGAACGCATCTTTCTTAGAGCAGAGGTGTCCAAAGTGCAGCCCAGGGGCCATTTGTGGTCCCTTAACGTTTTTTTCCATTTTATTTTTATTCTTTTATTTTTTTTACAGCCCGTGGCACATTTTAAAAGTACTATAACAAATAAAAAACATTTAAAAAAAAAAAAGAGCAAACAGGTGAAATGTAAGGATAGTTGTAATGTTGACTCTAACAACACAAAACTGCATTTTTTTCCGTTAAAACTGTTGCTCAAAACGTGATAATGCATCAAAATCAATGTTGTTATGAATTATTGATTGATTTAAGGCTCAAGTTACGTCACATCAAATATTCCACTTTGAAATATTTTTTGGGGAAACGTATTGCATATTTTTGGTGTTTGCAATAAAAAAAAAAATATTATTTTTTTTTTTTCTGTGACAAAAAGGGCATAAAACAAACAAACAAAAACATTTTTTTAAAAACATTTAAAACATTTTTAAATAAAAAATATATATAATTTTTGATTCCAGAGAATTTTAGCAGTTTATTTGTATTATTATTATTTTTTTTAAACAGTCTTTGCTCAAAACATAATCATGAATCAAAATAAATGTTTTTATGAATTATTGACATAATAAAAGTTCTAATTACTTTACATCCAATATTCCAATTTTAAATTTGGGTAGCATATTGCATATTGCATATTTTTGGTGTTTGCAATAAAAAAAATTTAAAAAAAAGTTTTCTGTGACAAAGGGCATAAAACAAACAAACAAAAACTTTTTTTTTTAAATAAAAAAAATAAATATATATATATATATATATATATATATATATATATATATATATATATATATATATATATATATATATATATATATATATATATATATATATATATATATATATATATATATATATATATATATATATATATATATATATATAATTTTTGATTCCAGAGAATTTTAGCAGTTTATTTAAAATAAAAAAATTTTTTTTTAAACGATCTTTGCTCAAAACATAATAATGAATCAAAAATAAATGTTGTTATGAATTATTGACATTATAAAAGTTCTAATTACTTTACATCCAATATTCCAATTTGAAATTTGGGGAGCATATTGCATATTGCATATTTTTGGTGTTTGCAATAAAAAACAAACAACAACTAGGTTTGTATGACAAAAAGGGCACAAAACAAACAAACAAAAAACAATTATAAAAACTTATGATGGACAAATAGATCTGAAGTTGATATAGAGATATTAGGTTTAAATAATGAGTAATGAGTGGCACCCTTTTGGATCCTAGAGAATTTTAGCAGGATTTTTTTTTTCTTTGCTCAAAAATAATAATGAATCCAAATAAATGTTGTTATGAATTATTGATCTATTTAAGGCTCCAATTACTTCACACCAAATATTACACTTTGAAATATTGCATATTTTGTGTTTTTGTCATTAAAAAGAAGGCGTTCTTTGACAAAGGACACCAAACAAACA
>NC_084737.1:17761294-17763657 GCF_033978785.1 Entelurus aequoreus
ATCATTATTATTATTATTGTTATTATTATCATCATCATCCTTATTATTATTATTGTTATTATTGTTATTATTATTATTATTATCATAATTATTGTTATTATTATTATTATTATTATTATTATTATTATTATTATAATTATTGTTTTTCCTTATTATTATTTTTTTTTAAAATTATTATTATTTTCATTATTATAATTATTGTTGTTATTATTGTTATTATTATTATTATTATTATTATTATTATTATTATTGTTATTATTATTGTTATTATTATAATTAATGTTAATATTATTATTACTCGTTTCCATAATGCTTTGATTGGAAACTTAAAATTAGGTGAAAATCAAAAATCGATTTCGATTCCTGGGGTGATGATTCAATATCGGAATCGATACTTGATTCAACACGATTCTCGCAGTGTATTATTTAATATAATAATTCTAATGGAATGTTTTCAAAACAGGTTACGGGTTAGAAAAGTGCCTTCTAGTTGCACAAAGAAGACCTAAAATGTCTTTAAAAATATGTACAATATTATATATATATATATATATATATATATATATATATATATATATATATATATATATATATATATATATATATATATATTATATATATATATATATATATATATATATATATATATATATAAATATAAATATTTTTTTTAACCAGTATTTGAAAATTATAAATCGATTTAAAATCGTTCCTATTTGTACTCCATTGCACCTTTTGTAGTAAGTGTTCATTTAACTGACTTCATTACCCTCTAAACTAACACAGGTTGTGTTTTGAATTTAGATTTTTCAAGACAACTTCAAAGACTTTAAACTTCATATTTTAGTCGACCAAACTGCAAAATTGGACGTCTAAAATGTTGAGGAATTTAGTCGACTTGAACTAAATCAATTCAGATTAATAAAAATGACTCAAACTAAATAAAGACTGTTGACGATAAAACATTTTATTCACCAAAATGAACATTGTTTTGTACATTTTGTGTCTGTTTTTTGTAATGGTGCCGATATTTGACCTTTTCAAAGTTCTATTCAACATATTGTCAGGTGCAGACGTGTCAACTGTCCCGCAAAAACTCACACTTTAAACGTCTATTTTTGCGTCAAAATGTCACTATTTGAGTGAAATACCAATAAAAATAGGATGTAAGTATGTATTATTGTATGATGTATGTATTATTAAGTAAAAAAAAAATAAAAATAATAATGAAAACATTTTGAGTGAAATACCAATAAAATAGGATGTAAGTATGTATTATTGTATGGTGTAATTATTACTAAGTCTAAAAAAAAAGAGAAAAAAATGTATTGAGAAACCAATAATAATAGGATGTAAGTATGTATTACTGTACAATGTATGTATTATTAAGCCTAATTTTTTTTTAAAAAGACAAATTTGAGTGAGATACCAATAAAAATAGGATGTATGTATGTATTATTGAATGGTGTATGTATTACTAAGTCTAAATATATATATATTATATATATATATATATATATATATATATATATATATATATATATATATATATATATATATATATATATATATATATATATATATTTTTTTTTTTTTATTTAAATTTTTTATTTTTTTACTGAAATACCAATAAAATTAGGATGTATGTATGTATTACTGTATGATGTATGTATTATTAAGTCTAAAAAAAAAGAGAAAACTATTATTGAAATACCAAAAAAATAGGATGTAAGCTGTATCATTGTATGGTGTATGTATTACTAAGTCTAAAAAAAAGAGAAAAAAATGTATTGAAATACCAATAAAAATAGGATGTAAGTATGTATTACTTTATGATGTATGTATTATTAAGTCTAAAAAAAAAAGAGAAAACATTTATTGAAATACCAATAAAAATAGGATGTAAGTATGTTTTATTGTATGGTGTATGTATTACTAAGTGTAAAAAAATATATATACATTTTTTTTTATTGAAATACCAATAAAAATAGGATGTAAGTATGTATTACTGTATGATGTATGTATTATTAAATCTAAAAAAAAGGGAAACATTTATTGAAATACCAATAAAAATAGGATGTAAGTATGTATTATTGTATGGTGTATGTATTACTAAGTGTAAAAAAATATATAAACTTGTTTTTTTATTGAAATACCAATAAAAATAGGATGTAAGTATGTATTACTTTATGATGTATGTATTACTAAGTCTAAATATATATATATATATATATATATATATATATATATATATATATATATATATATATATATATATATATATATATATATATATATATATATGTATATATATATATATATATATATATATATATATATATATATATATATATATATATATA
>NC_084737.1:17768677-17801177 GCF_033978785.1 Entelurus aequoreus
CTTAAATCAATCAATAATTCATAACAACATTGATTTGGATGCATTATTAGGTTTTGAGCAAAGACCGTTTAAAAAAATAAATAAATAAACTGCTAAAATTCTCTGGAATCAAAAATTATATATATATATATATATATATATATATATATATATATATATATATATATATATATATATATATATATATATATATATATATATATATATATTTTTTTTTTTTTTTTTTTTTATTTAAAAAAAAAAAGTTTTTGTTTGTTTGTTTTATGCCCTTTTTGTCACAGAAAACTTTTTTTGTTGTTTTTTTTATTGCAAACACCAAAAATATGCAATATGTTTCCCCAAAAAATATTTCAAAGTGGAATATTTGATGTGACGTAACTTGAGCCTTAAATCAATCAATAATTCATAACAACATTGATTTTGATGCATTATCACGTTTTGAGCAACAGTTTTAACAGGAAAAAATGCAGTTTTTTGTTGTTAGAGTCAACATTACAACTTTGTATCCTTACATTTCACCTGTTTGCTCTTTTTTTTAAAAAATGTTTTTTATTTGTAATAGTACTTTTAAAATGTGCCACGGGCTGTAAAAAAAATAAAAGAATAAAAATAAAATGGAAAAAAACGTTAAGGGACCACAAATGGCCCCTGGGCTGCACTTTGGACACCTCTGCTCTAAGAAAGATGCGTTCGAATTTGCTATTTTGAGTCGGTCATTTGAAACGTGAAGAGTTTTATTGCAAACACCAAAAATATGCAATATGCTACCCAAATTTAAAATTGGAATATTGGATGTAAAGTAATTAGAACTTTTATTATGTCAATAATTCATAAAAACATTTATTTTGATTCATTATTATGTTTTGAGCAAAGACGGTTTAAAAAATAAAAAATAAATAAAAATAAACTGCTAAAATTCTCTGGAATCAAAAATTATATATTTTTTTTATTTAAAATAGTTTTTAATGTTTTTAAAAAAATGTTTTTGTTTGTTTGTTTTATGCCCTTTTTGTCACAGAAAAAAAAATAAAAATATTTTTTTATTGCAAACACCAAAAATATGCAATATGTTTCCCCAAAAAATATTTCAAAGTGGAATATTTGATGTGACGTAACTTGAGCCTTAAATCAATCAATAATTCATAACAACATTGATTTGGATGCATTATTAGGTTTTGAGCAAAGACCGTTTAAAAAAATAAATAAATAAACTGCTAAAATTATCTGGAATCAAAAATTATATATATATATATATATATATATATATATATATATATATATATATATATATATATATATATATATATATATATATATATATATATATATATATATATATATATATATTTTTTTTTTTTTTTATTTTTTTTTTTAAAGTTTTTGTTTGTATGTTTTATGCCCTTTTTGTCACAGAAAACTTTTTTTGTTGTTTTTTTAATTGCAAACACCAAAAATATGCAATATGTTTCCCCAAAAAATATTTCAATGTGGAATATTTGATGTGACGTAACTTGAGCCTTAAATCAATCAATAATTCATAACAACATTGATTTTGATGCATTATCACGTTTTGAGCAACAGTTTTAACGGAAAAAAATGCAGTTTTGTGTTGTTAGAGTCAACATTACAACTATCCTTACATTTCACCTGTTTGCTCTTTTTTTTTTTAATGTTTTTTATTTGTAATAGTACTTTTAAAATGTGCCACGGGCTGTAAAAAAAATAAAAGAATAAAAATAAAATGGAAAAAACGTTAAGGGACCACAAATGGCCCCTGGGCTGCACTTTGGACACCTCTGCTCTAAGAAAGATGCGTTCGAATTTGCTATTTTGAGTCGGTCATTTGAAACGTGAAGAGTTTTATTGCAAACACCAAAAATATGCAATATGCTACCCAAATTTAAAATTGGAATATTGGATGTAAAGTAATTAGAACTTTTATTATGTCAATAATTCATAAAAACATTTATTTTGATTCATTATTATGTTTTGAGCAAAGACGGTTTAAAACAAAATAAAAAAAATAAAAATAAACTGCTAAAATTCTCTGGAATCAAAAATTATACATATTTTTTATTTAAAATTGTTTTTAATGTTTTTTAAAAAATGTTTTTGTTTGTTTGTTTTATGCCCTTTTTGTCACAGGAAAAAAACAATTTTTAATTTTTTTTTATTGCAAACACCAAAAATATGCAATACGTTTCCCCAAAAAATATTTCAAAGTGGAATATTTGATGTGACGTAACTTGAGCCTTAAATCAATCAATAATTCATAATAACATTGATTTGGATGCATTATTAGGCTTTGAGCAAAGACCGTTTAAAAAAATAAATAAATAAACTGCTAAAATTATCTGGAATCAAAAATTATATATATATATATATATATATATATATATATATATATATATATATATATATATATATATATATATATATATATATATATATATATATATATATATATATATTTATTTTTATTTTAAAAAAAAAGTTTTTGTTTGTATGTTTTATGCCCTTTTTGTCACAGAAAACTTTTTTTGTTGTTTTTTTAATTGCAAGCACCAAAAATATGCAATATGTTTCCCCAAAAAATATTTCAAAGTGGAATATTTGATGTGACGTAACTTGAGCCTTAAATCAATCATTAATTCATAACAACATTGATTTTGATGCATTATCACGTTTTGAGCAACAGTTTTAACGGGAAAAAAAGGCAGTTTTGTGTTGTTAGAGTCAACATTACAACTATCCTTACATTTCACCTGTTTGCTCTTTTTTTTTTTTTAATGTTTTTTATTTGTAATAGTACTTTTAAAATGTGCAACGGGTTGTAAAAAAAAAAAAAAAAAAAAGTTAAGGGGCCACAAATGGCCCCTGGGCTACACTTTGGACACCTCTGCTCTAAGAAAGATGCGTTCAAAGTTGCTATTTTGAGTCGGTCATTTGAAACGTGAAGAGTTCAAATGTAAACACGCGATATGGAGCAGGAGATTTACGCACAGGGGCGCGCAATTACGCACGGACCTAAATAAGGTGTAAACAACAACAAACCATCTAAATGTGTGATTTAAGATATCCAAACAAGCGACATAAGGAGAGAGATAGCAACATACCCACTTTCAACTCTTTTCCGAAGACGGTCCTCTCGCCCAGAGCCGAGCAGTTCCAGCGTCCATGTTTGAACTGGAACTGACATTCATTGACGGCCATCTGCGCGCCTTCCCCGATCACGATGATCGCGTCGGGCCGACTCTGACAGATAATCCGCTGGCGGGGGGCCAGACCCGGGATCTTGTTGCAGATGATACTGGCTCCGAGGGCCACCACCGAGGAGAAGCCGCTGCGGGGAGGGGACAGAAAGGATGGATCGGACTTTTTTTTTATTGCTTTCTCCCGTGGGGGGGGGGGGGTCGTTATAGGAGAAGTGTTGCCGGTGACGTCACGGACAACTCACCCGATCTTCAGGTAAACAACCCCCAAGCAGAGTAAAACCCGTAAGATCCATCTTCTGGTTCTCCGACTCATCGCGGCCTCGGGTTCATGCGAGGAAGTTCCCGCGAGGTGAGACGCGAAGTTCGAGGCCCTCCGCTCAGGTAAATCCCCACTCCACGAGCGGGAAACGCATGAAAAAAAAAAAGGGTACACGACTTCACTGGCCTCGCGTCGAAGTGCGCCCGGATTCCTGGCGAGTGTCTCCTCTGCGCATGGCGAGGATGACGTCACCGCACAGGTAAGCGTGGAGGTGGACAAGTGCTGCGTTGCGTCGCGCACTTCGGCTTTATATGGCTCGTCCGGGTGGGGGCGGGGCCTCCAGCCCTGAAGAATCCCCCCCCCCCACCCCACCCCGCCCCTCTCTCTTTCTCTCTCTCTCTCTCTCTTCACTCTCTCACTTTCAGGTGTTTCCTTCCTCTTCTACTTACGCGACACAATGACGTCAATGTTCCCCCTAAATGATCTGCCAAGATTGAAATAAAATACACACGAGTAGTATTCATTCATTTATTTCACGTAAAAGTGACTTAGTAATACACACATCGCTCAATTAAACACACCGACGGCTACACAGCAGCTAAGCACACAGTAGCACACAAGCTAGATAAAGGCACTAAACAACATAAACAAGTGTCAATAGTTGCATGTTCATAGATAGATAGATAGATAGTACTTTATTTATCATACAATGTCTCCAAGGCGTGTTAGAAAGTATCCAGTAACAAGCGTGTCCGCATCGTTCAACTTACTGCGCCATGAGCTTAAAGGCCTACTGAAACCCACTACTACCGACCACGCAGTCTGATAGTTTATATATTAATGATGAAATCTTAACATTGCAACACATGCCAATATAAAGTGCAAATTTTAAACTTCCCAGGAAACTTCCGCTTGAAAACGTCGCGGTATGATTGACGTATGCGCGTGACGTCACGAGGGCAAGGGAAGTGTTTGGACCCAATTCAAACACCTCTGTTTTCTTCGACCAAATTCCACAGTATTCTGGACATCTGTGTTGGTGAATCTTTTGCAATTTGTTTAATGGACAATGGAGGCTGCAAATAAGAAAGTTGTAGGTGCGATCGGTGGAGCGGCGGACTACAGCAACACCAACACCGGGAGGTTGTGTTGTGTTTTGAGCAGGATAGCAGACGCACTACAGTGAGTAAGCCCGCCGCCGCATCTAAGTTAGCTTCTGTTTTTTTTAGCTTCGCCAAGCTGAATATTATTAATCGTGTATTTACATGTTCATGGTTTAATAGTATTTTTGATCTTCTGTCTATCCATCCAGTCAGGGTTTTTTTTTATTTAGTTTCTATCTGCATTTGAGACTGATGCTATCACGTTGGCTACGTAGCTAGGTTAGCTTGTATTTTTTTAGCTTCGAAAAGCTGAATATTATTAATCGTGTATTTACATGTTCATGGTTTAATAGTATTTTTGATCTTCTGTCTATCCATCCAGTCAGGGTTTTTTTTTATTTAGTTTCTATCTGCATTTGGGGCGGTGATAGCTCGGTTGGTAGAGTGGCCGTGCCATCAACCTGAGGGTTGCAGGTTCGATCCCCGCTTCCGCCATCCTAGTCACTGCCATTGTGTCCTTGGGCAAGACACTTTACCCACCTGCTCCCAGTGCCACCCGCACTGGTTTAAATGTAACTTAGATATTGGGTTTTCACTATGTAAAGCGCTTTGAGTCACTAGAGAAAAGCGCTATATAAATATAATTCACTTCACTTCACTTCACTGATGCTATCACGTTGGCTACGTAGCTAGGTTAGCTTGTATTTTTTTGGCTTCGAAAAGCTGAATATTATTAATCGTGTATTTACATGTTCATGGTTTAATAGTATTTTTTGTCTTCTGTCTATCCATCCAGTCAGGTTTTTTTTAAATTTAGTTTCTATCTGCATTTGAGACTGCTATGCTATCACGTTGGCTACGTAGCTAGGTTAGCTTCTATTTTTTTTAGCTTCAAAAAGCTGAATATTATTAATCGTGTATTTACATGTTCATGGTTTAATAGTATTTTTGATCTTCTGTCTATCCATCCAGTCAGTGTTTTTTTTAATTTAGTTTCTATCTGCATTTGAGACTGCTATGCTATCACGTTGGCTACGTGGCTAGGTTAGCTTCTATTTTTTTTAGCTTCAAAAAGCTGAATATTATTAATCGTGTATTTACATGTTCAGTCACTGTGAATGTCCATTTTGCGTGCTCGACTCTCATTTTCAAGAGGATATAGTATCTGAGGTGGTTTAAAATACAAATCTGTGATCCACAATAGAAAAAGGAGAGAGTGTGGAATCCAATGAGCCAGCTTGTACCTAAGTTACGGTCAGAGCGAAAAAAGATACGTCCATCACTGCCTCTCAAGTCCTTCACTGTAACGTTCCTCATCTACGAATCTTTCATCCTCGCTCAAATTAATGGGGTAATCGTCACTTTCTCGGTCCGAATCTCTCTCGCTCCATTGTAAACAATGGGGAATTGTGAGGAATACTAACTCCTGTGACGTCACGCTACTTCCGGTACAGGCAAGGCTTTTTTTTATCAGCGAGCAAAAGTTGCGAACTTTATCGTCGATTTTCTCTACAAAATCCTTTCAGCAAAAATATGGCAATAACGCGAAATGATCAAGTATGACACATAGAATGGATCTGCTATCCCCGTTTAAATAAAAAAAATTCATTTCAGTAGGCCTTTAACTTAATGAACTATTGTGACCACGAGGGGTTGGGCACTAATAATTATTATACCAAATAAGACGTTGCAAGAATCGTGTTTCACAGGGAATTGATTCTGAATCAAATCGTCACCCCAGGAATTGGAAAGGGGTGGCATGAAAAAATAATCTGTCCTCCAAAATTTCGTCCCTAAAGGGAGAGCGTGAAAAAAGGTTTTCCCCACAAAGGGGCGTGAAAATTAATCTGCCCTCAAAGGGTGGGGGCATGAAAAAAATTCCCTCCCTAAAGGGGAAGCGTGAAAAAAATTATGTCCCCGAAGGGGGGCGTGAAAAAGAATCTGTCCTCAAAAAACGTCCGTCCCTAAAGAGGGAGCTTGAAAAATGTTTGTCCCCACAAAAGGGGAGCGTTAAAATAATTCCGTCCCTAAAGGGGGAGCGTAAAAAAAAAAATCCCCACAAAGGGGGCATTAATGAAATTTGTACCTAAAGGGGAGCGTGAAAAAAATTATGTTCCCAAAGTGGGGCGTAAAAAATAGTTTGTCCCCGAAGGGTGCGTGTGAAAAAATTCCGCCCCTAAAGGGTAAGCGTAAAAAAAAAAAATGTTCCCAAAGGTGGGCGTGAAAAATAATCTGTCCTCAAAGGGGGAAAAAATTCCGTCCCTAAAGAGGGAGCGTGAAAAATGTTTGTCCCCACAAAGGGAGAGCGTTAAAATAATTCCGTCCCTAAAGGGGGAGCGTAAAAAAAAAAATCCCCATAAAGGGAGCATTAATGAAATTTAACTATTGTGACCACGATGGGTTGGGAACTAATAATTATTATACCAAATAAGACGTTGCAAGAATCGTGTTTTACAGAGAATTGATTCTGAATCAAATCGTCACCCCAGGAATTGGAAAGGGTGGTGTGGAAAATAATATGTCCTCAAAAATTTCGTCCCTAAAGGGAGAGCGTGAAAAAAAAAATTCCCCACAAAGGGGCGGGAAAATTAATCTGTCCTCAAAGGGTGGGGGGCGTTAAAAAATTCCGTCCTTAAAGGGGAGGGTAAAAAAAATATCCCCACAAAGGGGAAATTAATGAAATTTGTACCTAAAGGGGGAGCGTGAAAAAAATTATGTTCCCAAAGTGGGGCATGAAAAATAATCTGTCTCCAAAGGGGGCGCGTGAAAAAATTCCGAACCTAAAAGGGAAGCGTGAAAAAAAATATGTCCATGAAGGGGGGCGTGAAAAATAATGTGTTCTCAAAGGGGGGCATGAAAAACTTCCGTCCCTAAAGAGAAAGCGTGAAAAATGTTTGTCCCCACAAAGCGGGAGCGTTTAAAAATTCCGTCCTTAAAGGGGAGCATAAAAAAATGTATTCCCCACAAAGGGGGCATTAATGAAATTTGTACCTAAAGGGGGAACGTGAAAAAAATTATGTTCCCAAAGTGGTGCGTGAAAAATAGTCTGTCCCCAAAGGGGGCATGTGAAAACATTCCGCCCCGAAAGGGGAAGAGGGGAAAAAATAATGTCCCCAAAGGTGGGCGTGAAAAAGAATCTGTCCTCAAAGGTGGGGCATGAAAAACGTCCGTCCTTAAAGATGGAGCGTGAAAAATGTTTGTCCCCACAAAGGGGGAGCGTTAAAAAATTCAGGTCGTAAAAGGGAGGGTGAAAAAAAGGATGTCCTTAAAGGGGAAGAGTGAAAAAGGGGGGCGTAAAAAAAATGATGTCCCGAAAGGGAGGCGTGAAAAATAATCTGTCCCCAAAGGGGGGTCGTGAAAAAATTATGTCCCTAAAGGGGAAGAGTGAAAAAAATGTTTCTCCACAAAGGGGGGCGTAAAAAACTATATGTCCCCAAAGGGGGGTGTGAAAAAAAATCCATACTTAAAGGTGGAGCGTGGAAAAAAATTGTGTCCGCAAAGGGGGGCGTGAAAAATAATCTGTCCTCAAATGGAGGGGGAGTGAAAAAATGATGTCCCTAAAGGGGAAGCGTAAAACAAAAATCTGTTCCTAAAGGGTGAGCGTGAAAATAATTATGTCCTCCAAAGGGGGGCGTGAAAAATAATCTGTCCTCAAAGGGAGGGAAGTGTGAAAAAAAATCTGTCCCCACAAAGAGGAGTGTGAAATAATAATCTGTACCTAAACGGTGAGCGTGAAAAAACATTATGTCCCCAAAGTGGGGCGTGAAAAATAATATCCGTCCCTAAAGGGGGGGTGAAAAAAGGATGTCCTTAAAGGGGAAGAGTGAAAAAGGGGGCGTAAAAAAATGATGTCCCAAAAGGGAGGCGTGAAAAATAATCTGTCCCCAAAGGGGGGTCGTGAAAAAATTATGTCCCTAAAGGGGAAGAGTGAAAAAAATGTTTCTCCACAAAGGGGGGCGTAAAAAACTCTGTACCTAAAGGGGGAGCATGAAAAACTATATGTCCCCAAAGGGGGGTGTGAAAAAAAATTCATACTTAAAGGTGGAGCGTGGAAAAAAATTGTGTCCGCAAAGGGGGGCGTGAAAAATAATCTGTCCTCAAATGGAGGGGGAGTGAAAAAATTATGTCCCCAAAGGGGAAGCGTAAAAAAAAAAATCTGTTCCTAAAGGGTGAGCGTGAAAAAAATGATGTCCTCCAAAGGGGGGCGTGAAAAAGAATCTGTCCTCAAAGGGAGGGAAGTGTGAAAAAAAAAATGTCCCCACAAAGAGGGGTGTGGAATAATAATCTGTACCTAAAGGGTGAGCGTGAAAAAACATTATGTCCCCAAAGTGGGGCGTAAAAAATAATATCCGTCCCTAAAGGGGGAGTGAAAAAAGGATGTCCTTAAAGGGGAAGAGTGAAAAAGGGGGCGTAAAAAAATGATGTCCCGAAAGGGAGGCGTGAAAAATAATCTGTCCCCAAAGGGGGGTCGTGAAAAAATCATGTCCCTAAAGGGGAAGAGTGAAAAAAATGTTTCTCCACAAAGGGGGGCGTAAAAAACTCTGTACCTAAAGGGGGAGCATGAAAAACTATATGTCCCCAAAGGGGGGTGTGAAAAAAAATCCATACTTAAAGGTGGAGCGTGGAAAAAAATTGTGTCCGCAAAGGGGGGCGTGAAAAATAATCTGTCCTCAAATGGAGGGGGAGTGAAAAAATGATGTCCCTAAAGGGGAAGCGTAAAAAAAAAAATCTGTTCCTAAAGGGTGAGCGTGAAAAAAAATGATGTCCTCCAAAGGGGGGCGTGAAAAATAATCTGTCCTCAAAGGGAGGGAAGTGTGAAAAAAAATCTGTCCCCACAAAGAGGGGTGTGGAATAATAATCTGTACCTAAACGGTGAGCGTTAAAAAACATTATGTCCCCAAAGTGGGGCGTGAAAAATAATATCCGTCCCTAAAGGGGGAGTGTAAAAAGGATGTCCTTAAAGGGGAAGAGTGAAAAAGGGGGGCGTAAAAAAATGATGTCCCGAAAGGGAGGCGTGAAAAATAATCTGTCCCCAAAGGGGGGTCGTGAAAAAATTATGTCCCTAAAGGGGAAGAGTGAAAAAAATGTTTCTCCACAAAGGGGGGCGTAAAAAACTCTGTACCTAAAGGGGGAGCATGAAAAACTATATGTCCCCAAAGGGGGGTGTGAAAAAAAATCCATACTTAAAGGTGGAGCGTGGAAAAAAATTGTGTCCGCAAAGGGGGGCGTGAAAAATAATCTGTCCTCAAATGGAGGGGGAGTGAAAAAATGATGTCCCTAAAGGGGAAGCGTAAAAAAAAAATCTGTTCCTAAAGGGTGAGCGTGAAAAAAATGATGTCCTCCAAAGGGGGGCGTGAAAAATAATCTGTCCTCAAAGGGAGGGAAGTGTGAAAAAAAATATGTCCCCACAAAGAGGGGTGTGGAATAATAATCTGTACCTAAAGGGTGAGCGTGAAAAAACATTATGTCCCCAAAGTGGGGCGTGAAAAATAATATCCGTCCCTAAAGGGGGAGTGAAAAAAGGATGTCCTTAAAGGGGAAGAGTGAAAAAGGGGGGCGTAAAAAAATGATGTCCCGAAAGGGAGGCGTGAAAAATAATCTGTCCCCAAAGGGGGGTCGTGAAAGAATTATGTCCCTAAAGGGGAAGAGTGAAAAAAATGTTTCTCCACAAAGGGGGGCGTAAAAAACTCTGTACCTAAAGGGGGAGCATGAAAAACTATATGTCCCCAAAGGGGGGTGTGAAAAAAAATCCATACTTAAAGGTGGAGCGTGGAAAAAAATTGTGTCCGCAAAAGGGGGCGTGAAAAATAATCTGTCCTCAAATGGAGGGGGAGTGAAAAAATGATGTCCCTAAAGGGGAAGCGTAAAAAAAAAATCTGTTCCTAAAGGGTGAGCGTGAAAAAAATGATGTCCTCCAAAGGGGGGCGTGAAAAATAATCTGTCCTCAAAGGGAGGGAAGCGTGAAAAAAAATCTGTCCCCACAAAGAGGGGTGTGGAATAATAATCTGTACCTAAAGGGTGAGCGTGAAAAAACATTATGTCCCCAAAGTGGGGCGTGAAAAATAATATCCGTCCCTAAAGGGGGAGTGAAAAAAGGATGTCTTTAAAGGGGAAGAGTGAAAAAGGGGGGCGTAAAAAAATGATGTCCCGAAAGGGAGGCGTGAAAAATAATCTGTCCCCAAAGGGGGGTCGTGAAAAAATTATGTCCCTAAAGGGGAAGAGTGAAAAAAATGTTTCTCCACAAAGGGGGGCGTAAAAAACTCTGTACCTAAAGGGGGAGCATGAAAAACTATATGTCCCCAAAGGGGGGTGTGACAAAAAATCCATACTTAAAGGTGGAGCGTGGAAAAAAATTGTGTCCGCAAAGGGGGGCGTGAAAAATAATCTGTCCTCAAATGGAGGGGGAGTGAAAAAATGATGTCCCTAAAGGGGAAGCGTAAAAAAAAATCTGTTCCTAAAGGGTGAGCGTGAAAAAAAATGATGTCCTCCAAAGGGGGGCGTGAAAAAGAATCTGTCCCCAAAGGGGGGTCGTGAAAAAATTATGTCCCTAAAGGGGAAGAGTGAAAAAAATGTTTCTCCACAAAGGGGGGCGTAAAAAACTCTGTACCTAAAGGGGGAGCATGAAAAACTATATGTCCCCAAAGGGGGGTGTGAAAAAAAATCCATACTTAAAGGTGGAGCGTGGAAAAAAATTGTGTCCGCAAAGGGGGGCGTGAAAAATAATCTGTCCTCAAATGGAGGGGGAGTGAAAAAATGATGTCCCTAAAGGGGAAGCGTAAAAAAAAAATCTGTTCCTAAAGGGTGAGCGTGAAAAAAATGATGTCCTCCAAAGGGGGGCGTGAAAAATAATCTGTCCTCAAAGGGAGGGAAGTGTGAAAAAAAATATGTCCCCACAAAGAGGGGTGTGGAATAATAATCTGTACCTAAAGGGTGAGCGTGAAAAAACATTATGTCCCCAAAGTGGGGCGTGAAAAATAATATCCGTCCCTAAAGGGGGAGTGAAAAAAGGATGTCCTTAAAGGGGAAGAGTGAAAAAGGGGGGCGTAAAAAAATGATGTCCCGAAAGGGAGGCGTGAAAAATAATCTGTCCCCAAAGAGGGGTCGTGAAAAAATTATGTCCCTAAAGGGGAAGAGTGAAAAAAATGTTTCTCCACAAAGGGGGGCGTAAAAAACTCTGTACCTAAAGGGGGAGCATGAAAAACTATATGTCCCCAAAGGGGGGTGTGAAAAAAAATCCATACTTAAAGGTGGAGCGTGGAAAAAAATTGTGTCCGCAAAAGGGGGCGTGAAAAATAATCTGTCCTCAAATGGAGGGGGAGTGAAAAAATGATGTCCCTAAAGGGGAAGCGTAAAAAAACAATCTGTTCCTAAAGGGTGAGCGTGAAAAAAATGATGTCCTCCAAAGGGGGGCGTGAAAAATAATCTGTCCTCAAAGGGAGGGAAGCGTGAAAAAAAATCTGTCCCCACAAAGAGGGGTGTGGAATAATAATCTGTACCTAAAGGGTGAGCGTGAAAAAACATTATGTCCCCAAAGTGGGGCGTGAAAAATAATATCCGTCCCTAAAGGGGGAGTGAAAAAAGGATGTCTTTAAAGGGGAAGAGTGAAAAAGGGGGGCGTAAAAAAATGATGTCCCGAAAGGGAGGCGTGAAAAATAATCTGTCCCCAAAGGGGGGTCGTGAAAAAATTATGTCCCTAAAGGGGAAGAGTGAAAAAAATGTTTCTCCACAAAGGGGGGCGTAAAAAACTCTGTACCTAAAGGGGGAGCATGAAAAACTATATGTCCCCAAAGGGGGGTGTGACAAAAAATCCATACTTAAAGGTGGAGCGTGGAAAAAAATTGTGTCCGCAAAGGGGGGCGTGAAAAATAATCTGTCCTCAAATGGAGGGGGAGTGAAAAAATGATGTCCCTAAAGGGGAAGCGTAAAAAAAAATCTGTTCCTAAAGGGTGAGCGTGAAAAAAAATGATGTCCTCCAAAGGGGGGCGTGAAAAAGAATCTGTCCTCAAAGGGAGGGAAGTGTGAAAAAAAATCTGTCCCCACAAAGAGGGGTGTGGAATAATAATCTGTACCTAAATAAAGGGGAATAAAGGGGAGCGTGAAAATAATTATGTCCGAAAAGGGGGGGGCGTGAAAAAAAATCCGTCCCCAAGAGGGTGGGCGTAAATTGACCACCATGGCAAGGTCTTAAAGGGTGTGATTGGATGTTCTCCAAGGAGGAAGTGAACATTCCAGCAGGTTAGAAAGTGTATTAAACACGACTAAGTCAGACATATTCTGTGATTTTTGTAACTCAGCTTCTTGTCAAACAACACAAGTTGACAAACAAGACTAAGAACATATTTTTATGAATTAACTTTTTCAAGATGAGAACATTTTACAGAGCAAGGGTTATTTTTCCTGTTGTTGCCTAGCAACACGAAGCACAAATGATTGTGTGTGTGCACCCTCCGTCCCCCTCCCACACCACACCAAGCCCAATAAAACCAACAAAAAAGTCATTATGCTGTTTCCATGGCAACTTGGAGCAGAGGGACTACCCTGGCTGCCCCACAGAGCAGAGACAATGACAGGGAGATACGGCACCAACAAACTTGATGAATTATTTTGTCAAGCAACATGTCTTTTTTCACCACAGCACCCTCTGCTGGATCTGTGGTGACACTACAAAATGATTATGATCTATACATATGATGAAAATGATGGAATAATAAACAATAATAGTGTCAAATATAGAATAATAAACAATGTCTAATATAAAATAATGAAACAATAAACAATGACTAACATAGAATAATAAACAATGTTGAATATAGAATAATAAACCGTGTCTAATATAGAATAATAAACATTATTGAATATAGAATAATAAGTCATGTCTAATATAGAATCATAAACAATGTCTAATATAGAATCATAATAAATAATTATAATAATAATAATAATTTAATATAGAATAATAAACAATGTCGAATGTAGAGTAATAAACGATGTCTAATATAGAATAATAAACAACATCTAATATATAATGATAAACAATGTCTAATACAGAATAATAAACAATGTCTAATATAGAATAATAAACAATAAACAATGTCTAATATAGAATAATAAACAATGTCTAATATAGAATAATAAACAATGTATAATATAGAATAATAAACTATGTCTAATATAGAATAATAAACAATATCTCACATAGAATAATAAAACATGTTTAATATAGAACAATAAACAACATCTAATATATAATGATAAACAATGTCTAATACAGAATAATAAACAATGTCTTATATAGAATAATAAACAATGTCTAATATAGATTAATAAACTATGTCTACTATAGAATAATAAACAATAAAAAATGTCTAATATAGAATTATAAACAATGTCTAATATAAAATAATAAACAGTAAACAATGTCTAAAATGAATAATAAACACTGTCTAATATAGAATAATAAACAATGTCTAATATGCAATAATAAACAATGTCTAATATAAGATAATAAACACTGTTTGATATAGAATAATAAACAATAAACAATGTCTAATATATAATAAAAAACAATAAACAATGTCTAATATATAATAAAAAACAATAAACAGTGTCTAATATGAATAATAAACAATGTCTAATATAGAATAATAAACAATGTCCAATATAGAATAATAAACAATAAACAATGTCTAATGTAGAATAATAAACACGGTCTAATATAGAATAATAAACAATAAACAATGTCTAATATAGAATAATAAACAATGTCTAATAGAGAATAATAAACAATAAACAATGTCTAATATAGAATTAACAATGTCTATAATAGAATAATAAACACTGTCTAATATAGAATAATAAACAATGTCTAGTATAGAATAATAAACAATAAGCAATGTATAATATAGAATAATAAACAATGTCCAATATAGAATAATAAACAATAAACAATGTCTAATGTAGAATAATAAACACTGTCTAATATAGAATAATAAACAATAAACAATGTCTAATATACAATAATAAACAATGTCTAATATACAATAATAAACACTGTCTAACATAGAATTAATAAACAATAAACAATGTCTAATATAGAATAATAAACACTGTCTAATATAGAATAATAAACACTGTCTAATATAGAATAATAAACAATAAACAATGTCTAATATAGAATAATAAACAATGTTTAATAGAGAATAATAAACAATAAACAATGTCTAATATAGAATTAACAATGTCTAATGTAGAATAATATACAATGTCTAATATAGAATAATAAACAATGTCTAATATAGAATAATAAACAATAAAAAATGTCTAATATAGAATTAAAAATGTCTAATATAGAATAATAAACACTGTCTAATATAGAATAATAAACAATGTCTAGTATAGAATAATAAACAATAAACAATGTCTAATATAGAATAATAAACAATGTCTAATATAGAATAATAAACAATAAACAATGTATAATATATAATAATAAACAATAAGAAATGTATAATATATAAAAATAAACAATGTATAATATATAATAATAAACAATGTGTAATATATAATAATAAACAATAAACAATGTACAATATATAAAAATAAACAATGTATAATATATAATAATAAACAATAAACAATGTATAATATATAATAATAAACAATGTATAATATATAATAATAAACAATAAAAAATTATAATATATAATAATAAACAATGTATAATATAGAATAACAAAGGAGCGCCCCCTAGTCGCTTTCCCTATACTCCGGCGACATCTAGCGGCAGTTCGCACGCCTGCAAGCCTGTACTTCCTGGTTGTTGCGTCATCTACAAGACGCTTGAAGACGCTGGTACGTGACGGCTGCTGACGGCGGAAGTTCGGCATGAACCCCCAGACGTTAATCAGTGACTGTCTCCTTCACATTTTCACTTTCCTCCCCGTGGAGGACTTAATCAGCGCGTCCGGAGTTTGTAAGGTAAGCAGCAGGCGGAATGCCGAAGTAGCTCCGAACAACAAGAACAACGACGACGACGACATGACGTGTGATGTTTTGTAGGACTGGCAGGATGCTGCTGAGACTCAGTGGTTATGGAGGTATGTCGTCTTCTTCTTCTGCGGGCTTCCTTCCGGCTGTAACCCGGATGTTCTCCTCACCTGGCAGGAGGTTGTGTCTGCAGCGATGGTTGTTCTGCAGCCAGGTGGTGTTGTCCAGCTCGCACGTCAACCGCTCCTGGAAGAAATACTTCCTGCGACGGTCCTGCTTGGAGAAGGAGATGAAGGACGGACGGAGTGGAGGCTACACCTGTAAAAGTCTCCGGGGTCACACAGGTGAGTCCGCTCTCAAACAGGCTTCTCCCGCCTTTTTGAGACGGTCAACCGTTGCGGCAACTTTGTGTTCCTTCGATGAAACTGTCGTCCGTCAGGGAGCATAGTGGGCGTGGTCTACCTGCAGGTGAACTCACCCGGAAGTCCCGACCCATGGAGCACATCTTCCACGGTCTGCAGTGCTGCCACTGACGGTTCGGTCCGAGCTTGGAACGTCCATACTGTCAGTAAACATTTCTTCTAAATAATACAAATACACTTCAGTTGTCACGTTATTACTCTCTATTAACGGATTATGTGCGATATCACCGCCCCATATTAACTAATGATGTGCGATATCGCAGCCTCATATTAACAAATTATGTGCGATATCGCAGCCTCTTATTAACAAATTATGTGCGATATCACCGCCCCATAATAGTGAATGATGTGCGATATTACCGCCCCATATTAACTAATCGTGTGCTATATCACCGCCACATATTAACGTATGATGTGCGATATCGCCGCCCCATATTAACTAATCGTGTGTTATATCACCGCCCCATATTAACTAATGATGTGCGATATTACCGCCCAATATTAACAAATGATGTGCGGTATCACCGCCCCATATTAACTAATGATGTGCCGTATTGCAGCCTCATATTAACTAATGATGTGCGATATCACCGCCCCATATTAATGAATGATGTGTGATACCACCGCCCCATATTAACGAATGATGTACGATATCTCCGCCCCATATTAACGAATAATGTGCGATATCACCACACCATATTAACTAATGATGTGCAGTATCAAAGCCCCGTATTAACTAATGATGTGCGATATCACTGCCCCATATTAACGAATGATTTGCGATATCACCACCACATATTAACGAATGATGTGCGATATCATTGCCCCATATTAACATATGATCTGCGATATCACCGCCCCATATTAACGAACGATGTGCGATATCACCGCCTCATATTAACGAATGATGTGCGATATTACAGCCCCATATTAACTTGTGATGTGCGATATCACGGCCACATATTAACTAACGATGTGCGATATCACCACCCCATATTAACGAACGATGTGCGATATCACCGCCTCATATTAACGAATTATGTGCGATATTACAGCCCCATATTAACTAGTGATGTGCGATATCACGGCCACATATTAACTAACAATGTGCGATATCACCACCATATATTAACTAATGATGTGCGATATCACCGCCCCATATTAACTAATGATGTGCGATATAATTGTCCCATATTAACTAATGATGTGCGATATCACCGCCCCATATTAACTAATGATGTGCGATATCACCGTCCTATATTAACGTATGATGTGCGATATCTCCGCCATATATTAACTAATGATGTGTGATATCACCACCACATATTAACTAATGATGTGCGATATCACCGCCACATATTAACGAATGATGTGCGATATCACTGCCCCATATTAACGAATGATGTGCGATATCACAGCCCCATATTAACGAATAGTGTGCGATATCACCGCCCCATATTAACTAATCGTGTGCTATATCACCGCCACGTATTAACGTATGATGTGCGATATCGCCGCCCCATATTAACTAATCGTGTGTTATATCACCGCCCCATATTAACTAATGATGTGCGATATTACCGCCCAATATTAACAAATTATGTGCGGTATCACCGCCCCATATTAACTAATGATGTGCCTTATTGCAGCCTCATATTAACTAATGATGTGCGATATCACCGCCCCATATTAATGAATGATGTGTGATACCACCGCCCCATATTAACGAATGATGTACGATATCTCCGCCCCATATAAACGAATAATGTGCGATATCACCACACCATATTAACTATTGATGTGCAGTATCAAAGCCCCGTATTAACTAATGATGTGCGATATCACTGCCCCATATTAACGAATGATTTGCGATATCACCACCACATATTAACGAATGATGTGCGATATCATTGCCCCATATTAACATATGATCTGCGATATCACCGCCCCATATTAACGAACAATGTGCGATATCACCGCCTCATATTAACGAATGATGTGCGATATTACAGCCCCATATTAACTTGTGATGTGCGATATCACGGCCACATATTAACTAACGATGTGCGATATCACCACCCCATATTAACGAACGATGTGCGATATCACCGCTTCATATTAACGAATTATGTGCGATATTACAGCCCCATATTAACTAGTGATGTGCGATATCACGGCCACATATTAACTAACAATGTGCGATATCACCACCATATATTAACTAATGATGTGCGATATCACCGCCCCATATTAACTAATGATGTGCGATATAATTATCCCATATTAACTAATGATGTGCGATATCACCGCCCCATATTAACTAATGATGTGCGATATCACCGTCCTATATTAACGTATGATGTGCGATATCTCCGCCATATATTAACTAATGATGTGTGATATCACCACCACATATTAACTAATGATGTGCGATATCACCGCCACATATTAACGAATGATGTGCGATATCACTGCCCCATATCAACGAATGATGTGCGATATCACAGCCCCATATTAACGAATAGTGTGCGATATCACCGCCCCATATTAACTAATCGTGTGCTATATCACCGCCACATATTAACGTATGATGTGCGATATCGCCGCCCCATATTAACAAATCGTGTGTTATATCACCGCCCCATATTAACTAATGATGTGCGATATTACCGCCCAATATTAACAAATGATGTGCGGTATCACCGCCCCATATTAACTAATGATGTGCCATATTGCAGCCTCATATTAACTAATGATGTGCGATATCACCGCCCCATATTAATGAATGATGTGTGATACCACCGCCCCATATTAACGAATGATGTACGATATCTCCGCCCCATATAAACGAATAATGTGCGATATCACCACACCATATTAACTAATGATGTGCAGTATCAAAGCCCCGTATTAACTAATGATGTGCGATATCACTGCCCCATATTAACGAATGATTTGCGATATCACCACCACATATTAACGAATGATGTGCGATATCATTGCCCCATGTTAACATATGATCTGCGATATCACCGCCCCATATTAACGAACGATGTGCGATATCACCGCCTCATATTAACGAATGATGTGCGATATTACAGCCCCATATTAACTTGTGATGTGCGATATCACGGCCACATATTAACTAACAATGAGCGATATCACCACCCCATATTAACGAACGATGTGCGATATCACCGCCTCATATTAACGAATTATGTGCGATATTACAGCCCCATATTAACTAGTGATGTGCGATATCACGGCCACATATTAACTAACAATGTGCGATATCACCACCATATATTAACTAATGATGTGCGATATCACCGCCCCATATTAACTAATGATGTGCGATATAATTGCCCTATATTAACTAATGATGTGCGATATCACCGCCCCATATTAACTAATGATGTGCGATATCACCGTCCTATATTAACGTATGATGTGCGATATCACCGCCACATATTAACGAATGATGTGCGATATCACTGCCCCATATTAACAAATGATGTGCGATATCACAGCCCCATGTTAACGAATAGTGTGCGATATCACCGCCCCATATTAACTAATGATGTGCGATATCACCTCCCCATATTAACAAATGATGTGTGATATCTCAGCCTCATATTAACAAATGATGTGCGATATCACCGCCCCATATTAACAAATGGTGTGCGATATCACCGCCCCATATTAACTAATGATGTGCGATATCACCTCCCCATATTAACGAATGATGTGCGATATCACAGACTCATATTAACAAATGATGTGTGATATCACCGCCCCTTAATAGTGAATGATGTGCGATATCACCGCCCCATATTAATAAATGATGTGTGATGCCACTGCCCCATATTAACGAATGATGTGCAATATCACCGCCCCATATTAACAAATGATGTGCAATATCACCACACCATATTAACTAATTATGTGCAATATCACCGCCCCATTTAAACAAATGATGTGCAATATCACCACACAATATTAACTAATGATGTGCGATATCACCGCCCCATATTAACGAATGATGTGTGATATCACTGCCCCATATTAACAAATGATGTGCGAAATCACCGCCCCATATTAACGAATTGTGTGCAATATCACCGCCCCCATATTAACTAATGATGTGCGATATCACCTCCCCATATTAACAAATGATGTGCGATATCACAGCCTCATATTAACAAATGATGTGCGATATCACCGCCCCATATTAACGAATGGTGTGTGATATCACCGCCCCATATTAACGAATGGTGTGTGATATCACCGCCCCATATTAACGAATGATGTGCAATATCACCGCCACATATTAACGAATGATGTGCGATGTCACTGCCCCATATTGACGACTAATAATAATCAGTATCAGTATCGGCCCTGAAAAACCTGCCTGGCAGTATCAGTTGTGTCAATCATCTGCAATGAAGACCTGGTCTTAAAGGACATGTGTTTCCTGTCAGGGCGAGCAGCTGTGGTGTGGCCAGCAGCAGCGACCTTTGACCTGCGTGACGAAGGACGAGCGAGGAGACTTTGTGGCGACTGCAGACTCCTCAGGTGACATCAAGGTGTGGCAGGCGCTCACTGGCCAGGAGGTGGCGCTCCATCACACTGCTTCTACACACTGCACACTGCTGCTCTTTAACAAGGACCAGGACTGCTTCCTCTCCGTGAGTCTCCGTGTGTGTGTGTGTGTGTGTGTGTGTGTGTGTGTGTGTGTGTGTGTGTGTGTGTGTGTGTGTGTGTGTGTGTGTGTGTGTGTGTGTGTGTGTGTGTGTGTGTGTGTGTGTGTGTGTGTGTGTGTGTGTGCGACATCCAACATTATATCTCTATGTGACTTCCAACATTATCCATCTGGTTCCTGTCCGTGAGTGTCCTCCCTGGTCTCTCTGTGTGTGACATCCAACATTATCCATCTTTCCATGTGACATCCAACATTATCCATCTTTCCATGTGACTTCCAACATTATCCATCTGGTTCCTCTCCGTGAGTGTCCTCCCTGGTCTCTCTGTGTGTGACATCAAACATTATCCATCTTTCTATGTGACATCCAACATTATCCATCTTTCCATGTGACATCCAACATTATCCATCTTGCTATCTGGTCTGTATGTGTGTGTGTGTGTGCGTTAGTGCGTGCGTGTGTGAGACATCCTACATTGTCCATCTTTCCATGATGACATCCAACATTATTCACATCTCAATGTGACATCCAACATTATCCATCTTCATATCTGGTCTCTCTGCATGTGACATCCAACATTATCCATCTTTCCATGTGACATCCACCATAATCCATCTTCATATCTGGTCTCTGTGTGTGAGAGACATCCAACATTATCCATCTTTCCATGTGACATCCAACATCATTCATATCTCCATGTGACATCCAACATTAACCATCTTCATATCCAGTCTCTCTGTGTGTGACATCCAACATCATTCATATCTCCATGTGACATCCAACATTAACCATCTTCATATCCAGTCTCTCTGTGTGTGACATCCAACATCATTCATATCTACATGTGACATCCAACATTATCCATCTTCATATCCAGTCTCTCGGTGTGTGACATCCAACATTATCCATCTTCATACCTCCGTGTGACATCCAACAATATCCATCTTCATATCTCTGTGTGACATCCAACATTATCCATCTTCATACCTCCGTGTGACATCCAACAATATCCATCTTCATATCTCTGTGTGACATCCAACATTATCCATCTTCATATCTCCGTGTGACATCCAACATTATCTATCTTCATATCTCCGTGTGACATCCAACATTATCTATCTTCATATCTCCGTGTGACATCCAACATTATCTATTTTCATATCTCCGTGTGACATCCAACATTATCTATTTTCATATCTCCGTGTGACATCCAACATTATCCATCTTCATATCTCCGTGTGACATCCAACATTATCCATCTTAATATCTCAGTGTGACATCCAACATTATCCATCTTCATATCTCTGTGTGTGACGTCCAACATTATCCATCTTCATATCTCTGTGTGTGACGTCCAACATTATCCATCTTCATATCTCTGTGTGTGACATCCAACATTATCCATCTTCATATCTCCATGTGACATCCAACATTATCCATCTTCATATCTCTGTGTGTGACGTCCAACATTATCCATCTTCATATCTCCATGTGACATCCAACATTATCCATCTTCATATCTCCATGTGACATCCAACATTATCCATCTTCATATCTCTGTGTGTGACGTCCAACATTATCCATCTTCATATCTCTGTGTGACATCCAACATTATCCATCTTCATATCTCCATGTGACAACCAACATTATCCATCTTCATATCTCTGTGTGACATCCAACATTATCCATCTTCATATCTCCGTGTGGCATCCGACATTATCCATCCTAATATCTGTGTGAAATCCAACATTATCCATCTTCATATCTCCATGTGACATCCAACATTATCCATCTTCATATCTCCATGTGACAACCAACATTATCCATCTTCATATCTCCATGTGACAACCAACATTATCCATCTTCATATCTCCATGTGACAACCAACATTATCCATCTTCATATCTCCATGTGACAACCAACATTATCCATCTTCAAATCTCTGTGTGACATCCAACATTATCCATCTTCATATCTCCGTGTGGCATCCGACATTATCCATCCTAATATCTGTGTGAAATCCAACATTATCCATCTTCATATCTCTGTGTGACATCCAACATTATCCATCTTCATATCTCCGTGTGGCATCCAACATTAATCATCCTAATATCTGTGTGACATCCAACATTATCCATCTTCATATCTCCGTGTTACGTCCAACATTATCCATCTTCATATCTCCGTGTGACATCCAACATTATCCATCTTAATATCTCCGTGTGACATCCAACAATATCCATGTTCATATCTCTTTGTGACATCCAACATATCCATCTTCAAATCTCTGGGTGGCATCCAACATTATCCATCCTAATAGCTGTGTGACATCCAATATTATCCATCTTCATATCTCCGTGTGACATCCAACATTATCCATCTTCATATCTCCGTGTGACATCCAACATTATCTATCTTCATATCTCCGTGTGACATCCAACATTATCCATCTTAATATCTCCGTGTGACATCCAACAATATCCATGTTCATATCTCTTTGTGACATCCAACATATCCATCTTCAAATCTCTGGGTGGCATCCAACATTATCCATCCTAATAGCTGTGTGACATCCAATATTATCCATCTTCATATCTCCGTGTGACATCCAACATTATCCATCTTTATATCTACGTGTGACATCCAACATTATCTATCTTCATATCTCTATGTGACATCCAACATTATCAGAATCAGAATAGTTTTATTGCCATTGTTTGAGAACGGGTTCACAAACTAGGAATTTTTCTTGGTGCAAACGTGCAACATATAACACATTTAACACATATTTGGTAATAAAAAGAGCGGTAACTGAGCTATCAGATCATGTCATAGACTTAGAAGGAATTCAAGGAGCTACTGCTAGGAGTTATTGTTCATTTGCCTGATGGCCGAGGGGAAAAAACTGTTCAGGTGGCGGGAGGTGTGGGTCTGGATGGAGCGTAGTCTCCTGCCTGAGGGGAGAGGGTAGAATAGTTTGTGTCCAGGGTGAGAAGAGTCAGCTGTGATCCGACCCACACGCCTCCTGGTCCTGGAGGAGAACAAGTCCTGGAGGGATGGGAGCTTGCAGCCAATCACCTTCTCAGCAGCATGTACGATGCGCTGCAGTCTATGCTTATCCTGGACTGTGGCGCCGGGGAACCACACGGTGATGGAGGAGGTCGGGATGGACTCTATGATGGCTGAGTAAAACTGCACCAGCATCTCGGTTGGCACCTTAAGTTTCCTCAGCTGCCGCAGGAAGTACATTCTCTGCTGGGCCTTCTTGATGAGGGAGCTGATGGTCGGCTCCCACTTGAGGTCCTGGGTGATGGTGGTGCCCAAGAAACGGAAGGAGTCCAGAATGGGGACGGGGGTGGAAGAGTCAATCAGGGTGAGGGGGGATGGTGGGGCTGTGACTTTCCTGAAGTCCATGATCATCTCCACTGTTTTCTGGGCGTTCAGCTCCAGGTTGTTGAGGCTGCACCAGGACGTCAGCCGGTCCACCTCTCTCCTGTAGGCGGACTCATCGCCATTCGAGATGAGCCCGATGAGGGTGGTGTCATCCGCAAACTTGAGCAGTTTTACGGACTGGTGACTGGAGGTGCAGCAGTTTGTATACAGGGGGAGAGTACACAGCCCTGAGGAGTACCAGTGTTCGTGGTTCGACTGTCCGAGACAATCTTCCCCGGCCGCACGTGCTGTCTTCGGTCTGTCAGGAAGTCATTGATCCAACTGCAGAGGGAGTCGGGCACGCTGAGCTGGTAGAGCTTGTCTCGTAGCAGTCCAGGGAGGATGGTGTTGAAGGGAGAGCTGAAGTCCACAAACAGGATCCTAGCGTAGGTTCCTGGGGAGTCCAGATGCTCCAGGATGAAGTGGAGGGCCAGGTTCACTGCATCATCCCCAAACCTGTTGGCTCTATAGGCGAACTGCAGTGGGTCCAGGAGGGGGGCGGTGATGTCCTTGAGGTGGGGCAGGACCAAGCGCTCAAAGGACTTCATGACCACAGACGTCAGCGCGACCGGCCTGTAGTCATTTAGTCCTGGGATCCGTGCTTTCTTGGGGACAGGGACAATGGTGGAGGTCTTAAAGCAGGACGGCACGCGGCATAGCTCCAGAGAGGTGTTAAAAATGTCAGTGAAGACAGGAGCCAGCTGGTCCGCACAGTGTCTGAGAGTGGAGGGGGAGACACCATCCGGCCCGGGGGCCTTCCGCGTATTCAGCTTCAAGAACTGCCGGCGTACATCCTCTTCTTTGATGGAGAGGGCCTTTACAGTCCTGTGATGTCCTTGGAGTCCTTTGAGTCCTTTAACTCCTTTAATGAAGTGCTGGCATTGGTGGGGAAGGTGATGGTGGGGGGAACATGGCTTCGATGAGCTGAAGGCCGTTCATGACGACAGTAATGTGTGTTGAGGCCCTGCGCGAGAGTCCGGTCATTCAGGGCCTGGGGGGTTTAGGGCTTATAGTTCGTAAGGGCCCTTAGACCTCTCCAAACTGCCGCAGAATCATTGGAGCTATCTATCTATCTATCTATCTATCTATCTATCTATCTATCTATCTATCTATCTATCTATCTATCTATCTATCTATCTATCTATCTATCTATCTATCTATCTATCTATCTATCTATCTATCTATCTATCTATCTATCTATCTATCTATCTATCTTCATATCTCCGTGTGACATCCAGCAATATCCATCTTCATATCTCTGTGTGACATCCAACATATCCATCTTCATATCTCTGTGTGACATCCAACATATCCATCTTCATATCTCTGTGTGACATCCAACATATCCATCTTCATATCTCTGTGTGACATCCAACATATCCATCTTCATATCTCTGTGTGACATCCAACATATCCATCTTCATATCTCTGTGTGACATCCAACATATCCATCTTCATATCTCTGTGTGACATCCAACATATCCATCTTCATATCTCTGTGTGACATCCAACATATCCATCTTCATATCTCTGTGTGACATCCAACATATCCATCTTCATATCTCTGTGTGACATCCAACATATCCATCTTCATATCTCTGTGTGACATCCAACATATCCATCTTCATATCTCTGTGTGACATCCAACATATCCATCTTCATATCTCTGTGTGACATCCAACATATCCATCTTCATATCTCTGTGTGACATCCAACATATCCATCTTCATATCTCTGTGTGACATCCAACATATCCATCTTCATATCTCTGTGTGACATCCAACATATCCATCTTCATATCTCCGTGTGACATCCAACATATCCATCTTCATATCTCTGTGTGACATCCAACATATCCATCTTCATATCTCTGTGTGACATCCAACATATCCATCTTCATATCTCCGTGTGACATCCAACATATCCATCTTCATATCTCCGTGTGACATCCAACATATCCATCTTCATATCTCTGTGTGACATCCAACATATCCATCTTCATATCGCTGTGTGGCATCCAACATTATCCATCCTAATATCTGTGTGACATCCAACATTATCCATCTTCATATCTCCGTGTGACATCCAACATTATCCATCTTCATATCTCTCTGTGACGTCCAACATTATCCATCTTCATATTTCAATGTTAGATCCAGCATTATCCGTCTTCATATCTCCGTGTGACATCCAACATTATCAATCTTCTATCTCTGTGTGACATCCAACATTATCCATCTTCATATCTCCATGCAGGTGGGAACCAATCAGGGTAACTTGGTCACACTAAGTGCACCCAGTCTGAGTCAGAGGTCCACTTTGATGATATCAGACACTTTCAAGGTCAACATAGTCCTGATATCACCTGACAAGAACTGGATCATGGCTGGACACAAAGACCACCTTGACTTTAGTCCAAAGGTATGTCATCATGTGGAAATATATGTATTTTATTCCCATGTTGTCACACACTTAGATGTGGAAATATATTTATTTTATTCCCATGTTGTCACTCACTTAGATGTGGAAATATATTTATTTTATTCTCAAGTTGTACACACTTAGATGTGGAAACATATATATTTTATTCTCATGTTGTACACACTTAGATGTGGAAATATATTTATTTTATTCTCATGTTGTACACACTCAGATGTGGAAATATATTTATTTTATTCTCATGTTGTACACACTTAGATGTGGAAATATATTTATTTTATTCTCATGTTGTACACACTTAGATGTGGAAATATATTTATTTTATTCTCATGTTGTACACACTCAGATGTGGAAATATATTTATTTTATTCTCATGTTGTACACACTCAGATGTGGAAATATATTTATTTTATTCTCATGTTGTACACACTTAGATGTGGAAACATATTTATTTTATTCTCATGTTGTACACACTCAGATGTGGAAACATATATGTATTTTATTCTCATGTTGTACACACTTAGATGTGGAAATATATTTATTTTATTCTCATGTTGTACACACTCAGATGTGGAAATATATTTATTTTATTCTCATGTTGTACACACTCAGATGTGGAAACATTTATTTTATTATCATGTGGTACACACTCAGATGTGGAAATATATTAATTTTATTCTCGTGTTGTACACACTTAGATGTGGAAACATATTTATTTTATGCTCATGTTGTACACACTCGGATGTGGAAATATATGTATTTTATTCTTATGTTGTACACACTTAGATGTGGAAACATATATATTTTATTCTCATGTTGTACACACTCAGATGTGGAAATATATGTATTTTATTCTCATGTTGTACACACTTAGATGTGGAAATATATGTATTTTATTCTCATGTTGTACACACTCGGATGTGGAAATATATGTATTGTATTCTCATTTAAGAGTGAGTGATAATAACTTGTTATATTTAGTTTTCTTCTGAGTGTCATTTGCAAGTATGCATTATTTTCAGTTTGTCCTGGGTGTGTTGCCGTAGTCAGGAAGTAGTCTTTACCATTAAATCTTGTCTTTTGTTGAGTCCTACAAAGTGTTTCTACTGTAAGTATTGTACTTATTACACGCCAGTTGTTTGACTGATCTGTAGATCAACTTCAGATCATTCCGTCAATATAAACTATTGACTTTTTTCTGTATGTTTTATTCCGTTTTAGTCTGTTTTTTATGGCAAAAAAAAACAAAAAGGCAAAATGTTCCCTCAAAAAATATTTTTAAGTGTAATATTTGATGTGAAGTAATTGCAGCTTTTTATAGATCAATAATTCATATTAACATTGATTTTGATTCCTTATTATTTTTGAGCAATGACTGTTTCAACAAAATCCCACTAAAATTCTCAGGGACCCAAAAGGGTCCCCACTCATAAAAGTGTAAAAAATAGGTAATACTTTATATTTTTTTACTTTCAACACTTATATTTCTAGATCAACTTCAGGTCTATCCATCGATTCTCGGTTTTTGTTTTTTTTTTGTTTCTTTTTGTTTGTTTTATGCCCTTTTTCTTGTATTATTATTACCAAAATATATTATATTTTTAAAGAGTAATATTTGATATAAAGTAATTGTAGCCATGAATATGTGAATAATTCATAACAACTTTGATTGCGATTCATTATTATATTTTTGAGCAATAACAGTTTTTTATGTTTGTTTTTCGTAATATTATAATATATATCATATTAGGATGTGCCGCGAGCCGTTCAAAAATTAAAAGGTCCCCCGGCCGCACTTTGGAGCAATGTTCTCGTTATTTATTTATTTTGTATTATTATCATAATTATTATTAGGCCATCATGCCTGTTTGATAAATTCATCACTTATTGATATTATTAGAACCCAATCAACCGCGAGAATGCATGGAAAACTCAAGATGGCCGCACATTCCAAACAATACCATGCTGCATGAGTGGACACCTGTGGAAACATCCACATCTGTGATGTTCCGTGTACGTTTTGTTTCCAGGTGGTCTACGCAGAGAGTCTGATGTCCCCGAGTGAGGACCAAGACCCTCTGTGCCACCTGGTGCCAGTCTCCAGATGCCAGGCTGCCGTTTTCATGCCCGGCCAGTCTGCCAGGCTGGCCACAATCCACCGCCCGCCTGGCGGCAACTCCACAGTCCTCTCCGTCTTCCAAGTCTGCCTCCACAAGTCCAAGTACAAGTCTCAGGTCCAAGGTGAGCAGGGACATGTTGTGAACAGTGGACACCTTCGCAAAATAATTTTACTTGAGTACTTTTGTGACCAACAAACACTACTTTTACTTTTACTACTTTTATTTGATAGCAAATAGAAGAAGGCAACATCCCACAGCAAACAACGTGTAATACACACACACTCACTACTACTACTACGAGGGAATAATGAACAACAAATCAATGATTGAAGTGACAAGCTTGCCGCTCCTACAATACCCAGTGTGTGGACAAGCAGACTACAGCCATGGAAGCACATTCATTATCTTTATTAGCTAGCGCTAACACAATCCAGGGAAGAGATTCAACAGAGCTGCCGTCTATGACGCTGCTAAGCTAACACACACCGCTGAGCTATAATGCTGCTCGGAGAGCGCTCTCGCTGATGTCACTTGGCAACAGGCACCGCCTTTTAAAGGCGCACACACTCTGCTCTCATGAAACGTCTCTCAACTGCATATGCCAGACATTTGAAGATTTTCTTTTTTTCTTTTGAAGTAAAGCATTAATTACTTTCTCTCTCATTAATGAGTAATTCCTTTAGTGATCTAATACCTTTTTTTTTTTTTGGTAAATTAACGAGTAACTACCGGTATAATTAATTATTAATTTTCAGAACACTCCTTACAAAGTATGAAAAAGAACATTTATATCATTGTGTGTATCAGTAGAAATGCTCATTTTTCAGCCGAAAAAAAATCCACTTCCAAATAGAGAAAAAGCATTTTGCGCGAACTTGTTGCTGTTTTTATCGTTAAAATAGCATTTGCTAACATTAGCCATGTTATTATGTCATAAGTGACTGTAAAATATGCATATTTTGTGGTACATATTGTAGTATAGTATACTAGGGCTGCAACAACTAATCGATTAAATCGATTATAAAAATAGTTGGCGATTAATTTAGTCATCGATTCGTTGGATCTAAGCTATGGGCATGCACAGAGGCTACTTTTTTAAATGTTTTCTTTTTTCTTTTTCTTTTTTATAAACTGCAACATTTACAAACAGCTGATAAACAATAATCAAAATAAGTATGGTGCCAGTATGCTGTTTTTTTTCAATAAAATACTGGAAAGGATAGAAATGTAGTTTTTTTCTTTTATCCGATTATTAATCGATTAATTGAAGTAATAATCGACAGATTAATGAATTATCAAATTAGTTGTTAGTTGCAGCCTTAGAGTATTCTATGTTTGGTGTGCTTGTATTCTTAAAAAAGAAACTACTAAAAAATCTGAAGTTATTTACCAGTTATTCAGTATTTACTTTCAATAAATAGTGAAAACAAATTCTGATATTAAAAACTAAATAAATACTCCTTATAAAGTAATTATTTGGATGACTACTTTTTACTTTTATACATTATTAAATGTATTTATTTTGTTTTGTTTTGGGAAAAACACTTGAGACGAAAGTGGTGCGCTTTGCTTTGCAGAAGGCAGACTTTCTTACCTCCGCCAAAGAAGTTGTGTTTTCAACAGTTGTTTGTAACATTACTCAAACAGTTATGGACGGATTTTGATGAAATTTTCAGGAAACGTCCAGAAAAACAATTCCTCTCATCGACTACGAACACACGTCGTTTTTTTCTTACGGAGTTCCACGCCCCCTCTTTGCCACGCCCGCACTGCGCGGAGGATTTTGGGAGATGTAGTTTATTTTTCACAATTAAGCGCCAGACAAAAACTACGCTCCAAGTTTTTGTTTTTACACCGTCACACGGCGCAGCATGACTGTAAAGACTTTAACATTAAAATGCACTTCTATTGATTTTTAACTTAAATACAGAAGTCAGAATTGAAAGCGTTTTTTAAAAAAAGTATTTTCTCTGGAGTTGAGCAGGTGGCGTCCTTCCCACTGAAACTACACACCGCGTCCTCCAACATTCTCCTTGAGGCGAAGGACAGCAGCGTCCTGGTGATGGCGGCTGAGCATCGAATGTGGGTGTACTCTCTCAAAGGTGACTTGATCGCCAGCTATGAAGAACACATGAAGACCATCACGTCCATGTGTGTGGTAAGACCCCCTCAACCCCATGATTGATATGTATATATATATATATATATATATATATATATATATATATATATATATATATATATATATATATATATATATATATATATATATATATATATATATATATATATATGTGTATATATGTGTGTATATATATAATACATATGTGTGTGTGTATATATATGTGTATTTAATACATATATATTTGTATGTATATATATATATATATATATATGTATGTGTGTGTATATATGTATATGTATACATATATGTATGTATTAATATATATATACATATATGTATACATATATATGCATATATATTTTATACATATATAGTATATATGTATGTATATATACATAATACATATATATGTATGTATATATTTATTTCTATATATGTATATATATACATGTATGTATATATATATATATATGTATATATTTTGTTAATGTGTATATATATATATATTTATGCATATATATATATATTATATATTTACGTTAGGTCAGGAAAAAACACAGAGGCTATTTCATGCATACAAGCCTGTTTCGCAGGTTTCTCTGCTCTTCATAACGGATAAACCACAAAAACCTTGACTGTATATATTATATATACATGTATGTATATATACACATATATATATACATATGTATAGTATATATATGTATGTATATATATATATATATATATATATATATATATATATGTATGTATATATGTATATAAATACGTATATATGTATATATACTATGTATGTATATGTATATATATACAGTATACATATATGTATGTATGTTTTGTATGTATGGATATATGTATACTGTATATACATATATATGTATGTATATACTGTATATATACACATATATGTATATGTATGTATGTCTATATATATACACATATATATATATATACACACACATATACATATATATATATATATATATATATATATATATATATATATATATATATATATATATATATATATATATATATATATATATATATATATATATATATATATATATATATATACACACACACATATATGAACGATGTATGTTTATGAACATGATCAATGTGTTGTCAAACTCCAGGATAGTTTCCGTGTAGTAACGGCGTCTCAGGACCTTTCCTTACGTGTGCTGACTTGGGGACATGACGGAGATGATGGATTGGCGCTGGACAGCAGATATCATCTACTAGGAGGATCTCACACCATGTCCAGGTGTGCTTCTTCATTACAATATGACATACACACTCGAGAGCGACCGATTATATTTGACATTTTGACATTAATATCGGTATCAGACTTTTTCCTTCACATCAGCAGATACAGTGTCGACACGTATGATACCAGTAGTTTATATTTAACAGATAAATAGTAAGCACCAGCTCGTTTTCCCCGCACGAGAAAAGTTGTATTGTTTTTGTTTCGCTACTAAAACAATCAAGCCTCTGTTTGCAAGACTCGGAGCGTGGGCTCATTAAAAGGAGCGCCACCAGTTTCATGTTCCGTCATTCAATCAAATAACGCGACAGAGATGGAGGGACATGAAGACGACAGAAAATATGTCTCTTTGTGTAAATATGAGATGATTATATACAGTACGTCAAGAAGGTGAGGCAGCAGCTCACACATTCTCATACTTTC
>NC_084737.1:17803677-17896177 GCF_033978785.1 Entelurus aequoreus
TTGCTCAGCAACACTCGGTCGGACCACGCTTGGTTTCGAGGTCGACACACTCCTTGGCACTTTTTGCCCTGCTCCTAACCTTCCAGGAGAACTGCTATTCAATTGTAATCTTGCAGAATTAAGGCAGAACATAAAATGTGATCATTTTTGTATATTTTCACGAAAAAAGGCACGTCGATAAATAATATTGACACTAGGAAAAGGCATTGGGTGGCTCTTCTTCGTTGCTGGCAGCAGATCTCATGTCCTCCAGGACACACCTGAGGACCGCGGTCATGGACTCGTAAACGTCTCCTTCGTTGTGGTCCATCTGCGGGAAGGCCACGGCGGTTGTTACGGAACAATCAGGACAGCGATTGTGCCGGGCGAAAGTCTTCCTACCCAGGTGAACGCTTTGATGGTACGCTTCAAGAAGGCAAGGTCCACCTGCTCGGGTACGCTCAGCAGGTGAGCCATGCAGTCCAAGATGCACACGAGGGTTTCTCTGGGAGCCTGCGGAGACCAGGGGAGCAACGCTGAGTCTCGCAGGACGTGGCGTTAGAAGGTGAAGGCGTTACCTGCTCAAGTGTGTCGAGAACAGTCTGAGCGTCGGCGTTTTCAGCGTCGAGGCGCTCGGCGTCCTGGAGGCAGATGATAGGTTGTTGAAGCTGCTCTAGCCACGCCCACATCAGACCTGTGAGGATGAAAGGATCTCGCTCCATACACAACCTCTCCCACGCACCTCCTTGGTTCAACTCTGCCTGCAAACACACACTCATCATCGTTATTTACATTATTATTATTATTATTATTATTATCATTATTATTATTATTATGTCAGTTAATGCCTACACACACTCATCATCGTTATTTACATAATTATTATTGTTATATTATTATCATTATGTCATTTAATGCAAACATACATCGTTATTATTATTATTGTGTCAATTAATGCAAACACACACTCATCATCATTATTATTATTATTATTATGTCAGTTAATGCAAACATACATCGTTATTATTATTATTGTGTCAATTAATGCAAACACACTCATCATCATCATTATTATTATTATGTCAGTTAATGCAAACACACATCATTTTTATTATTATGTCAGTTAATGCAAACACACTATTATTATTATTATATATATTATGTCAGTTAATGCAAACACATCGTAATTATTATTATTATTATGTCAGTTAATGCAAAAACACTCATCATTATTATTATTATGTTAGTTAATGCAAATACACAGTCATCATCGTTATTTACATTATTATTATTATCATTATTATTATTATTATGTCAGTTAATGCAAACATACATCGTTATTATTATTATTGTGTCAATTAATGCAAACACACACTCATCATCGTTATTATTATTATGTCAGTTAATGCAAACACTCATCATCGTTATTATTATTATGTCAGTTAATGCAAACACATCATTATTATTATTATTATTATTACGTTTGTATTATTATGTCAGTTAATGCAAAAACACTCATCAGTATTATTATTATGTACACAGTCATCATCGTTATTTACATTATTATCATTATTATTATTATTATGTCAGTTAATGCAAACACTCTCATCGTTATTATTATGTCAGTTAATGCAAACACACACTCATCGTTATTTACATAATTATTATTATTATTATATTATTATCATTATGTCAGTTAATGCAAACATACATCATTATTATTATTATTATTGTGTCAATTAATGCAAACACACGCTCATCATCGTTATTATTATTATGTCAGTTAATGCAAACACTCATCATCGTTATTATTATTATGTCAGTTAATGCAAACACATCATTATTATTATTATTACGTTTGTATTATTATGTCAGTTAATGCAAACACTCTCATCATTATTATTATGTCAGTTAATGCAAACACACACACATCATCGTTATTTACATACTTATTATTATTATTATATTATTATCATTATGTCAGTTAATGCAAACATACATCGTTATTATTATTATTGTGTCAATTAATGCAAACACACACTCATCATCGTTATTATTATTATTATTATTATGTCAGTTAATGCAAACACTCATCATCGTTATTATTATTATGTCAGTTAATGCAAACACATCATTATTATTATTATTATTACGTTTGTATTATTATGTCAGTTAATGCAAAAACACTCATCAGTATTATTATTATGTTAGTTAATGCAAAGACACAGTCATCATCGTTATTTACATTATTATTATTATCATTATTATTATTATAATGTCAGTTAATGCAAACACTCTCATCGTTATTATTATGTTAGTTAATGCAAAGACACAGTCATCATCGTTATTTACATTATTATTATTATCATTATTATTATTATAATGTCAGTTAATGCAAACACTCTCATCGTTATTATTATGTCAGTTAATGCAAACACACACTCATCATCGTTATTTACATAATTTATATTATTATCATTATGTCAGTTAATGCAAACATACATCGTTATTATTATTGTGTCAATTAATGCAAACACACACTCATCGTTATTATTATTATTATTATTATGTCAGTTAATGCAAACACTCATCATTGTTATTATTATTATGTCAGTTAATGCAAACACATCATTATTATTATTATTACGTTTGTATTATTATGTCAGTTAATGCAAAAACACTCATCAGTATTATTATTATGTTAGTTAATGCAAAGACACAGTCATCATCGTTATTTACATTATTATTATTATTATCATTATTATTATTATTATGTCAGTTAATGCAAACACTCTCATCATTATTATTATGTCAGTTAATGCAAACACACACTCATCATCGTTATTTACATAATTATAATTATTATATTATTATCATTATGTCAGTTAATGCAAACATACATCGTTATTATTATTATTGTGTCAATTAATGCAAACACACACTCATCATCATTATTATTATTATTATTATGTCAGTTAATGCAAACACTCATCATCGTTATTATTATTATGTCAGTTAATGCAAACATCATTATTATTATTATTATTATTACGTTTGTATTATTATGTCAGTTAATGCAAACACACACTCATCGTTATTATTATTATTATAATTATGTCAGTTAATGCAAACACATCGTAATTATTACTATTATTATGTCAGTTAATGCAAAGACACAGTCATCATCATCATTATTACTGTACCGAGGATGTCGTTGTGGCTTGTACAGCCCTTTGAGACACTTGTGATTTAGGGCTATATAAATAAACATTAACTGATTGATTGATTGATTATTAATATTATTTAAATAGTTATTACGTTAATTAATATGTCAATGAAAACACACTCATTATCATTATTATGTCAGTTTATGCAAACACTCATCATCGTTATTATTATTAATAATAATATGTCACATTCATTATTGTAGATCATCATTATTAATAGTATTATTTAAATACTGTTGTTATTATGTTAATTCATATGTCAATGCAAACACACACTCATCATCATTATTATTATTATTATTATTATGCCAGTTAATGCAAACACAGACTCATCATCATCATTATTATTATTAATAATAATAATAATATTATTATAATGTCACATTCACTATTTTAGATAATTATTATTATTAATAGTATTATTTAAATATTGTTATTATTATATTAATATGTCAATGCAAACACACACTTGCTCTGTTAGCTCATTATCATGAATAATAATTAATATTATCATTATGTCAATTAATGAAAACATACCTTTACTCCGTTTTTCAATATTATTTTTTATTAATACGTCAATTATTCATGTCTAAATTATCAAAAATAAACGTTTTCTCTTCAAGTGTTTGATCATCAGTTTCTATTCTATGGTCATTTATATTTTATTGTGGTTTCTACTTGTATGGTCATTTCTCTCTGTGGTAATTCATGTTTGTGTGGTAATGAGTGTCTTAATTTTAGAGCTCACACGTTTTATTGTGGTTGGATGTTCCGTGCCCAAGCAATAATTCTATTTTCTTGAAAGTAATATGCCGTGTAATAAATACTCAGCATCAAATTAGCTCATTGTCACACCTCCCTAATTAGTTCTTTTTACGACGGTCCGCGTATGTTGTTTCACGCCAAGCGAGAATCTTATTGTTTTTTTAACAATCGGAGAAAAGTGGAAGCCAGTTAAAACATTTTGAGACAAAGTTGGTTTGTATTTATAAAATCGCCCTTGAAATAGTTTTTCAATGGATTTAATCCGTCAATGTCGTTTCTTGAATTGTTGACAAAATAAATCAAGATTTGATTAAAATGTTAGTTAGCTAGTTGTAGTTGGTCCAGTAGCTCCTGGTTCTTTGAGGGTGGCAAACACTTTTATTATCATGTTTCTGGAGGTTGACTTGGTAGTGAATTCAACTGTAATAAATCCTGTTTTATCCAGACCCTAAACAAAATATAATGATTTTGTTATCGATCCTTTTGTCCAAAACTTTTTTTGATCTTCTATTGTTTGTATTTTCACACAGAAGTGTGTCTTTTATTGAGAGTCAACTGATTGTCAAACTTTCTGTGATTATTATTGATGTCGTTGATGCTTGAAGCAGTTGTTAGCTAGCAAGAGCCTACGTCCGTGCTAATCGATGACTTCACAGGAATGGCACACTAACCCTCTTGGCGTGTTCCCTTCTATAATCGGACTTTGATCCTTCAGCGTTTGTGGGTTTTGCGGCTTCTAAAGCACTTGAAGAGACGCCTGTTGGCTTGACGTCATTCAAGGGAGTATGTTGACAAAGAGTTCCAGTGAGAGCGGTTCAGTTACCTGCCAGGCTAAGACTTGGTTCCTCTGCTCCTCATCTCCGTCCAGGAAAAGGTCGACTGCCAGGGCCTGTGCCACCAGCAACCTCCGGGCGTCCAGCGACAACTCGGTCTGCAGGGTGATGAAAGGCACCTCGGACTGCTCCTCCTCTTTGCAACAGGACTTCCCATTTTCCGCCAACTCTTCCCTCTGCTCTGCCTTCAACCTGGACAGCCTGCTACCTTTCTGGAGAGGACCGTTGTTTCCGAAGGACTCGCTGCGTTGCATCGATTTTTGCTTAATTTTTTCAACAACAAAGGACCCGTCCCTTTTGTCGTTCTTGACCTGCCAGAGTGATCCGGCGGAGCTGTTGGAGATGTCTGGTGTGTTACTGTTCCTCTGATCTGCAGGCTTAAAGGACTCTGATGGGGAAACGGACCTGGCCAGATTTCCCTGTGAGAGCGTGCCCAAAGGCTGCGTGAGAAGGTTGAGCTGCGAGCCCAGACGTCTCAGATCAGACTCACTGTAACTCAGACTTTTACGATGGTAGAAGATGGCTGGCTCATTAAAATGTCTGGGTAAGGTCAGGGAACCTGGCAGGCGAGGCTCCTTGGTGCAAAACTCTGGTCCAAGTTTTTCAATGATGCTCATTGTCATCTCAATATCATGGATGTCTGGTGCCTCCAGAATGTCCTCCTCAATCACTTGGCGATTCTCTGCAATATCCAACAGCAGGCGGGACACCAGTTGGACAATCTTTGGTAGGTGCCTCAGTTCTTTACGCTCAAGGCCATGCAGGATGTGTCTCTGGCGGTTCAGGTACTGGGTCAAGGTGATGGGTTCTGATCGAGGCGCAGCACAGGAAAACACGCATCTCAAAGGACAGAGGAAGCGCACAAAATCTCGTACGCAGCTTAGCTGACCCCGCGTCTGAATGGAACCTGGCCGTTTAGCCCTCACGTACAAGATAGCCTGGTTGGCTGTCATCCTGGTGGTGTAGGCCAGGAAACATGCCAAGAGCATACCTAAGGGAAAATGAGACAAACTTCACTGTGGGCTTAAGTCAGTCATGGAACCTTGAGGAGTCAGACCAGATCTGCATCCAGGTCTATGAGCATGACGAGATGAAGCTTCTAAGACAAACTGAACGCTCTGAATGAGAACATCCATAAAGGTGGATATGAATCTACCTGTTCTTCCAAGACCAGCGTGACAGTGCACAGAAACCTTTCCCTCCTGCAGTGCGAAGGCCATCACCTTCACCATGTCCAGCACCGTGGTCAGGTTGGCCACTCCGTAGTCACTCCAGCCGAAGTTGTAGAAATAAACTGCAAAACACAACAACGGGATACAGTCACCTTTCTCAGCTCAGATTGACCCAAAAACAAGCACGCATCTCGTTGTGTGGAGCTAACGGTGCAACCACAGGAGAACCAATCACTTGGGGTGTAAGACTTTGGTGAATATTCTCCAACGTAGTTCAAGGTTTGGTTCTAACTGGGGCTGTAAAGTTTAGACGATTAAAGCAAGTTTTCACTCGTTTCTTTTAACGACACTATTGTTTTCACCCGCGACAAACTGGCATGCGTCCTGTGTGACCGCCGAGCCACACCTTTGAGTGGAAGAACACGCCGCAGCCGACACTGAGCAACAAACACAGAGCAGAAACAGACAAATGAATGAAGGCTCGCCCCGCAACCCTGCCTGTGGTTCTCCCGAAAAGACCAAGACCAATCGCCACCACGAGGTGAGTCATCACCGGAGGAAGTTATGTCCCGAATGCCAGCAGCTATCTGCCAAACCACAATTGTAGTATGAGGGCGTGATTTACTAAAGGTTTGCGTGTACTCAAACAAACTTGATAGCACACAAGGCGGATCTATTAAACGTCTGCAAAGTGGATTGCGTGTGTTTAAGCGAGCAGAATAGGGCGTGCAATACATTTTGCGTCTGTCTTCATAAATATGCAGATCATCAAAATGCACAAAATACTGGGAGGACAAAATGCAAATATATTTTACAGCACACGCACTGGGATTTATCAACACTCATCTGCGTTTTGCCAGCACTATTTAGAGTACTGCCTCCCACCTGTGATAACAAAACATCACAGGTGGGAGCATGAAAATAAGAATGTGCAGTAAATGAATAGTACACGCAAAGTCCTCATTTAAATAAGGCGGTTCTGCACCACTTTTCAATTGTACACACAGTCTTAGTAGATCACGGCCACTAGTAGTACACAAATTGCACACGCTGTTTAGCGCAAAGTATTTAGATCTTCGTCAATTGGGCCCCAAGTGTTTGTGTAGTGGTTCCTTGCCTTAACTGCCTGTGCCTGGGGTTTTGTCCAAAGCATACTTGCCAACCTTGAGACCTCCGAATTCGGGAGTACTGGCGAGCGATCTCTGAATCCAGGAACATATCCTTCACGGTTTTGTTGAAAACATCCGCAAATGAGAACGGAATGTTGCTTGCAAGGTGGCCCATAATACTGCGTTGCCGACGTCTTGTGCTTCTCTGACCGTTCATGAGTGACTATATCCATTCGGCCACCGTGTTATGGGTTATAGATAAACCTATGGATAACGGAGACATATATAATAGTCTCCTTTTCAGGTGAGAGACGACGCTAAAGGCACTGCCTTTAAGGCACGCCCCCAATATTGTTTGTCCGGCTGGAAATTTTGGATATTACAACTTGCCGTAGTTTTGAAGCAATGCATGATGGGAATCTGGATGTTGTGTGTCAGTGTATTAACGTGCCGGCTGGAATAAACACACGCTGAGAAATAGCTCCGTGCCTGCCTACTTTATGGGTTATAGATAAACCTATGTGTAATATTCTTAGGTAATACGATCTCCGAGCGGTCCCTGAAGTATACACGAATACGATTGGCCCAAGGAACGAGGAACTTCCTGTTTTAGCATTGCCTGAAATGTGATGTGTTATTCCCAGGAGTCGGGAATAAAAGTACAGTTAGCAGCACGTCGTGTGTTGGTCTCAACTTATTTCCACAATACGGAACAAGACACTATGGATAACGGAGACATATATAATAGTCTCCTTTTCAGGTGAGAGACGACGCTAAAGGCAGTGCCTTTAAGGCACGCCCCAATATATTTGTCTGGCAGGAAATCGGGAGATTTTCGGGAGAATGGTTGTCCTGGGAGATTTTTGTGAGAGGCACTAAAATTCGGGAGTCTCTTGGAAAATTCGGGAGGGTTGGCAAGTATGGTCCTAAGTAAAGACATTTTTATGGCCCTATGCATTCTTGGAGCCCATTGGAGATGTGTCCAACCCCCCAGCTTATCCACGGATATGACAACAATTGCTGTGATGTTGGAAGATGACTAATTTAAATTGTATTTACTTTCCGTCAAAGGTTACTCTCCATATGGGTTCTTTGTGTGATGGTGACTGTCCAATGTTTGATCGAAACATTCCTGGTTTCGCAAATGTCACAATCAGATGAAGTGTGTTTTGGTCATCTTCCATCCTCCAACCACCCAGGAGACAGAATGGTTCCTCCTTCTTCTCACATTTCCCAAAGCAGATAAAAAAATTGTTGATCTCTCTCACTTCTTCTTCCTCTTCTTCTTTCTGTAGCAGCGCAATAGGTTATTTCGTGTAAACTAATTTGAGATCTCAATCAAATACTTCAAAAGAACTTAGTTTTCTCTGGACAGTTCTTGAAAACTTCCAAAACAACAACCAAGACACTTTCTGCAGAAATGACCAAGTGTATGTTAACACCCCTAATTCTGCGACCAATCCGTATTTTGAATTACGAGGTGGGATGCCCTAACTGCTGTGAAGACTGAGGAGGCACCCAGCAATTGTTTTGTAGTTTGATCAAATAAAGTATTAATTCCCACGTTCAGTCAGTCAGTCTTTCCCATGACTGTCAAGTCATCGGGGAGATAACTGCGATGAAGAAGCAGCCAGTCTGCTCAAGTTCCCACGGTCCTTAGCTCTGGGGTCGACAGGTCCGTCCATGTCTTGATGTTGTCTGTCCAGGATTTCCGTGGTCTTCCTCGCTTCCTTCCACCCTCTAGTGTGCCCTGCATGATGGTCTTGCACAGGTTGTCGTGGCGGCATGTGTGGCCGAACCAAGCTAATTTCCTTCTTTTGACTGTTGCGAGCAGGGGTTCTTGGTGACCAACGAGTCTTTCGACTTCACCTCGCACATACTCATGGTTTTGTGTTTGTGGTACGTTATGTTGAGTATTCTTCTGTGGCATTTGTTTTCAAGGGCTTGTATTTTTCTTTCTGATTCTACCAGGAGTGTCCAGGTCTCGCATCCCACGTTACTAGTATGAAACACTTGATCTGGCTGCGTGGAGAAGCGGGGACCGAAGTACATACAGAGAAGCGAAGTACCACTTCAACAGGGAAGTGGAGAAAGCTAAATCTGTGTACTCTAACCGTCTACAGGAACAGTTCCGCTCCAATGATTCTGCGGCAGTTTGGAGAGGTCTAAGGGCCCTTACGAACTATAAGCCCCAAACCCCCCAGGCCCTGAATGACCGGACTCTCGCTCAAGGCCTCAACACACATTACTGTCGTCATGAACGGCCTTCAGCTCATCAAAGCCATGCTCCCCCCACCATCACCCTCCCCACCAATGCCAGCACTTCATTAAAGGAGTTAAAGGACTCCAATGACATCACAGGACTCCAAAAACATCATAGGACTGTAAAGGCCCTCTCCATCAAAGAAGAGGATGTACGCCGGCAGTTCTTGAAGCTGAATACGCGGAAGGCCCCCGGGCCGGATGGTGTCTCCCCCTCCACTCTCAGACACTGTGCAGACCAGCTGGCTCCTGTCTTCACTGACATTTTTAACATCTCTCTGGAGCTATGCCGCGTGCCGTCCTGCTTTAAGACCTCTACCATTGTCCCTGTCCCCAAGAAAGCACGGATCACAGGACTAAATGACTACAGGCCGGTCGCGCTGACGTCTGTGGTCATGAAGTCCTTTGAGCGCTTGGCCCTGCCCCACCTCAAGGACATCACCGCCCCCCTCCTAGAGCCACTACAGTTCGCCTACAGAGCCAACAGGTCTGTGGATGATGCAGTGAACCTGGCCCTCCACTTCATCCTGGAGCATCTGGACTCCCCAGGAACCTACGCTAGGATCCTGTTTGTGGACTTCAGCTCTGCCTTCAACACCATCCTCCCTGGACTGCTACGAGACAAGCTCTACCAGCTCAGCGTGCCCTACTCCCTCTGCAGTTGGATCAATGACTTCCTGACAGACCGAAGACAGCACGTCCGGCTGGGGTAGATTGTCTCGGACAGTCGAACCACAAACACTGGTACTCCTCAAGGCTGAGTACTCTCCCCCTGTATACAAACTGCTGCACCTCCAGTCACCAATCCGTAAAACTGCTCAAGTTTGCGGATGACACCACCCTCATCGGGCTCATCTCGAATGGCGATTAGTCCGCCTACAGGAGAGAGGTGGACCGGCTGAGGTCCTGGTGCAGCCTCAACAACCTGGAGCTGAACGCCCAGAAAACAGTGGAGATGATCATGGACTTCAGGAAAGTCACAGCCCCACCATCCCCCCTCACCCTGATTGACTCTTCCACCCCCGTCCCCATTGTGGACTCCTTCCGTTTCTTGGGCACCACCATCACCCAGGACCTCAAGTGGGAGCCGACCATCAGCTCCCTCATCAAGAAGGCCCAGTAGAGGATGTATTTCCTGCGGCAGCTGAGGAAACTTAAGGTGCCGACCGAGATGCTGGTGCAGTTTTACTCAGCCATCATAGAGTCCATCCTGACCTCCTCCATCACAGTGTGGTTCCCCGGCGCCACAGTCCAGGATAAGAATAGACTGCAGCGCATCGTACGTGCTGCTGAGAAGGTGATTGACTGCAAGCTCCCATCCCTCCAGGACTTGTTCTCCTCCAGGACCAGGAGGCGTGTGGGTCGGATCACAGCCGACTCTTCTCACCCTGGACACACACTATTCTCCCCTCTCCCCTCAGGCAGGAGACTACGCTCCATCCAGACCCACACCTCCCGCCACCTGAACAGTTTTTTTCCCCTCGGCCATCAGGCAAATGAACAATAACTCCTAACAGTAGCTCCTTGAATTCCTTGAATTCCTTCTAAGTCTATCTGATAGCTGAGTTACAGCTCTTTTTATTACCAAATATGTGTTATATGTGTTTTATGTTGCACGATTGCACCAAGAAAAATTTCTAGTTTGTGAACCCGTTCTCAAACAATGGCAATAAAACTATTCTGATTCCGATTCTGATCTGTCTAAGGTACACTTATAAAACACTTTCATCTACCTGTGATTAATTGTGAAGCACCATTTGAAAGTTCGACAGCCCTACATCCAACTAACGTTGGGTAACTTTTAGAACTCTGCGTTAGTCCTTACTGTTGTTTCTCATGAAAGCCTCTGGGTTGTAGGAGAAGCCGCTTTCTGGCTCCAGAGGATTTCCACAGCTGGCATGTTCACCTGGTATCTGCAGGTTGATCACCGTTTTGATGCCGTGCCTTGAGACAAGCACACACTTGGTGAACAAACACTCATTTTGATGCAATGAAAGTATTTTTTTTATACACCCCACACCTTCTGAATTGCTCAATGATGTTGTATTTTTCAATGATCTCAGTTGAAGGTCTGGACATAGCAAGGAGATTATCTGTCACCCTAAAACGACATGAAGGTGTTGGCCTCCAGAAGACACTGATGGTGAGGTGGGACCTTGTGTACCATGAAGAGTAGAGGCCTTGAATAGCCTGCTGGTCTTCACGCCAGGAGTCTGGGTTGTCGTACTTGCAGTGCCGGCCTCCACAGCCAATAGAACATTGCATTTCTGCTGGTAGAACGTAGCGTATGGCCTCTCCGATGATGGTGTATTTTGCCCTGGGAGCTCGGACTGCACAAGGAGAAATGACTCACTGAAGCAATTCCGCAGCTGAGCAATATGCATTCTTCTAAACTCTTTGGAAGTAGCACAAGTTCCAAAATAAAGTATTCAATTGGTCTTGTTTTAAACGCCACCATGATTAAGATAATCACTGTTAAATGCTCTTTAGAGGTGTCTAATCCTTTCTGCATGTTCGTCATCAGTAAAAATAGCTGCCGCTACCTGTAGCGCATTTAAATGTGGTGTACTTCAAAGTAAGTCGAATAACTTACGGAACTCCATCAGAGCACCGCCGCTTGAGTTTTCATGGACAGACATAGGAGTCTCCACTTGGGCTGACGTCTACAGTCATAGCAGAGTCTGGACACACAAAACCTGCATCAGACCTGAAATACTGCAGTGCAGTACTGGAGTACAACCTGTAATACTGCAATACAGTACTGGAGTAACACCTGTAATATTACAATACAGTACTGGAGTACAACATGTAATACTGCAATACAGTACTGGAGTACAACCTGTAATACTGCATTACAGCACTGGACTACAACCTATAATACTGTAATACAGCACTAGAGTACAACCTGTAATACTGCAATACAGTACTGGAGTACAACATGGAATACTGCAATATAGTACTGGAGTACAACTTGTAATACTGCAATACAGTACTGGAGTGCAACCTGTAATACTGCAATATAGCACTGGAGTACAACTTGTAATACTGCAATACAGTACTGGAGTACAACCTGTAATACTGCAATACAGTACTGGAGTACAACCTGTAATATTGCAATACAGTACTGGAGTACAACATGTAATACTGCAATACAGTACTGGAGTACAACCTGTAATATTGCAATACAGTACTGGAGTACAACATGTAATACTGCAATACAGTACTGGAGTACAACCTGTAATACTGCATTACAGCACTGGACTACAACCTATAATACTGTAATACAGCACTAGAGTACAACCTGTAATACTGCAATACAGTACTGGAGTACAACCTGTAATACTGCATTACAGCACTGGAGTACAACATGTAATACTGCAATACAGTACTGGAGTACAACATGTAATACTGCAATATAGCACTGGAGTACAACATGTAATACTGCAATACAGCACTGGAGTACAACCCATGATACTGGAATACAGCACTAGAGTACAACCTGTAATACTGCAGTACAATACTGGAGTACAACCTGTAATACTGCAATATAGCACTGGAGTACAACTTGTAATACTGCAATACAGTACTGGAGTACAACCTGTAATACTGCAATACAGTACTGGAGTACAACCTGTAATATTGCAATACAGTACTGGAGTACAACATGTAATACTGCAATACAGTACTGGAGTACAACCTGTAATATTGCAATACAGTACTGGAGTACAACATGTAATACTGCAATACAGTACTGGAGTACAACCTGTAATACTGCATTACAGCACTGGACTACAACCTATAATACTGTAATACAGCACTAGAGTACAACCTGTAATACTGCAATACAGTACTGGAGTACAACCTGTAATACTGCATTACAGCACTGGAGTACAACCTGTAATACCGCAATACAGTACTGGAGTACAACCTGTAATACTGCATTACAGCACTGGAGTACAACATGTAATACTGCAATACAGTACTGGAGTACAACATGTAATACTGCAATATAGCACTGGAGTACAACTTGTAATACTGCAATACAGCACTGGAGTACAACCCATGATACTGGAATACAGCACTAGAGTACAACCTGTAATACTGCAGTACAATACTGGAGTACAACCTGTAATACTGCAGTACAATGCTGGAGTAAAACCTGTAATACTGGAATACAACATGTAATACTGCAATACAGTACTGAAGTACAACCTGTAATACTGCATTACAGCACTGGAGTACAACCTATAATACTGCAATACAGCACTAGAGTACAACCTTTAATACTGCAGTACAATACTGGCATACAACGTGTAATACTGCAATATAGCACTGGAGTACAACCTGTAATACTGCAGTACAATGCTGGAGTAAAACCTATAATACTGGAATACAACATGTGATACTGCAATACAGTACTGGAGTACAACCTGTAATACTGCATTACAGCACTGGAGTACAACCTATAATACTGCAATACAGCACTAGAGTACAACCTGTAATACCGCAGTACAATACTGGAGTACAACCTGTAATACCGCAGTACAATGCTGGAGTAAAACCTGTAATACTGGAATACAACCTGTAATACTGCAATATAGCACTGGAATAAAACCTGTAATACTGCAGTTCAATGCTGGAGTAAAACCTGTAATACTGGAATACAACCTGTAATACTGCAATATAGCACTGGAGTACAACCTGTAATACTGCAGTACAATACTGCGTATCCACACAGACCACGAGTGAACTCACTTGGATCTTCAAGTTGGAGATTTGAACAAACCGATAACAATGATGCGAAGCGACCGGCGTGTAACGTGAACCTGGTCCATTAGACAAATCTAACAACATGTAACTCTAACGACATGTAAATCCAAGCACATGTAACTCTTAACGACATGTAAATCCAAGCACATGTAAATCTAACGACATGTAAAAAGCAAAGTGAGAAGATGATTTACCTTCCAGGTGAGTCAAAGAAGTGTCATCAAGCTGCAGAGCTCTGACGTTGCCACTCCCTCCTCAGCTCTGTGGAAAGTCAATCCTTTGGCCTCGCTTGATTTGATTCGCCTCAGATTATCTCCGGCGGGGCGGGGCGGGGCGCGAGGACATTGCGCCGTCTCAAAGCCGTCCACCTCATCGCGATGACGGGTTGAGGCCGGGAATAACGGGAGATGGTTTGAAAAAGTAGAACAAATGGAAAAAAACAAGTCTTTGCTGGGGTTCAGTGGAAGACCAGAGCGTTGGTCTATTCCGTCTTCTCTTGGATTAGACCTCTAATCTTATTAGAGTATAAAAGAGTACCACTCCTCTTTTATGTCAGCATCAACTAATGTCCTCAGATTGCATTTTAAAATCATCTACAAACACGATCACCATTTGGTCAGTTCCATGTTCTTGTATCTATGAAGATGTACTTCCATCTTTCTGATTCCATGCTCATGGTCTATAAATAGATACAAGGAAGGAGGTGACATAGCAAGGAGATACATTCTGATTGGCTTACCCTTGGTCTTGCTAAAGCTGGTTAGGGTTCAGGTTAGTGATGGACAGGATTTGGAAAAAAACCAATAAGCCCATGCAGTGCAGAAGAAAATGCTGCCAGTTACATCTTGGACATGTTCTTTTTAGGTGCGGAACAATCAATATCGTTCATTGGAAACCACCAATCAGTTAGATACTCCATGTGGTGCAGGAAGGAACCGATTACCGTTGAGAGTGTCATATGTGAAAGATACCTCCAACACCAACATGATGACTGGCCATACTTGCCAACCTTGAGACCTCCGATTTCGGGTGGTGGTTGGGGGCGTGGTTAAGAGGGGAGGAGTATATTTACAGCTAGAATTCACCAAGTCAAGTATTTCATATATATATATATATATATATACATCCTGAAAATATGCAAACAAAAATGTGTTTAGATAATCGATACTTCAAACTTGCATAAATAAATCTTAAGGAATATAACATAACTTGGCTTCTGAGAGCTTCAAAATGTAATGAATAAAATGCTAAAGTTGTTGATAAACAAGCAATTATTTTAATAATTAAATATGGTCATTTTAAATGAATTATTATGATCATTTAAAAATTAATTATTTCAAATGTGTTTGTTTTAATTTATAATTCTATGGCTAGTTGTAATAAGGAGTCAGAAAAAATACAAATAAAAATACAATAAATTTTGATGTTTTTAGCAAAATATAGTAAAAATGTATTTAGTTGTTTTTTTTTTTTAATTAATAAATATATTTATTTTTAGGTAAGATAAACATAATAATACAATGTATCTCTAGTCTGGATGATTTAGTTCTTGTCACCCTGTTGTCCTCCCGTCTCTTCCCCAAGGATGGCTCCATGAGCTGGGCAAACGCCTGGAGATGCCCTACGTCAACAACACGGTCAGCTCGTACATCGCCGCCCTCTACTTCACCCTCAGCAGCCTAACCGGCGTCGGCTTTGGCAACGTGTGCGCCAACACGGACGCCGAGAAGATCTTCTCCATCTGCACCATGCTCATCGGCGGTATGCCGGACGCCTCGTACGGAATAGCGTGATCAGGCAGGCACGCTGTTTATATCGTGGGAAAGCGGACGTGAAAAAAGGCTGTCCTCACTCAGATCCGCTTGGAGCTAGAGGGGGCGTGGCCTCCAGCTCCGGCTGAAAATCGGGAGATTTTGGGGAGAATATTTGTCCCGGGAGGTTTTCGGGAGAGGCGCTGAATTTCGGGAGTCTCCCGGAAAATTCGGGAGGGTTGACAAGTATGTGACTGGCATAGGTTTGTCAACTTCAAGGAGGCTTTGGACAGGGCCTCAAAAGGGAGGTTTGAGCCAGTTCCGTCCCGCGCCTGCCTTCTCACTTTAAGAGTTAACTTATTTTGTCTTGTTTTTAGATCTCTCTCTTGCGTTATAAGGGCTGGTCTCCTAGAGCAGGGGTCGGCAACCCGCGGCTCCGGAGCCGCATGCGGCTCCTTGACCACTCTGATGCGGCTCAGCTACATACATGCCGACCCCCCCCAATTTTCCCAGGAGACTTATGGATCTCAGTGTCTCTCATAGATTACTCCCAGGGAAAAACTAATCCTATTTACACTCTAATTACTAAATAAAGGGCATGCCCTAATTGCACTGCAGTAATTGTCCTCTATAGCATTTACATACAGCGTGCCAGTCCAGCCACATGTTGCATGTTGTTATTACTTGCACACACAGGAGACAGCAAAGCATACTTACTCATCAGCCACACAGCTTACACTGACGGTAGCCGTATCAAACAACTTTAACATTGTTACATTACAAATATGCGCCACACTGTGAACCCACACCAAAAAAGAATGAAAAACACATTTCTGGAGAACATCCCACCGTAACACAACATAAACACAACACAACCATTACCCAGAATCCCATGCAGCCCTAACTCTTCCGGTCTACATTATACACCCCCGCTACCACCAAATCCCCCCACACATCAACCCCCCCCCCCCTCTCCTTGCGCTGGTTGAGCGGAAGAGTTAGGGCTGCATGGGATTCTGGGTATTGGTACCGTCAGTGTAAGATGTGTGGCTGCTGATGTAGTACGCCTTGCTGTCACTTACGTGAGCAAGCTGAAATTGCATTCTACGTGTGGTCGAGCAGGTACACTGTTAGGGCAGACTGTAGAGGGCGCCAAATGCAGTGTCATCACGCTCTGATGTTTGGGAGTCTCCCGGGAAAAATGAGAGGGTTGGCAAGTATGACGCTATCAAGCGCCATTCATTCAAAACTCGCGCCATTCATTCAAAACTCGCGGGCTGCACTAACATCAAATTTCCACATTAAAGTGCGTGCCGGTGCGTGTGTCGGAGACCCCTGATTAACATAGCACAAAGCATTTAAGCTTTGTATGCTGTGTTTTTCATTTTAAATTTTTAGAAAATTTTTGTGGCTCCCATTACTTTCTTTAATTTGTGAAACTTGCCAAAATGGCTCTTTGAGTGGTAAAGGTTGCCGACCCCTGTCCTAGAGCTTTCGTAAAACTTGGCCAAGTACTATTGTGTCTCGGTGGTCCTTTTTACTCGACATATATGTCATCCAAAAGAACTTGGGAGTGACCAGTGTGTTTTACTCCCTGAAAGGAAGACGGGTGCACCATCGCTGTTGTACGACGAAGCCTCAGGTGGAGTTCTTCTGAACAACATTCTGTCGGCGACTGCTTACGTCCAGTTGACTACGTCATCTCCTCTCTAGCATTCCATTCAATGTCTTCTTGCAAAGAAGACGCCTTGGAAGACCAATCACATGTCTAAGATTGGCAAATGACATTGATAGTGAAGTGGAACCGGCCGGCTGGTTCCACCATCTTGTGAAAGAAATCCTACGGCGTGAAAACAAAGTATGAAAAACAACACTAAAGGCATCAGCTGTAGAATCAAAGTGGGCGAGATCACCTTGGAAACAGTCAAGACCTTCAAATATCTGGGCTCCCATCATTTTGGGAGAAGGCTCCAAACCTGGAGTTGTGACAAATTTGTTTGGAAAGACAAGAACATTAGTCCATTTGATGCGGTTCCTTGCCTCATCAGCGTTCTAGACCCTCACAATAGAACTTGATGAGAAGATTTTGGCAATGGAGATGCGATGCTGCAGAAACATGTTGAGCATCCACTACAGGGAGCACCGTACAAATGATGAAGATTAAGATCAAGGGATCAGTCGTACCGCACAGCTGTTAAAGGCCTACTGAAATGAATTTTTTTTTTTTTTTAAACGGGGATAGCAGATCCATTCTATGTGTCATACTTGATCATTTCGCGATATTGCCATATTTTTGCTGAAAGGATTTAGTAGAGAACATCGACGATAAAGTTCGCAACTTTTGGTCGCTGATAAAAAAAAAGCCTTGCCTGTACCGGAAGTAGCGTGACGTCGCAGGTTGAAAGGCTCCTCACATTTCCCCATTGTTTACACCAGCAGCGAGAGCGATTGGGACCGAGAAAGCGACGATTACCCCATTAATTTGAGCGAGGATGAAAGATTTGTGGATGAGGAACGTGAGAGTGAAGGACTAGGGTGCAGTGCAGGATGTATCTTTTTTCGCTCTGACCGTAACTTAGGTATAAGGGCTCATTGGATTCCACACTTTCTCCTTTTTCTATTGTGGATCACGGATTTATATTTTAAACCACCTCGGATACTATATCCTCTTGAAAATGAGAGTCGAGAACGCGAAATGGACATTCACAGTGACTTTTATCTCCACGACAATACATCGGCGAAGCACTTTAGCCACGGAGCTAACGTGATAGCATCGGGCTTAACTGCAGATAGAAACAAAAGAAATAAACCCCTGACTGGAAGGATAGACAGAAAATCAACAATACTATTAAACCATGGACCTGGACACGGTTAATGCTTTCCAGCCTGGCAAAGCTTAACAATGCTGTTGCTAACGACGCCATTGAAGCTAACTTATCTATGGGACCTCACAGAGCTATGCTAAAAACATTAGCTATCCACCTACGCCAGCTAGCCCTCATCTGCTCATCAACACCAGTGCTCACCTGCCTTCCAGCGATCGACGGAGCGACGAAGGACTTCACCCGATCATCGATGCGGTCGGCGGCTAGCGTCGGATAGCGCGTCTGCTATCCAAGTCAAAGTCCTCCTGGTTGTGTTGCTGCAGCCAGCCGCTAATACACCGATCCCACCTACAGCTTTCTTCTTTGCAGTCTTCATTGTTCATTAAACAAATTGCACAAGATTCACCAACACAGATGTCCAGAATACTGTGGAATTTTGCGATGAAAACAGAGCTTTTTGTATTGGATACAATGGTGTCCGAATACTTCCGTTTCAACCATTGACGTCACGCGCATATGTCATCATACATAGACGTTTTCAACCGGAAGTTTCGCGGGAAATTTAAAATTGCACTTTATAAGTTAACCCGGCCGTATTGGCATGTGTTGCAATGTTAAGATTTCATCATTGATATATAAACCATCAGACTGCGTGGTCGGTAGTAGTGGGTTTCAGTAGGCCTTTAAATGTAAAAGCTAAGGTGGTACGGACATGTTTCCTCCTCAGCAGGCCTTGCGAAGACTATCCTGCAAGGAACAGGCCAAGGAAGCTGCAGAAGAGGACGACGGAGAAAAGATGGGAAGATAACGTCAGAGAACGGACTGCAATAGACCTTGCAAAAGACCTGAGGGAAGTGAAGGGCTAAGACGGTGGAGAACGCTGATGGCATTGTCTTTAAGTGTGCAAGTGAAGCAAAGAAAATATTCCAAATAAATGTACTTATTTTGGATTGGACAACTCTCATTTGACATCAAGACATCAAACATGATGAACGATGTTAAAGAACCTCAAAGGCACAATAATACTAAGAACATGTCCGTTCCATAAACAGCAATAGGACAAAAAACAAGGACTGTGCTAACTGTTTTATTCTTAACACTTTATGTTGGCCTCGAATGCAAACAATTTATCAAATACAAAACCCTAAACCAGTGAAGTTGGCACGTTGTGTAAATGTTAAATAAAAACAGAATACAATGATTTGCAAATCCTTTTCAACTTCTATTCAATTGAATAGACTGCAAAGACAGGATACTTAACGTTCAAACTGGAAAACATTGTTATTTTTTGCAAATATTAGCTCATTTGGAATTTGATGCCTGCAACATGTTTCAAAAAAGCTGGCACAAGTGGCAAACAAGACTGAGAAAGTTGAGGAATGCTCATCAAACACTTATTTTGGAACATCCCACAGGTGAACAGGCTAATTGGGAACAGGTGGGTGCCATGATTGGGTATAAAAGCTGCTTCCATAAAATGCTCAGTCATTTACAAACAAGGATGGGGCGAGGGTCACCCCTTTGTCAACAAATGCGTGAGCAAATTGTCCAACAGTTTAAGAACAACATTTCTCAATGAGCTATTGCAAGGAATTTTGGGATTTCACCATCTACGGTCCGTAATATCATCAAAAGATTCAGAGAATCTGGAGAAATCACTGCACGTAATCGGCAAGGCCGAAAACCAACATTAAAGGCTCTTGACTTTTGATCCCTCAGGCTGTACTGCACCAAAAAGCGACATCGGTGTGTAAAGGATATCACCACATGGGCTCAGGAACACTTCAGAAAACCACTGTCAGTAACTGCAGTTCGTCAATACATCTGTAAGTGCAAGTTAAAACTCTACTATGCAAAGCGAAAGCCATTTATCAACAACACCCCGAAACGCCGCCGGCTTTGCTGGGCCCACGCTCATCTAAGATGGACTGATGCAAAGTGGAAAAGTGTTCTGTGGTCTGAAAAATCCACACTTCAAATTGTTTTTGGAAACTGTGGACGTTGTGTCCTCCGGAACAAAGAAGAAAAGGACCATCTGGATTGTTTTAAGCGCAAAGTTCAAAAGCCAGCATCTGTGATGGTATGGGGGTGTATTAGTGCCCAAAGCATGGGTAACTTACACATCAGTGAAGGCACCATTAAAAAGTTCAAGTACCAATGATTGTCACACGCACACTAGGTGTGGTGAAATTATCCTCTGCATTTGACCCATCACCCTTGATCACCCCTTGGGAGGTAATGGGAGCAGTGAGCAGCAGCGGTGGCCACGCCTGGGAATCATTTTGGTGATTTAACCCCCAATTCCGACCCTTGTTTGGTGTTAAGCAGGGAGGTAACGGGTCCCATTTTATAGTCTTTGGTATGACTCGGCCTGGGTTTTGTGCTGAAAGGTACATACAGGTTTTGGAGCAACATATGTTGCCATCCAAGCAGCGTTGTCATGGACGCCCCTGCTTATTTCAGCAAGACAATGCCAAGCCACGTGGTACGACAGCGTTGCTTCATAGTAAAAGAGTGCGGGTACTAGACTGGCCTGCCTGTAGTCCAGACCTGTCTCCCATTGAAAATGTGTGGCGCATTATGAAGCCTAAAATACCACAACGGTGACCCCCGGACTGTTGAACAATTTAAGCTGTACATCAAGCAAGAATGGGAAATAATTCCACCTAAAAAGCTACAACAATTGTTCTCCACAGTTCCCAAACGTTGACTGAGTGTTGTTAAAAGGAAAGGCCATGTAACACAGTGGTAAAAATGCCCCTGTGCCAACTTTTTTGCAATGTGTTGCTGCCATTCAATTCTAAGTTAATGCTTGTTTGCAAAAAAACATTTCGTTTCTCAGTTGGAACATTAAATATCTTGTCTTTGCAGTCTATTCAATTGAATGTAAGTTCAAAAGGATTTGCAAATCATTGTATTCTGTTTTTATTTACCATTCACACAACGTGCCAACTTCATGTTTGTCAAATATAGTGTACTGCTTCAAATATGCCACTATTAATTAAATATGCTCGGCTACAATCCAATCCACTTTAATGATATGGCACAATCTAAACAAACAATACAAGTGGTGGACAGTAGTTAAAATACACATTTAAAAGCAGCATACAACTAAAGATGGTGCACTGCAAGATAAATTTAACTTAAAAGAATAAATGTATCGGACACTTTGGTCTCCCTGGAGGGATTCTCACAAATTCGCACGGATTGGACATTGGTAGAGAGCTAGTGGGCAGCCTAGGACGGAGTCGGCACTCGTGGTTGCTTTGTTAGGTCTGTTCCGTTCGCAAAATGTATTCATTATTGCACATTTTTTGTTTTTTTTTGTTGCGTTTTATTTATGTAGTAGAAATGGCGTCGCTAAAGTGGCGCCTGGTTGCATCAGCTTTGTGCTCCTTTAATGTTTTTTATGTACTGTGTGTTCTTTAATGTCTTTAAAGTTTTTTTTCATGTGTTTGTACCTTTTTGTTTGGACTTTCACTGTAAACACATCATTTCCCCATTGTGTGATATATAAAGTCTATATCCTGGTTTATCCACACTATCCAAATATTTTGTTTGGACAAGTACTGGCGCCACAAAGCTGACAGAATTTGGCAAAACTCCCCTGCAAATAATCGACAGTGATTAAAATGTTCATTGGAATGTCTATAAAAATGTACTTTATACATTTATCTGTGAGTCGGCAATCATATTATTAACTAATAGATTCGCAAAGTGATTTTTGGACCCGCCGATTGCCTGGTTGTTTGTTTTGTGACTCACAAGTTGAGTGTGAGCATATTTACTCACATTCTCCCTCACTTCCAACGCTAATTTCATGCATTTTATCAATTAAAAATACACCTTAAGTGTTAAACCTATTTTTTTCCGTTATTTTGTTTAGCAAGCTTTCCATTGATACCATTTTTTTTTAACTCTTGTGTGGTGTTCGGGTCTGTGGGACCCGTTTTCATTTTTTATTAAGAGAAAAATGATACAATAATGAATTTTTCAAACTGAGACTCACTGACTTTGGCTCATTTTCTGTGAAGAAAATATATCAGAATACATATTTAATGACCACACACCATACACCCCCCCTACACATTTCTATTCCATATAAGATGTCCGGGTCCACTGGACCCGGGGCTAATAGAAGTGTGTACCACACACACACACAGCAGGCCTAGACAGGAGGAGGACAGAGTGTAGGTACACAGATCATCAGAGGGTCAAATGTGCGAGAAAATGAGAGCAGACAGTGTTGACAAACAATGTTGCAACCTTGTGTGGGAACCGCAGGTGCAGAAACACAAAAGAAGAATCCCTGTGGGATGCAGAAAATGGCACAGAAATTTTCCGTGCAACGTTCATATTGTTGTTACTCAGCCAGCGTTTGTGGGTCTGATGGACCCGTTGCATTTTGTGGCTTTTAATGCCTCACAATCAAACACTGTTATGTTAAAATACTGAACAGATGTTTATTGGGATAAGGTAAACATCTGACATTACACAAGGGTTAAACGGGCTAAATATTAAGAAAGTGATGGCATTTTTAACAAAAAGGTCACACCTAAAATCTTGAGCCTAATTGACTTTGTATTGAAGAAGTTGACCAGAAAATGTGTTAATTTTCACTGGTTTTAATGATCCATAACTTTCTTAATATTTATCACAGGGAGAATGATACTTATATCACTGGAATCTCCCACACAAGACCTCTATAAAAATACTGGTTTATGTAAAGCAATTTTTTAAGTTTTACACACATTCCTATAGGGAAGTAGGCCATATTGTAATACCTTACTGTACAGTGCATCTATCTATCTATCTATCTATCTATTGATGTAGTTTATAATATATACCAGCAGATGGCAGCATGAAGGCATGTTGTAGTTTGAGCCGTGAGTTGTCTGTCGCTTGACACCCGGCGCCCACACACACTTCCGGGTTCCACATAAGCAATCGCGAAAAGCGAGTAGGGAAATGATGTCTTTTCAACGAGTGGGCGGGTGTCTTTTATGCAATGTAGAACTACGTTTCCCAGAATGCACCGCTGCAGTTTGAGGGGCCGGACCAGCTGGGAGCGCCATGCAAGAAAACGCCCGCTCAGCTGTTTCATTGACGCCAGTATGAATTTCAAAGCAAGTTTCGGAAGTAGGTCAAATGTTCCTTCAAAATAAATTACGTATTAAAAGTTGTCATTTTGATAACGGATGATACATTGTGCTTTTGTACACATTATCCACGTTTAGAGAGCTTCTATAAAAGCTATAATATCTAAATGAGGTTATAGAGGCGCAGTAATGTGAAATACTATGTTTCTATGCGTAGGCGCAAAGCCTGTGACAGACAATGTCACAGGATTGATGGAAGCTATCAATCTTTAAAATAAAATTTGAAAAATCAATCTTGTTGTTATTGATTTTGTGGCGAGTTTGGTCCGTTTTACTTAATAATGGAGTCGAACATCATATAATCTATAACTAACAAAGCCTTACCAAGATTTCGCTGTACCCGATAATGAAGTAATGACTCAATCATTGTGACTTTCAATTAGAGATGTCCGATAATGGCTCTTTTGCCAATATCCGATATTCCGATATTGTCCAACTCTTAATTACCGATACCGATATCAACCGATACCGATATATACAGTCGTGGAATTAAAATTATGCCTAATTTTGTTGTGATGCCCCGCTGGATGCATTAAACAATGTAACAAGGTTTCCCCAAAATAAATCAACTCAAGTTATGGAAAAAAAAAATGCCAACATGGCACTGCCATATTTATTATTGAAGTCACAAAGTGCATTATTTTTTTTAACATGGCTCAAAACAGCAACTTGGAATTTGGGACATGCTCTCCCTGAGAGAGCATGAGGAGGTTGAGGTGGGCGGGGTTGAGTTGGGGGTGTGGGGGGTGTAGGGGATAGGGGGGGTGGGTGTATATTGTAGCGTCCCGGAAGAGTTAGTGCTGCAAGGGGTTCTGGGTATTTGTTCTGTTGTGTTTATGTTGTGTTACGGTGCGGATGTTCTCTCGAAATGTGTTTGTCATTCTTGTTTGGTGTGGGTTCACAGTGGGGCGCATATTTGTAACAGTGTTAAAGTTGTTCATACGGCCACCTTCAGTGTGACAGGTATGGCTGTTGACCAAGTATACCTTGCATTCACTTGTGTGTGTGAAAAGCCGTAGATATTATGTGACTGGGCCGGCACGCAAAGGCTTTAAGGTTTATTGGCGCTCTGTACTTCTCCCTACGTCCGTGTACCACTCCGTACAGCGGCGTTTTAAAAAGTCATACATTTAACTTGTTGAAACCGATACCGATCATTTTGAAACCGATACCGATAATTTTCGATATTACATTTTAAAGCGATTATCGGCCAATAATATCGGACATCCCTACTTTCAACACATTGCACCCGAGCGAATGAAGGCCATACTTAGTCAACAGCCATACATGTCACACTAAGGGTGGCAGTATGAACAATGCCAACACTGTCATAAACATGTGCCATATAGTGACACATTTTGGAAGAATATTTGCACCGCAACACAACATAAACACTACAGAACAAATCCCCCCGAATTACCTGCAGCACCAACTCTTCCGGGATGCCACGCTAAACAAAGTCACGCACAGGCATCCTCCATTCACGCACAGGCATCCTCCATAAAGGGATACCCCCCTACCAGGAGGATCGTCATACTAGCTTCGAGTGACCGCCGATGATGATGATCGGATTGATACCCAAATTTGTGGTATCATCCAAAACAACAGAAGAATAGGTGATTATTACATTTTAACAGACGTGTAGATAGAACATGTTGAAACAGAAAATAACCAGATATTAACACTAAATGAACAAGTAGATTAATAATTCATTTTCTACCACTTGTCCTTAATAATTTTGACAAAATAATAGCACCCACCGCGACCCTGAAAGGGATAAGCGGTAGGAAATGGATGGATGGATAGAATGATAAATGACACAATATGTTACTGCTTACCATGAATTAAACTTAAACAAGTTGAAAAACTTATTCGGGTGTTACCATTTAGTGGTCAATTGTACGGAATATGTACTGTACTGTGCAATCTACTAATAAAAGTTTAAATCAATTAAAAAATGGACACATGAGGACTTTGAATATGACCAATGTATGATCCTGTAACTACTTGGTATCGGATTGATACCCAAATTTGTGGTATCATCCAAAACTAATGTAAAGTATCAAACAACAGAAGAATAAGTGATTATTACATTTTAACAGATGTGTAGATACAACATGTTGAAACAGAAAATAACCAGATACTAACAGTAAATGAACAAGTAGATGAATAATTCATTTTCTACCTCTTGTCCTTAATAATTTTGACAAAATATTAGAATGAAAAATGACACAATATGTTACTGCATATGCCAGCAGCTAAATTAGGAGCCTTTGTTTGTTTACTTACTACTAAAAGACAAGTTGTCTTATATGTTCACTATTTTATTTAAGGACAAAATTGCAATAAGAAACATATGTTTAATGTAGGGATGTCCAATAATGGCTTTTTTGCCGATATCCGATATTGTCCAACTCTTAATTTGGACATGCTTAATTAGGGACGGCGTGGCGAAGTTGGTAGAGTGGCTGTGCCAGCATTCGGAGTGTTGCTGGTTACTGGGGTTCAATTCCCACCTTCTACCTTCCTAGTTATGTCCGTTGTGTCCTTGGGCAAGACACTTCACCCTTTGCCTATGATGGCTGCTGGTTAGCGCCTTGCATGGCAGCTCCCGCCATCAGTGTGTGTGAATGGGTAAATGTGGAAATACTGTCAAAGCGCTATACAAGTATAACCCATTTATTTATCATTAATTACCGATACCGATATCAACCGATACTGATATATACAGTCATGGAATTAACACATTATTATGCCTAATTTGGACAACCAGGTATGGTGAAGATAAGGTCCTTTTTTAAAAAATTTTTATAAAATAATAAAAAAATTCTTGAATAAAAAAGAAAGTAAAACAGTATAAAAACAGTTTTATAGAAACTAGTAATTAATGAAAATTAGTAAAATTAACTGTTAAATGTTAGTATTATTGGTGGACCAGCAGCACGCACAATCATGTGAATTAGTGAATTACATTTATATAGCGCTTTTTTCTCAAGTGACTCAAAGCGCTTTACATAGTGAAACCCAATATCTAAGTTACATTCAAACCAGTGTGGGTGGCACTGGGAGCAGGTGGGTAAAGTGTCTTGCCCAAGGACACAACGGCAGTGACTAGGATGGCGGAAGCGGGGATCGAACCTGCAACCCTCAAGTTGCTGGCACGGCCGCTCTACCAACCGAGCTATACCGCCCCAATCATGTGTGCTTACGGACTGTATCCCTTGCAGACTGTATTGATATATATTGATATATAATGTAGGAACCAGAATATTAATAACAGAAAGAAACAACCCTTTTGTGTGAATGAGTGTAAATGGGGGAGGGAGGTTTGTTGGGTTGGTGCACTAATTGTAAGTATCTTGGGGTTTTTATGTTGATTTAATTTAAAAAATTAAAAAATAAAAAATAAAAATTAACGATACCGATAATTTTAAAAAACGATACAGATAATTTCCGATATTACATTTTAAAGCATTTATCGACCGATAATATCAGCAGGCCGATTTTATCGGACATCTCTAGTTTAATGTACTGTAAGATTTTTTTGTTGTTGAAATAAAGCCAGTAATGATTTGTTTTGTGGTCCCCTTTATTTAGAAATGTATTGAAAAGTACCGAAATACTTTTGGTACCGGTACCAAAATATTGGGATCGGTAGAACACTAATACACACACCGAGCACCAGAGGTGGGACCAAGTCATTGCTTTGCAAGTCACAAGCAAGTCTCAAGTCTTTGCCCTCAAGTCTCGAGTCAAGTCCCGAGTCAAGACAGGCAAGTCCCGAGTCAAGTCCAAAGTCAAGACTGGAAAGTCTCAAGTCAAGTCACAAGTCCTGCATTTTGAGGTTCGAGTCCTTTCAAGTCCTTTTGACCACAGACTAATATTTTTACAAACATTGTGTATGCTTTTAAACCGCTGTATTTATTTATTAAAACAATTGCATTTGAAATAGCAGGAAAGAAAATAGTACTGACATTGCAATTCATAATAGCACCATTAACCAGTCATTTTAATAGTTTAAACAATTTTAAACATTTAACTCATTCCTTTACAGAATAAACACATTTGCAAAAACAAGTGCAACTGTACTTATTTGTACAAAAGTGTTAACATTGTATTTCCATGGCATATTGCATTGTAACTAGTTCCACAGCAGTTTCTATTCTGTTCTTACCTTATCTCATTGATCTCATCTCATACTGTATGTGTGTTGATGTGTGCATACACATAAAAAACATAACAAATACATGAACATAACAATGAACAGAGTTGTACTTTTTAGATGTCAGGGCCCTATGCAATATGTACACATATTCTTGATATAGTATACATTTTAACTGACCTTTATTTGACAATGTTTGTCTTTTTGTAGGTGGCTAAAAAACGCGGTGCTGCTGACCGCCGTCTAACGTTACGTTACTGTGTGTGATACATTGACTACCGTAACGTTATGTGTAGGTACCTCATGCAACCCTGCTTAAAAAATCACTTGACAAAAAGTATGAATAAGGTAGCAAAATGCAGTGGACGCAACATATTGCCGTGTTTGAAATTACGTTATAACCATAAACATCTTATAAGTAGACGCAATATTGGTTGCTGTGACGCGAGCAATTTGCATCTTGAAGTGGTGATGAGGAGCCGGCGAGCAGCCTAAACTGACAGTTGACAGGTAGAAAACAAAGATGCCGGGCTGGTGTTCAGCGTTTTCCTGCTCAAATGAGCGGACTGTTGAAAATAGGAATCGGGGGATTACTTTTCACAAGTAAGATTTAACATTAATGTACTATTGGTTGTATTTTATGAAAATAACATTACCACAGAGTTGAGAAGGAGCAAAGATCTTCAATATTTGTATGTGAAAATCACAAAGAAATCTTCTGGGGGAGGATGACGCCCCTACAGGGGTTTGGTTTACAAACTTTCTGCCCCACCTAAAACAAAATTCACCAGCCGCCATTGATTATGATGCATTCTCATTTTAGGCAAAATATAAGACAATACTTTCTTAACAGTATAATTGTAACCAGGAATAAGTCTTCAAGGAACAATATTCAAATACTAACATTGTTGGGTAAAACAGAATTTGGTTTTATTCTGAATCCAGTGAAACAGATTGGTGGTTTTAGCTGATATAAAGACTTTCAGGTGTTTATATATGTTTAAGTATTTGGCAGACGCTTTTATCCAAAGCGACATTCATAAAAAATACATACAAAACAATCACTGTAAACATTATCATTTAAGGGAAGAATGTAATACAAAATATCAATACAAAGTGTCACGACAGAATAAACTCTCTGCTGCTGCAGCAACAGAGATACGGTCTATAAGATATATAGATATCTAATGTATTCATACATTGTTTATGTAGCATGTATATATAACGTAATCATATTGTTTCTTCAATTTAAAAATAGCTGACCGTTTTTCCCCCCTTCTCTGGTATTATATTCCCAGTTTTAATCTCGGATGTCTGGTCATTTATAGCGTATACGAATATTCTATTACTGTTAAGCAAACTATGAATAATAAAACATGTGTCCGTTACCATAGCTACACGTATGACAAAAAAGCGCGTGAAAATGAGTGGTATTCAGTGAGGTAAAATGAATTCAATGCGTTGACAGTTCATTGCTCCTGCCAAATGAATTGCACTGAATGGAGCGGATCACCACTCCAAGATGGCGGCCCCGCGTCTTGTCTGCGCCAGTAGGCAGTAGCGCTCGATGCTGTGTACCCTTATAAGATGTCTATGGTTATGACGTTAGCAGTGAGTTTACAGCCTCACTGATTTAACTACACAGCAAATAAAAGTCACGTTACTTAGCCAATAAACGGTATCTTACATTCAAAACTTACCCTTCTTTGTGCAACTTCAAATGTCGAACAAAGTTGGAAGTTGTTGCGTCTCCGTCTGTAATATTCCAACTGCGTGATTTGCATACGGCAATTCGTTGACCAAGTCGTAGTTTTTATACCCGAACGAAACCAACTTTGGTATAAATCTTTCTCACAGGCGCGTTGTTTGACAACTCTTGTTCATTGGTTGTCCTGCAATTTGATTGGAGCAATGCTGTGTGATGAAAACAATGTAGATCTAATTTGATTGGCTGTTGTACTGAGAGCACACACGCTGGCAGGCAACACACACGCTGATAGACAGACACGTACAAAATGAAAGCTACGGAGCGCTCCCAAATAACTTTTTAAACTTTAGGTTTTGGGTAAAGTAGCAAGTCATGTCAAGTCAAAAGGCTCAAGTCCAAGTGAAGTCACAAGTCATTGATGTTAAAGTCTAAGTCGAGTTGCAAGTCTCTTTACATTTTGTCAAGTCGAGTCTAAAGTCATCAAATTCATGACTCGAGTCTGACTCGAGTCCAAGTCATGTGACTCGAGTCCACACCTCTGCCGAGCACCCACTGGCAGAAATGTAGATCGGCGCCTATATGTTCCTATGTGTTTTATTCTGAAGGTAAACATGCGAGGTAGTGCGTCCGTTTCCGCTGTCGTCACACTTGGTCCACGCCCACACGGAGCAATCCCCAGTGCCACAAACCGGCGGAGGAGGAGAAGCGATGAAGCATTTCTAAGACGTTACAGCGTCTGTCCTCGCAGGGATTCTACGGCCGCCGCCTACATGACCAAAGACGCGAGAGAAGCCACACAAAAAAGCCGAACGTAACAACCATGCAGTTCAAATACAGACGGATTTGAGCTCGCTCCTGCGACCAAGGTGACATCGCCGCATCCTTCTTGGTTCTCCTCAGCTGCGCCTCCTCCTCCTCATCATGTCCGTGCAAGGGCACGGCTACCCCGAGCCGTTACTGCCGCTCCAGGCCGGTCCGGAGCGGATGCGGGTGGAGATCGAGCGGCTGTCCCGGGAGCTGAGCCAGACCACGGGCGAGAAGATCCAGGCTGCCGAGTACGGACTGGCGGTGCTGGAGGAGAAGCAGCAGCTCAAGCAGCGGTACGACGAGCTGGAGGTGGAGTATGAAGGTGTCCGGCAGGAGCTGGAGCAGATCAAGGAGGTGAGGAAGGCCAACATTTCTTCATTTTCCCCATCTCTACGAGGAGATATATTGAATGTAATGCTCATGTACGCATACGTTGGCATGAAGTATAAATACAGACCATTTACATGCTTGTCATTGGTACGATTTTTTAAATACAAATATGTTTGAAATATCATCATCGTCATCATCATCGTCTCCCATGAAATTAATGTCATGCTGCAAGGTCAGGATGAAGATAGGCTGCTCCTCACCCAACCCCCCTTTTGCTCCCCTTTGCTCCTCTTCTCCCCCTTTTGCACTAACCGGCCTCCTCTTTGCTCCTCTTTGCCTCTTTTTGCTCCCATTTGCTCCTCTTTGCTCCCGTTTGCCCCTCGTTGCTCCCCTTTGCACTACCTTTGCTCCTCTTTGCTTCTTTTTGCTCTATTTTGCACTTCCATTGCTCCCTTTTTGCACCTATTTGATCCTCTTCTCTCCCCTTTGCACTAACCTGCCTTCTCTTTGCTCCTCTTTGCCTCTTTTTGCTCATTTTTGCACTTCCATTGCTCCCTTTTTGCTCCCATTTGCTCCTCTTTGCTCCCCTTTGCCCCTCGTTGCTCCCCTTTGCACTACCTTTGCTCCTCTTTGCTTCTTTTTGCTGTATTTTGCACTTCCATTGCTCCCTTTTTGCTCCTCTTTGATCCTCTTCTCTCCCCTTTGCACTAACCTGCCTTCTCTTTGCCTCTTTTGGCAGCTTTTTGCACTTCCATTGCTCCCCTTTTGCTCCCATTTGCTCCTCTTTGCTCTCCTTTGCCCCTCGTTGCTCCCCTTTGCACTACCTTTGCTCCTCTTTGCTATTTTACACTTCCATTGCTCCCTTTGTGCTCCTCTTTGATCTTCTTCTCTCCCCTTTGCACCACCGTTCCTCCTCCTTGCTCCTCTTTGCTTCTTTTTGCTCTTTGTTGCACTTCCATTGCTCCCTTTTTGCTCCCCTTTGCACCTCTTTGCTCCCCTTTGCTCCACCATTCCTCCTCTTTGCTTCTTTTTACTCTTTTTTGCACTTCCATTGCTCCCCTTTTGCTTCGCTTTGGTTCTTTTTGCTCCCCTTTTCTCCTCTTACCTCCCCTTCGCTTCTTTTTGCTCTTTTTTGCACTTCCATCGCTCCCTTTTTGCTCCTCTTTGCACCCTATTTGCTCCTCTTTGCACTTACAATGCTCCCTTTTTGCTCCTCTTTACGCCCTCTTTGCTCCTCTTTGCACTTCCATTACGCCCGCTTTGCTCCTCTTATCTCCCCATTGCACTATACTGCTCCTCTTTGCTTATTTTCACTCTTTTTTGCACTTCCGTTGCTTCCTCTTTGCTCCTCTTTGCACTTCCATTGCTCCCCTTTATGCCCTCTTTGCTCCTCTTTGCTCCTCGTATCTCCCCTTTGCACTATATTGCTCCTCTTTGCTTCTTTTTGCTCTTTTTTGCACTTCCATTGCTCCCCTTTTGCTTCGCTTTGGTTCTTTTTGTTCCCCTTTTCTCCTCTTACCTCCCCTTTGCTTCTTTTGGCTCTTTTTTGCACTTCCATCGCTCCCTTTTTGCTCCTCTTTGCACCCTCTTTTCACTTCCATTACTCCCTTTTTGCTCCTCTTTGCACCCTCTTTGCTCCTCTTTGCACTTCCATTGCTCCCGCTTTGCTCCTCTTTAGCCCTCTGTGCTCCTATTTGCTCCTCTTATCTCCCCATTGCACTATACTGCTCCTCTTTGCTTGTTTTCACTCTTTTTTGCACTTCCATTGCTCCTCTTTGCTTCTTTTTGCTCTTTTTTGCACTTCCGTTGCTCCCTCTTTGCTCCTCTTTGCACTTCCATTGCTCCCCTTTGCTTCTTTTTGCTCTTTTTTGCACTTCCATTGCTCCCCTTTTGCTTCGCTTTGGTTCTTTTTGCTCCCCTTTTCTCCTCTTACCTCCCCTTTGCTTCTTTTTGCTCTTTTATTGCACTTCCATTGCTCTCTTTTTGCTCCTCTTTGCACTTCCATCGCTCCTGCTTTGCTCCTCTTTAGCCCTCTGTGCTCCTCTTTGCTCCTCTTATCTCCCCATTGCACTATACTGCTCCTCTTTGCTTCTTTTTGCACTTTTTTGCACTTCCGTTGCTCCCCTTTATGCCCTCTTTGCTCCTCGTATCTCCCCATTGCACTATATTGCTCCTCGTTGCTTCTTTTTGCTCTTGTTTGCACTTCCATTGCTCCCCTTTTGCTCCTCTTTGCTCCTGTTTGCATTCCCACCTTCACTCATTCATACATCTACTTCTCGTCGTGTCGCCGCAATTCTCCAAAGCCTCACACCTGTTTTGTCAACTACCTTCCTGTGTTGTCAGCACCATATTTCAGACGTGTTGTAGCAATCACATTCAAAATGTTAGTATTTTTCATCGGTCTGCTTTGTTTAAAAAAAAAAAGAAGTTGTTCCTCCAACAAGAACGGGCAGTTTGTGTCGCGAGAGGCGGGAAGCAGGTTTGAAATTTGAAAAGTTCCCGCTCAGAAGCGAGGCGATGAGTAACCCAGCGAGGAAGCCAAAGTTGTTGCAATCCTTTGGGAATGGCAAGAATGTGGCAGCTGGAGTTCAGTGAGAGAGACCCATAAAGGAGGTGTCTGTTTCAGACCGGCTCCGACTCCTCTACCACTCTGTGCCATTATACTTTTGTGCCGCACTTTATTCACAGAGAAATGTTACTTTAAAATGTGCGAGACTCGTCATGGAAAACATTCCTGCCCTGACTCAAGACGAGCTTGTGGTTGCTCACGTCATGCTTTGTCAACCAAAACTACTGACTTGGTCTGGAACAGTTCACAAGATGAACCATTCGGGTCTTATTACGGCTTTGTGACACAGTCAGTGTTTGTTGTTGTTGTTTTTAGAATCCCAGTAATCCACCAGTACTATTTATCAGCTGTGGTTCTTCAACTTACAAAACAAAACTCTTAAGATGGCTCCTAAAAGCTCTAACCTTTGATTAGTTTTTTGTTCCCAGTACGTCGTTGAATAACGCACAGTATTTTAAGTTAAAGCCTAACATTGTAACATATTAGTGGTCTTTCAACAACAGAAAACTGGCTAACATTAGCATTAGCACAGTGTTTCTTCATGCTTTCATTCAGTGTTTGGACAAGGACTAGTCCTACGTTTGTTAAAAACCGTATCAGCTGCCACCGAGGAGTCATTTGGCAACTGTTGGGCTTAGAGATGTCTGATAATGGCTTTTTTGCCGATGTCCGATATTCCGATATTGTCCAACTCTTAATTACAGATTCCGCTATCAACCGATACCGATATATACAGTCGTGGAATTAACACATTATTATGCCTAATTTTGTTGTGATGCCCCGCTGGATGCATTAAACAATGTAACAAGGTTTTCCAAAATAAATGAACTCAAGTTATGGAAAAAAATGCCAACATGGCACTGCCATATTTTTTATTAAAGTCACAAAGTGCATTATTTTTTTTTAACATGCCTCAAAACAGCAGCTTGGAATTTGGGGCGGAGTTGAGGTGGGGGGGAGTAGGGAGTAGCGGGGAGGTGTATATTGTAGCGTCCCGGAAGAGTTAGTGCTGCAAGGGGTTCTGGGTATTTGTTCTGTTGTGTTTATGTTGTGTTACGGTGCGGATGTTCTCCCGGAATGTGTTTGTCATTCTTGTTTGGTGTGGGTTCACAGTGCGGCGCATATTTGTAACAGTGTTAAAGTTGTTTATACGGCCACCCTCAGTGTGACCTGTATGGCTGTTGACCAAGTATGCATTGCATTCACTTGTGTGTGTGAAAAGCCGTAGATATTATGTGATTGGCCGGCACGCAAAGGAAGTACCTTTAAGGCACGCCCCCTATATTGTTATCTGGGTGGAAATCGGGAGAAATTCGGGAGAATGGTTGCCCCGGGAGATTTTCGGGAGGGGCACTGCAATTCCGGAGTCTCCTGGGAAAATCGGGAGGGTTGGCAAGTATGACTGGGAGACGCAACTGCTCTGTACTTCTCCCTACGTCCGTGTACCACTCCGTACAGCGGCGTTTTAAAAAGTCATACATTTTACTTTTTGAAACCAATACTTTCCGATATTACATTTTAAAGCATTTATCGGCCAATAATATTGTCAGTCCGATATTATCGGACATCTCTAGTTGGGCTCTTTGGCGTAAGAGATGAGTTTGGTAGTGTTTTGGCATGCTGGGGTTTGAGGCGATGGTTTGGAGGTGTGAATGAATGACAGAGGCTCGGCTGAAATGGAGGTGAGTGAAAAGTTTGGCTTTGGTGGGAGCAGGTGGGTGTTTGAGGTAGTGCACGCATCCCTGTTAACACCATTTCACCAAACATTTCACTCACATTCCAACAATTTCTGCGACTTTCCGCGTTTAATAGAAGATTCTGTTTTGTTTTGGCTAATTCCACGATTCTATCTGCCTTTACGTTCAATCGTTGGACCTTATACTCCGAACAGATTATTAACACAAAGGAAAAACATGATCGAAACAACACACTGGGGTTGTACGGTATACCGGTACTAGTATAGTATCGGGATGGTCTCCTGCTGGCCACACTATGGACTGGACTCTCACTATTATGTTAGATCCACTATGGACTGGACTCTCACAATATTATGCTAGATCCACTATGGACTGGACTCTCACTATTATGTTAGATCCACTATGGACTGGACTCTCACAATATTATGCTAGATCCACTATGGACTGGACTCTCACTATTATGTTAGATCCACTATGGACTGGACTCTCACTATTATGTTAGATCCACTATGGACTGGACTCTCACTATTATGTTAGATCCACTATGGACTGGACTCTCACAATATTATGCTAGATCCACTATGGACTGGACTCTCACTATTATGTTAGATCCACTATGGACTGGACTCTCACTATTATGTTAGATCCACTATGGACTGGACTCTCACAATATTATGCTAGATCCACTATGGACTGGACTCTCACTATTATGTTAGATCCACTATGGACTGGACTCTCACAATATTATGCTAGATCCACTATGGACTGGACTCTCACTATTATGTTAGATCCACTATGGACTGGACTCTCACAATATTATGCTAGATCCACTATGGACTGGACTCTTAATTTGAAAATAACGATTTTGCACATCGATAGTGGTTTTATAGATTAGTTTGAATATGGCATCCCATGGCAACAGGCAGTCAAAAAAGTCCTCCCATTTTCCATTTGTGTTGTATGAGGCAGCCTTCAAAGATTTCTTTATTAAATAAAAATTATATATTTTTCTATTTATTTTAGCTCCTTTTTGCCAACTAGAATTTCTTATTAGAGGTTTACAATCTAATAATTTAGTAGTTCCATAATTAATTATTTGTTTCCATCTTTTCCCAATTACTCCAGTTAGTTGATAAAATGAAAAGCTTGAGCAAGCATCACCATACATAGCTCTAAATTCATCATACTTCATAATTTTACCATTCTCATTGATAATATCATTGACAAAAATGATTCCTCTTTCAAACATATTTTTCCAAAAGAAAGGCTTTCCATCTATTACAATATTAGAGTTCATCCATATTAACTGCTGCAAAATATCGTCTCTTTTTTCTGGCACATCAAATTGAAAACACCACTATGAGTGGATTGTTTCCTTTATGAACCCCGCCATGTTTCCCAGCAGACTCTCTGGGAGGGGATCACTTGTAAAAAAGGATACAATTTCTTTTGATACAGTACATGTTTTTTGTCCAACAGGACATTTGTGTACCACTCAATGTTTAAATACATCTTTGGAACAATTGATGCTTTTAAAGACGGACACATAGCTTCAAGGTTGAGAAGTTTCAGGCCCCCATATTCATACTCTTTGTACAAAACCTTTCTTTTAATCTTTTCTGGTTTGCCGTTCCAGACAAAATCGAAGACCCTCCATAAATCTTAAAAAAGTTTTGTGATGGAGCTGGTAATGACAAAAACAAATAAATAAATTGAGGAATAATTAACAAGTTGGCAATAGACATTTTACCATACAAGGTTAGGGATTTCCCTTTCCATAATTGCATAATTTTGTCCAGCTTTCTTAGTCGATTATCATAATTTACTGAGCCTAGATCTTCCAGATTTTCTGGGACAACAACACCAAGTATGTTAACTGGTCCATCTGTCCACAAAACAGGCACTTTGCATTCCATTCGAAAGGACGTTCCCTTTAGATTTCCGATCCTTAACATTTTACATTTAGCATAATTAAGCTTAAGGCCAGATTGCTGTGAAAATATGTCCAAAAGATTAAGAAGGTTCCGCAAACAATGAGGAAAAATCTTATCTTTGTGAACCAGCCTTTTCTGACATGAACTTCATCAAGAACAAACACAGAACACGCCTCAATGATGCACATCTGCAAGACTCACTCAGAGTTGCAGTGTCAAGTTACACACCAGAGTACAACACACTAGTTAACAGCATGCAATGCCAGGCTTCCCACTAACTGACAAAGAAACAGATAACAGATTTGGTGTCCAGTTCAAAGTGTGACATGATTTAAAAATTTGAGAGTTTACTTTTGTATTTTACATGAGTTATTATTTGTACAAACATGGTGCAAAGTAATTCATGATTTGTTAAAAAATGTTAGTGGCTAGCTAGTTAAAATGGGATATTGTAATTTCACAAGACTGTCTTAGAACTGATCATTTGAAAATGTTCAATTTGAAAAATGTGCACTTAGAAAAAATATAAAAATAAAGTGTTGCATATTGATATTTATCTGTTTCTATATATATTTATTGTGAGAAATCATTAAGATGATCAGTGTTTCCACAAAGATAAATATAATTCATTATTAATAATAACAGAGTTAAAGGTAAATTGAGCAAATTGGCTACTTCTGGCAATTTATTTAAGTGTGTATCTAACTGGTAGCCCTTCGCATTAATCAGTACCCAAGAAGTAGCCCTTGGTTTCAAAAAGGTTGGTGACCCCTGTGCTAGATCCACTATGGACTGGACTCTCACTATTATGTTAGATCCACTATGGACTGGACTCTCACTATTATGTTAGATCCACTATGGACTGGACTCTCACTATTATGTTAGAATCACTATGGACTGAACTCTCACAATATTATGCTAGATCCACTATGGACTGGACTCTCACTATTATGTTAGATCCACTATGGACTGGACTCTCACTATTATGTTAGATCCACTATAGACTGGACTCTCACAATATTATGCTAGATCCACTCGACGTCCATTGCACCGGTCGCCTCCAAGGTTTCTCACCGTTATCCCATTGGGTTGAGTGTTTTCTTGCCCTGATGTGGGATCTGATGTCGTTGTGGCTTGTGCAGGCCTTTGAGACACTGGTGATTTAGGGCTATATAAATAAACATTGATTGATTGATTGATTGATTGATTGATTGATTGATTTCGGTCCTAATGAATCAAAAACAGTACTACACTCTGTTTGAAAAGTACCGGTTCCCAATTGTTTTTCTTTTTTATTGTAACGGGCATCGTCACATCATGACATTGCTGGTTTTACGAGCAAACGAGCACGTTCGGCAGCACACACACACCGAGTACTTACAAGCAGACACGGTGTGTAGACAGAAAAGAGAGAATGGACGCATTTTGGCCTAAAAGCTGACGATAAAGGTGAAGTTATAACACAGAAACGCCCTCAGGAAGAGGTGCTTTAAGACATGGCTAGCTAGCTAGCAGCTAACATCCATCCACAGTCGGCAGTGTTGTAGCTACTTCTAAATGACTAATCCTGGACTCCATGGCGACAAATAAAGTACGTTTCTTACAAGTATCATCCCTGCAGGACGAGGAATAGCTAAACATGCTTCACTACACACCGTAGGAGGATACAATAGCACACCGGCGTCACAATGTAAACAAATGCCATGGGTGGATCTACACCTGACATCCACTGTAATGATACCAAGTACAAGAGTGTATCTAGTCGATACCACTATGATTACATCAATATTTTTTATCGTCACTAAATCTTTTTTCCTTTCTAAAAAATTCATATAAAGCTTATAAACTCAGGAAATATGTCCCTGGACACATGAGGACTTTGAATATGACCAATGTGTGATCCTGCAACGACATGGAATCGGATCGATACCTAAATTTGTGGTATCATTCAAAACTAATGTAAAGCATCCAAACAGAATAGTAAGTGATTATCACATTTTAACAGAAGTGTAGCTAGAACATGTTGAAACAGAAAATAACCAGATATTAACAGTAAATGAACAAGTAGATAAAACATATTTTTTTACAGCTTGTCCCTCATAATGTTGACAAAATAAAATAAAGATAAATGACTAGGGGTGTAACGGTACACAAAAATTTTGGTTCGGTACGTACCTCGCTTTAGAGGTCACGGTTCGGTTCATTTTCGGTACAGTAAGAAAACAACAAAATATACATTTTTTGGTTATTTATTTACCAATTTTGTAAACAATGGCTTTATCCTTTTAACATAGGGAACACTATAATAATTCTGCCCACGTTAATCAACATTAAACTGCCTCAAGTTGTTGCTCAGATTAAATAAAATGACAAAACTTTTCTTCTACATATAAAAAGTGCAACATTAAACAGTTTCAAGTCATCTCATCATGCTTAATTTATTACAGGATTTGGGAAGCCTGTAGTTGATTTATTATATAAATGTTATATTTTTATCAACATGTGATAGCAGGGACCCTGCCATTTAAAACTAAGCTTCTGCATTACTAATGATTAAAGGCCTACTGAAACCCACTACTACCGACCACGCAGTCTGATAGTTTATACATCAATGATGAAATCTTTACATTGCAACACATACCAATACGGCCTGGTTAGATTAGTAAAGTGTAATTTTAAATTTCCCGCAAAATATCCTGCTGAAAACGTCTCGGTATGATGACGTTTGCGCGTGACGTCACGGATTGTAGAGGACATTTTGGGACAGCATTGTGGCCAGCTATTAAGTCGTCTGTTTTCATCAATCTTTTGCAATTAATGAACAATGGAGATAGCAAAGAAGAAAGCTGTAGGTGGGAAGCGGTGTATTAGCGGACGGCTGCAGCAACACAAACACGTAGCGGCTACGTCGTAGCCGGTGTTTCATTGTTTACATTCCCGAACGATGACAGTCAAGCTTTACCATTGGCCTGTGGCGAACTGGGACAACAGAGACTCTTACCAGGAGGACTTTGAGTTGGATACGCAGTACGGTGAGTACGCAGCTGCGGCTTCCAAACATTTGATCGCTTGCCCGTACGTGCGTGCCGCTATGTGCATGTCACGTACGTAACTTTGGGGAAATATATGTGCTGTATGAACTTTGCAGAGGTGAACGGTACTTTGGGCTGTGGGATTGAGTGTGTCGTGCGGGTGTTTGATTTGTATTGGCGGGTTATATGGACGGGAGGGGGGAGGTGTTTGTTATGCGGGATTAATTTGTGGCATATTAAATATAAGCCTGGTTGTGTTGTGGCTAATAGAGTATATATATGTCTTGTGTTTATTTACTGTTTTAGTCATTCCCAGCTGAATATCAGGTCCCACCCGCCTCTCACAGCATCTTCCCTATCTGAATCGCTTGGTACCGGTACCAAAATATTGGTATCGGGGCAACCCTACAAGACACACAATGTGAGGTCCACCAAACGGTTAAGTTGGCATTCCAACTACTCAGAGACGGTTAGATGGTAAAGAAATCTACTCGTTTCTGTTCTTCTCGGTGAAGAGAAACATCTGTTTTCCTTCTTCATCTTGGGGCGACCATCCCCCCCTCCCCAAGTGTTTATCCGGCAGAGAGGCCGTAGTTTTGCCATGCATCTCCGGCAAACATGTCAAGCTGGTATAAGACCACAAGTCCCTTGATGGTAATGGTCATCAAATGCAACCAATGAAGACGAGTTTCACAATAGATGCTATTTTTCAGGACATTTTATCGTGACGGACCATAAAGTCAAATGTTGCTTCTTCACTGAAGCAAAGGTTCTTGCTGGTTGCAGATAATTGGATGTTTACCCTTGAAGACCAGAGCTATGCTCCTTTATCTCCTCCACTTCCTCAGTCATCTCCCACCCCCAAGGCCAGCGTCAGTATAAAAGACAGAAGGGATGTTATCTCAAATCGAATGCAAACACAATCCTCTGCTGTCTACTTGGCGTTCTCTGTATTGTCTGCTAAACTAGCAGAGACAGACTTGAGCAAACACACGATGATCCGCTCTCACAATGGAATCTTTCCTTGCATTTCCCCAAACCATGTTCTTGTTGTTCTCCTCACTGTTTAATCTTAGAAAGATGGCTATTATCACCATAACGTTAGTATTGTTTTTGTTTTGTATTTAAACTGATTGTTGTGTTTACATCCTCATCAGACTGCAATAGAATGTCTGGGAGATTCAGGACATGGAATTCTGCATTCTTCTCACTTGATAGCATGCGTGAATTCCACGAGAAACCTCTTCATTGATTTGCTGTATTGTCAGAGTAGGGCTGGGCATCAATATATATCGTGATGGACGGGTAATTATCAATAAAAAATGCATTCGATAAAACGTTTGTACATTTTTTCCGAGGTGAAGTATGGAAGCAAGGTTGGTTGCATGAACAAAAGCACTCGTAAGGCATGAAGTGATCACTAATCAGTGGGAGTGACACACTAACAGCCAATCAGGTGACGGTATCAACTGTCAAGTTTGCTTGATTCTTTGCATGGAGTGACAAGAAAAAGTCAAAATTAAGAAATTATGGATACAAGAGGAAAAGTCAGTTTTTGGATGTTTTCAAAGGGACCGTAGTCAGACCAATGTGGTCTGTAAATGATGCAAGGCAAGACCGCTAATACCACACCACCTTAGCTCACCCTTTAGAGCACAGCTCTAACTTCCTGCCACTAAACCTGCAGAAAATGGTTCTTCTCAGGTTTCTCTATGTTTACATTTTCACACTTTGCACTATTTTCTTACACTTTATGAAGCATTTCTTACATATTCCTTCATTTTAAGAGCTTATTGTTAAGTGTTCAATGTGATTTTAATATTTTGTTGACATTGTTTGAGTCTGTCCCATGCTTGTGTTGACAGTTCCTTTCTGCCTTGATAGCTGAGGGATTATAATCACAGGAAATTACATTTATTTTCTCCTGCTCATTATTTTCCATAGGTCATAAAAAATGTCAATAATTATTGATATCGACCGATATATTAATAATATTTAAACAATTACTGCAAAACAAAAATTACTTCCCATAGTTAAATAAGAATAACAGGGCAAATTAATGTTACACAGACGTCATTTCCTCGCACTAAACCTGCAGAAAATAGTTCTTCTCAGGTTTCTCTATGTTTACATTTTCATACTTTGCACTTTTTTCTTACACTTTATGACGCATCTCTTACATAGTCCTTCATTTTAGGAGCTTATTGTTAAGTGTTCAATGGGATTTTACTATTTTGTTGACATTGTTTGAGTCTGTCCCATGCTTATGTTGACATTTCCTTTCTGCCTTGATATCTGAGGGATTATAATCACAGGAAATTACATTTTAAATAAAATATATTTTTCTCCTGCTCATTATTTTCCATAGGTCATAAAAAATGTCAATAGTTATTGATATCTACTGATATATTAATAATATTTAAACAATTACTGCAAAACAAAAATTCCTTTCCATAGTTAAATAAGAATAACAGGGCAAATTAATATTACACAGACGTTATTTCCTCGCACTAAACCTGCAGAAAATAGTTCTTCTCAGGTTTCTCTATGTTTACATTTTCACATTTTGCACTATTTTCTTACACTTTATGAAGCATTTCTTACATATTCCTTCTTTTTAAGAGCTTATTGTTAAGTGTTCAATGTGATTTTACTATTATGTTGACATTGTTTGAGTCTGTCCCATGCTTGTGTTGACATTTCCTTTCTGCCTTGATATCTGAGGGATTATAATCACAGGAAATTACATTTCAAATAAAATATATTTTTCTCCTGCTCATTATTTTCCATGGGTCATAAAAAATGTCAATAATTATTGATATCGACTAAAATATTAATAATATTTAAACAATTACTGCAAAACAAAAATTCCTTTCCATAGTTAAATAAGAATAACAGGGCAAATTAATGTTACACAGTTGTTATTTCCTCGCACTAAACCTGCAGAAAATAGTTCCTCTCAGGTTTCTCTATGTTTACATTTTCATACTTTGCACTTTTTTCTTACACTTTATGACGCATCGCTTACATATTCCTTCATTTTAGGACCTTATTGTTAAGTGTTCAATGTGATTTTACTATTTTGTTGACATTGTTTGAGTCTGTCCCATGCTTGTGTTGACATTTCCTTTCTGCCTTGATATCTGAGGAATTATAATCATAGGAAATTACATTTTAAATAAAATATATTTTTCTCCTGCTCATTATTTTCCATGGGTCATAAAAAATGTCAATAATTATTGATATCGACTAAAATATTAATAATATTTAAACAATTACTGCAAAACAAAAATTCCTTTCCATAGTTAAATAAGAATAACAGGGCAAATTAATGTTACACAGTTGTTATTTCCTCGCACTAAACCTGCAGAAAATAGTTCTTCTCAGGTTTCTCTATGTTTACATTTTCATACTTTGCACTTTTTTCTTACACTTTATGACGCATCGCTTACATATTCCTTCATTTTAGGACCTTATTGTTAAGTGTTCAATGTGATTTTACTATTTTGTTGACATTGTTTGAGTCTGTCCCATGCTTGTGTTGACATTTCCTTTCTGCCTTGATATCTGAGGGATTATAATCACAGGAAATTACATTTCAAATAAAATATATTTTTCACCCACTCTTTATTTTCCATTGGTCATAAACAATGTCAATAATTATTGATATTGACCGATATATTAATAATATTTAAACAATTACTGCAAAACAAATAATAATTTCCCTAGTTAAATAAGAATAACAGGGCAAATTAATGTTACACAGCCGTTATTTCCTCGCACTAAGCCCTCACACTTTGTACTATTTTCTTACACTTTATAAAGCATTTCTTACATATTCCTTCATTTTTAAGATCTTATTGTTAAGTGTTCAATGTGATTTTAATATTTTGTTGACATTGAGTGTTTTCTATGCTTGTGTTGACGTTTCCTTTCTGCCTTGTTAACTGAGGAATTATAATCACAGGATGTTACATTTCCAATAGAATATATTAATCTCCTTATTTTCCATAGCTCATAAAAAATATCAATAATAATCGATATCGACCAATATAAAACACTGATATTGTTGATACAGTTTTCAGTCATATTGCCCAGCCCTCTGTCAAAGATTCCTGGCCACCCATCACTGATTTTAGTCAGAAAGAAACCTTTGACATGCTGGTTCTTGTCTCCTGTAGGATGCGACTCTTATGTTTCCGCCCACACATTTATTTTACTCCCCAGGCTGAGCACTGGTGGAATTATGTACCGTGGTGTTGCTTAGTAACAGCACATAACTTACAATTGGTGCTGTTACTGATATTCTCATTGGCAGACAGAACACTAAATATTCTCCTGGTAATGTGAAGTAGAAATGTGTTTCTTACCCATGAGATGTGTGCGCCAGTTAGAGTAAATAACTATATTTCAATACGTATATTTCCAATCTTTATCAGCCAGCTAATAATTCTTTGGCTTTATTGCTCCTTCCATTGTTTGCATCTCAGTGTAACCGATGGTGTTCATTTCCTCCTGTTGAGATCAGTTTCCGTGATTTATTAGTGAGTATTAGAAATAACAAAGTCAACAAAAGCCTAACATGTGGACTGCAGATTTCTCCACTGGTAGGCCAACGGTAGCAAAAACATCTGGTAAAGTACAGGAAGTATCTCAGTGTTTCCCATACACTTCCAAGATACCTGTGGCGGTGGGGGCGTGGCTATGGGCGTGGTCACCAAGACATCATCGAGTAATTTGCATAATTTACTACAATGATATGATTTTCTCTAAAAAGGCTAAAAAAATGTATACTTACTAATTAATAATAACAGTTTTGTTTTAAACGTCCATCCATCCATCCATTTTACAATATAATTACAACACTTTATGTACATATTTATATACAGATTTGAACAATAAGTTATTCACTGAAATATATTTATTAATTGTGATTCTTACAAAAAATATATCTTATAAAATATAAAAGCTAAAATGTCTCTTAAAGCTCTGCCCCTTTAATTAGTGCATACTAAATAATTTGACTTTATCCTACTACTACAACCATATTATTTACCAGCAACATAAAGTGAAACAGAGGCAGAGGTGTCCTGCCACAGTCAGTAACAAATAAACAGAAAACAGTAGTGGTCAAATACAAATAAGGCAACAAGAGAAGTATCCTACACTTCTCTTTTGTAAAGTAAATCTGAACGGCCTATATGGGCATTTACATCAACTATATGATTTGCTTGAGAAGCTGGACAGGACAAAAAATAAAATAAAAAAATAAAATAAATAAATCTATTTTTTATTTTATTTTTTATTTTATTTTATTTGTGGCGGACGTAATTCTTTCGTGGCGGGCCGCCACAAATAAATGAATGTGTGGGAAACACTGTATCTGACCTACTATTTGTAGCTCTATATCACCGTGTTGAGATAACGGGTCGCTAATGAAGTTGTGCGTGTTGTGCAGCTGCAGTCGGGTGAACGCTGTGATGACATTAAACTACCCTGCGGCGTGTAAGTACGGCGTGTGTTCCCTCAGCTGTTGTCTATTTTCTTATCCTAAGCCGGTCACGGGTGACATGTGTCACACCTTTTCAGCCCAAGCTCCTGTGCAGAGTCCAGTATGTCGCTTCTCTGCCTACAACAATAGGCCTTTTTCCACCAAAGGTTCTGGAACTTTTGGTTCCTGGAACTAAAGTTTCCTGTCGAAGTGTGGGGTTTGTGTTTCCAACACATCCACAGTTCAGGTAGTTTATACAAATCAGGCTAATGACGTATGGATGAGTGGTTTATTATATTTCATCTACACTGATACCATGTAAATAAACACACAATATTAGGTAACAGTTCTTTTACTAAAAATCAAGTCATTGAATTACAAAGAAAATTATACAAAATATGATTTATAAAATAAAGTGTACTGATTTGTTTATAAAAATTCAGGCTTTTGTCCGCAATGTCCAACAGTCAGAAAGGCGTCCTCTCATTTAATGATGAATTCATGAAGGTCAGGTGATTCCTTTTGGTCCATTTCATATGTAAATAACAATATATCGATAGTAAATGTCAGTGTTTATCTGTAAATAACAATTTATTTTAAAAAAAGTCCATGTTTATCTGTAAATAACAATATATACATTATACATGTCAGTGTTTATCCGTAAATAACAGTATATAAATAATACATGTCTGTGTTTGTCTGTAAATAACAATAAATAATAATATATGTCAATGTTTATCTGTAAATAAAAATATATCAATAATACATGTCAGTGTTTATCTGTAAATAACAATATATACATTATAAATGTCAGTGTTTATCTGCAAATAACAATATATAAATAATAAATGTCAGTGTTTATCTGTAAATAACGATGTATCAATATTAAATGTCAGTGTTCATCTGTAAATAACAATATATCAATAATAAATGTCAGTGTTTATCTGTAAATAACAATATATAAATAATAAATGTCAGTATTTATCTGTAAATAAGAGTATATAAATAATACATCTCAGTATTATCTGTAAATAACAATATATAAATACTACATGTCAATGTTTATCTGTAAATACAAATATATCAATAATACATGTCAGTGTTTATCTGTAAATAACAATATATACATTATAAATGTCGGTTTTTATCTGCAAATAACAATATATAAATAATAAATGTCAGTGTTTATCTGTAATTAACGATGTATCAATATTAAATGTCAGTGTTTATCTTTAAATAACAATATATCAATAATAAATGTCAGTGTTTATCTGTAAATAACAATATATAAATAATAAATGTCAGTATTTATCTGTAAATAACAGTATATAAATAATACATCTCAGTATTATCTGTAAATAACAATATATAAATAATACATGTCAATGTTTATCTGTAAATACAAATATATCAATAATACATGTCAGTGTTTATCTGTAAATAACAATATATACATTATAAATGTCAGTGTTTATCTGCAAATAACAATATATAAATAATAAATGTCAGTGTTTATCTGTAAATAACGATGTATCAATATTAAATGTCAGTGTTTATCTTTAAATAACAATATATCAATAATAAATGTCAGTGTTTATCTGTAAATAACAATATATAAATAATACATGTCAGTATTTATCTGTAAATAACAGTATATAAATAATACATCTCAGTGTTATCTGTAAATAACAATATATAAATAATACATGTCAATGTTTATCTGTAAATAAAAAAATATATGAATAATACATGTCAGTGTTTATCTGTAAATAACAATATATACATTATAAATGTCAGTGTTTATCTGCAAATAACAATATATAAATAATAAATGTCAGTGTTTATCTGTAAATAACGATATATCAATATTAAATGTCAGTGTTTATCTGTAAATAACAATATATCAATAATAAATGTCAGTGTTTATCTGTAAATAATATATCAATAATAAATGTCAGTGTTTATCTCACGCTGACAACATAAACTCATCGGCTCTAGCGTTAGCTTGTTAGCATTTGCATTCAGTTCACTGGGGTTGAGGCTAATAACTACACAAATGGAGTGTCACTGACTACATTTACAACATGTAATAAAGTAAATAATTAATATTTGATGTTGTTTACCTTTGTTCCGCTCGTGTACTGCTTTATTCCACATTTATCCGACGAAAACTCCGCGCGGTAAACAGCTTCGAATCCGGCTTCATACTGCTCCGTAAATACGTTTAAAATAGTCCGTCCACTTCTCAAAGCTTTGCGTATGGAGTTTGTAAAAAATAATAAACAAGAATAAATTGCATATAGTTGAAAGACTACAGCTGAGTAAAAACACTCCCAAGATAGTTCCACCGATCAGCGTTCTTCAGCACAAAGATGCCCCACTAAAGTTCCTGCAAGTCGAAAGTTCCTTTTGTTCTTCGTTATCCCCGTTGCCAAGTATGTTGTGATAGAAATACACAGAAATAAGAAATAAACAAGTCGTCCTCACATACTTCTTAATGGCGCTTTAAAAACTGTGTTCAACCAATCAGCATTCGATAGCACAGTTCCGGGAACCTTCTAAAAGTCCCACCGAGCTGGCAAGAACTCCGAAAGGTTCCTGAAGAACTAAATCTACCCGGGTATTTTTTTGTTGAAACACAGGGGGAACTTTATTTCCCAGAGTAAGTGGGGAAGTTCCTGTTAAAGTTCCTGCGGTGGAAAAGTGCCTAATCCCTCAACTAAAACATAGAACATCACCAGAGAAACCATCATTTAATAGGCCATTAAAACGGGGTTGTCGTTAAGGATATGGGAACGTCTACTACTTCGTCCTTGGAACGCTACAACCGGTTGGTCCTGCTTGTCCTTCTTGTCAGCGTGGCGGCAGCTGTGTGAACTGAACTGGACTATCAGGGCCCTAAATATTGTTCAGCTCAGTAAATGTTTAGGCTCAGCCCTCTGGCCCTTTGTGTCTCTGAGCCCTCCGGGGTTACCGGGTCCTGGGTGTCACAGACCAGGAGAGTTACACGCCAGCAGAACAGTTTATGACGCATTGAGCCAACATTTGAATGGGTCGTTCACTTTGGTCAAGCGTGTTCTTGAACAATGGTGTCTGGTGGGACCGGGGTCTCTCTGAAGTGACCTCAGGAGAAAATAGTACTCAGACAAAAAGAACTCCTACAAATAGTCATAAATGTCGAGTCAAAGTGGTGCGGCTGATAAGTTTCTTTCTTCAAGCTCGTTGCTAACAATCACTCTCACTGATTCTCATGGCTTTCAATCTACAGACCTTGGACCTGCTAACACTTTCAGTATTGTTTGGGGTTTTCTGATCATCCCTTTTATCCATTCTGGACCACAAGTCTGCAGTTTAGGGGTAATCTTTTCTAAATGGCACTAAATAAAGAACCAAATCCCTTCCCCTCGGGGCATAAGAGGATGAATCCCCACCACTATGCGGGGTTTACTGGGGACTGGGCATCTGCCAGACCCACCCAGTGTCAGCAGCCTCCCTTGGCTTGGACCGCTACTCCAGATACCGACCTTTTTTCCTATTCCAAAGTCTAGTCAGATACCAAGTCTAGTCTAGTCAGCTGACCTTGCACTCAGTATAGCTGCAGGATTATTAATCAGTACTACTCGTACTGCATATAGGCAACCATTAGACCTGGGCCGATATCCGGTAAGTCCATTTGCTGAACAATTAATAAAAGTCCAGATCAAAAATGATGACGATCGAAAAACCGTGATTGATTACCACACATTGATAAAATGGTGGACCGACTAACGTTCGCAGGCTAGCTCGCTTAAATGCGAACATGAAAACAAGAGCCATGAATGTTTTTCCCCTTGAAGGAACTTCCTTGCCCAATCTAAACTTGTAGAAACATTAGCGTCCAAAGAACTAAGAGAGTATAAACATTGCACATACAGTAAAGGTTGTCTGCACAAATATAAAGTATAAGTTAAAGTTAAAGTACCACTGACGTTACATAAACCTGGATGTGATCACATTCTAAAAGGTTTACAAATCAACATGGGAGAAGATAAACATATTTAAACACACAGAAAAATAAAATGGCTCTTCTGAAGTCAAAATAATATTTAATGTTTCCTCTGTCAAGAAAATATATTGTCTATTTGTTAAAAAAAATCACAAATAACTTGGTTAAAAGTACATTTTGAGCACATTCAACAATGCCACAATAATAATGATCATTTTGATCATTTAGCCACTTTATTTATTGTTTAGGTTGTGTATATTTGAGGGTCCCCCAACCCCTCCTTAACAGAGACAGAACCTATGTTATTGCATTTGGTTGTGATTTTTTTTCAAGTGCAACATTTTGCTAACAGAGTACATTTATGTTATATTCTTTGTTGTATTTACTTTGATATTTAAAAGTTTACATTCCAATTACAATGTTAAAATATACCGGAAATACACGTTTGTTGTATTTGAAATGGTATACCGTATTTTTCGGACTATAAGTCGCAGTTTTTTTCATAGTTTGGGTGCGACTTATACTCAGGAGCGACTTATGTGTGAAATTATTAACACATTACCGTAAAATATCAAATAATATTATTTAGCTCATTCACGTAAGAGACTGGACGTATAAGATTTCATGGGATTTAGCGATTTGGAGTGACAGATTGTTTGGTAAACGTATAGCATGTTCTATATGTTATAGTTATTTGAATGACTCTTACCATAATATGTTACGTTAACATACCAGGCACGTTCTCAGTTGGTTATTTATGCCTCATATTACGTACACTTATTCAGCCTGTTGTTAACTATTCTTTATTTATTTTAAATTGCCTTTCAAATGTCTATTCTTGGTGTTGGGTTTTATCAAATAAATTTCCCCCAAAAATGTGACTTATACTCCAGTGCGACTTATATATGTTTTTTTCCTTCTTTATTATGCATTTTCGGCCGGTGCGACTTATACTCCGGAGCGACTTATACTCCGGAGCGACTTATACTCCAAAAAATACGGTACTTGCATTATTATTAACACGTATTATCATTACAACCGTAGTTAATTTGGTCTCAAAATAATGTTGACAACAATATCGATTATCGCCAATAATTTGTAGGTCAGTATATCGCCCAGCAAGATGTGTTTTAGGCCCAGGCCTAGCGACCATATGTTATAGCAAAGTAATGAGGGAATCATTGCGCCCATGTTAGCTAAAAGAGCCCGCTGCTAATCCTTAATGATTTTAAGAGCTTTTGTCTTTAATGCTGATAAATAAAATACCAGCAGCACCCGCCTACAGTTCAAACAGAGGCTTCATTTGTCTAGGAAACATTAGTGAAAGACTGTACACGCTGGGTGTGTTGGTTGCACAAATCATTGTACGCATACAAGAAGAAACAAAGCAAGTCCTATGAGACGTCCATTACTATTTTTCCCACATCTTCTCAGTTGTCTACAAACAAGTGAAAGTATGACTGATTACATAAGTTGTCACACCTAAATATCGATTATTCTGAGACGCGGTAAAGACATTTCACATTATCTTGTGAATGAATGCGTCTTTGCACCAGTCAGTCTCGTGCGATCCAATTATCACGGACTTGTCAAGTCTGAAAGCAGGCCATGACGTCACCAAAAGTCTGTCAAAACATGCAACATTTTAGGGCGGCAACGATTAATAATTGATTTGAATAATTCAATTTCGATGAATCGGTTATTCAACCATGTGAAATAGCTGCGGAAATCAGCGTTTTTAAACATACACTTTTGCGTCAAAACATCACTTTTGCTTTGTTTAATGAAATATGAATAAAAAATGATGTAAACAAAACAATACCTGCGATACAACAATGGAGGACGGAGGTTTGCCGACATTGTTCAGCAGCAGTAGGGTATGCTTCTGACAACACGTCAAACATGCTAACCCATTTGAAGCGTCACCACCCCCAAGTGAACATCGCTTCAACGAAGATAAAGACGAGCGTCGTGCAAACACCGCATTCAAGCAGCCTCTCCTCGGCGAGTCAGGCAGGGCTAAAGCAATAACAAATGCCGACCATATTGCATTAAAAACTAGATTTTGACCCACTGGGACATTGTAACTGCAAGCAGGTCTGCTCTTTCTGCAGACAATGTGGATAAACTGATTTTTCTCGCAAAAAACATGAAGATTGAGTGAAAGTCACCAGGGTTAAAGGCTGGGAGGGGGGGAAGAAAAGTTAATCTGAGGCTGAGTTGACGTGAAACTGATTAATGTTGCACTTTTTATATGTAGAAGAAAAATTTTGTCATTTTATTTAATCTGAGCAACAACTTGAGGCAGTTTAATGTTGATTAACGTGGACCCCGACTTAAACAAGTTGAAAAACTTATTGGGGTGTTACCATTTAGTGGTCAATTGTACGGAATATGTACTGTACTGTGCAATCTACTAATACAAGTCTCAATCAATCAAAAAAAGCACTTTATTTGTAGAAAGGTTTTGTTAAGAAACCATTCTGAGCCTTATCTTATTTAGTTTTTATTTTATATACACTACCATTCAAAAGTTTGGGGTCACATTGAAATGTCCTTATTTTTGAAGGAAAAGCACTGTACTTTTCAATGAAGATAACTTTAAACTAGTTTTAACTTTAAAGAAATACACTCTATACATTGCTAATGTGGTAAATGACTATTCTAGCTGCAAATGTCTGGTTTTTGGTGCAATATCTACATAGGTGTATAGAGGCCCATTTCCAGCAACTATCCCTCCAGTGTTCTAATGGTACAATGTGTTTGCTCATTGGCTCAGAAGGCTAATTGATGATTAGAAAACCCTTGTGCAATCATGTTCACACATCTGAAAACAGTTTAGCTCGTTACAGAAGCTACAAAACTGACCTTCCTTTGAGCAGATTGAGTTTCTGGAGCATCACATTTGTGGGGTCAATCAAACGCTCAAAATGGCCAGAAAAAGATAACTTTCATCTGAAACTCGACAGTCTATTCTTGTTCTTAGAAATGAAGGCTATTCCACAAAATTGTTTGGGTGACCCCAAACTTTTGAACGGTAGTGTATGTTGACCACATTAATAACCCTGGCAATGGACCCTGTGTGTATATGTATGTTATTGTTATGCTTAGCATTCATGACTGCCTGCTGTGCACTGATCAGCCTAGTGGTGGCTCACATCCATCACACACAGAGCTATTTCTATTTTTGGGCAGAAATATTATAGTGTTCCCAATGTTAAAAGGATAAAGCCATTGTTTACAAATTTGGTAAATAAATAACCCAAAAATGTATATTTTGTTGTTTTCTTACTGTACCGAAAATTAACCGAACCGTGACCTCTAAACCGAGGTACGTACCGAACCAAAATGTTTGTGTACCATTACACCCTTAGTAGTAGTGAAGCATGTTTAGCTATTCCTCGTCCTGCAGGGATAATACTTGTAAGAAACGTACTTTATTTGTCTCCATGGAGGCCAGGATTAGTCAGAAGTAGCTAAAACACTGCGGAGGGACGTTAGCCGCTAGCTTTTCTTTTTTTTTCATGTCCATGAAAAAAAAAGAATCACAGTTATTTTTCAAAGGCAGTATAGTACCTTTTATAATTCATTACTTTATTAGTACCTGTATATTGTACAACCCTGGTTGAGTTTGGTTTGTTTACGCTTATTAACTGCTGACTTGTTCAGTTTGGGCCATGCCTAGTCGTAACTTTGTGTCTTACACAAACAGATGAATCATTCTGCTATGTGGGAAGAGCACATGTTTTCATGAGTGTGTTTACAGCCATCATTCACTGGAAGAATCTTAGCTTTATTCAGCACAGTCTGCAAGGACAAATAGTGACAATTGACAATATCAGTGTTGTCAGTGGGACTCTTAATTTAATTCAGTTTCAGCGCTAATCAACGTCCGAGTTAATCCGAAGGACCCTTTTACACGCAGCATCCTGACAGATTAGGGCTCCAGTTCTCCACATAAACCACAAGCCAGGAAGAAATCAGAAGTGGGTGAGTCTGGAGGGAAGAGAGAAATATGTTTGTAGCGCACATAACCGTGACAGGAAGAAGATATCAGCTAGACAAAACAATGTTCTTGTCAGGCAACGTCTACGAAATAGGATCCACTCTTCCTGTTTATGCGCAAGGTCTCTTTGGAGCTATGGCTCACGTCATGCCGGATATCTTCAAATGGATCACAGGAAGTGATCACGTGATGTTTGGCAGTGAAGTCACCGCTGCTAACAACATGGAGGAAGTCCACGCCCATTTGAATGTGTTTCCGTTGTTTACAGCACCGTTAAATCAGATGATTTCTTACTCTTATAAGTCCTGGTGATACGTGCATTCATGGTCATAACAGATGTTTGGATCCCTTGTGTGATTGGTGGTGGACCCACTAAATGGATTAAAGCAGAGGGCAGATCATGAAAGGATTCTCCTCCTTTTAATAGGACTATTAAAACTCTGCAAGACCAATTTCAAAGGGTCGACCTTTTACCCCGGGGGTTCTTTTTACTTTAACACCAGCTGACAATCAGAGAACATTCTCTCCCCAGTGCTGCCCTCTTTCCTCTCCCTCGACTCTTTAGGTGGAATAACGATGGATCATTCAATGTACCACAATTTAAAACGTGCGCGACAGATGTTCGAATATCGATTATTTAGGTATGTTAAATTAAGTATTACAGAGGTTTCTAAAATGTGGCATTATTGCTTATGTTCTCTCAACGTTAGTTCTAGGTTTGATTTTAGCTGACCATGGGAAAACTTTTAGCTAACATTAGGGGTGTAACGGTACACAAAAATTTCGGTTCGGTATGTACCTCGGTTTAGAGGTCACAGTTCGGTTCATTTTCGGTACAGTAAGAAAACAACAAAATAAACATTTTTTGGTTATTTATTTACCAAATTTGTAAACAATGGTTTTATCCTTTTAACATTGGGAACACTATGATAATTCTGCCCACGTTAATCAACATTAAACTGCCTCAAGTTGTTGCTCGGATTAAATAAAATGACAAAACTTTTCTTCTACATATAAAAAGTGCAACATTAAACAGTTTCAAGTCAACTCATCATGTTTAATTTATTACAGCATTTGAGAAGCCTGTAGTTGATTTTTATTATGTAAATGTTATATTTTTGTCAACATGTGATAGCAGGGACCCTGCCATTCAAAACTAGGCTGCTCCATTACTAATGATTAATGTAACTATAGCTGAAAAAATGGTACAATAGCAATAGGAGAGACTATTCATCCCTGAACACCATGGAGTTCATGTAGGCTTTATGATGCAGTTACATTATTATATAAACTATCAGAGACAGAAACTCATCATTTAACATAATGTCCTTTTTGCTGCTTCAACACAGCTCAATCAACACAGAAAAAGGTAAAGTGAAATAATAGACAGACAGGGCTTTGCTGTCCGTAACACACACACACACATACACACACCGCACAATGAGCTAACATTACGCTAAAAGCGAATTAGCCTTCACTCCAAGCCAGGACTGCGAGCGAGCTGAGCTGCAGTTTATATTTCTAGAAGGTCAACGGGCTCATAGTGATGTTACTAGTAGTTGACTGGGAGGTGTTTATAATAATTTGGGGAGAGTCCGCTGCCTGATGCTTACCTGCTAAACACTAAGCACTGACTACATGCGCTCTGAATACGCACTGCTGATTGGCTGTTACTGCTCTGAATACGCACTGCTGATTGGCTGTTACCGCTCTGTTTGTAACCAATCAGATGGTTGTGTGGGTGGGACAATGCTGGGTGCTGTGTAGAGTACTGACAGAAACAGAGGCAGAAGGAAGCGGAGGCGGCTACTTAATATGTTCGTGTGGAAACTCGTTCGGTACACCTCCGAACCGAACCGAAACCCCCGTACCAAAATGGTTCAATACAAATACACGTACCGTTACACCCCTAGCTAACATACAAAACCCAAAACCAGTGAAGTTGGCACGTTGTTTAATTCGTAAATAAAAACAGAATACAATGATTTGCAAATCCTTTTTAAACGTATATTCAATTGAATAAACTGCAAAGACAAGATATTTACTGTTTGATCTGAGAAACTTTTTTTTTTTTTTGCAAATAATCATGAACTTAGAATTTAATGGCAGCAACACATTGCAAAAAAGTTGTCACAGGGGCATTTTTACCACTGTGTTACATGGCCTTTCCTTTTAACAACACTCAGTAAACGTTTGGGAACTGAGGAGACCAATTTTTTACAATTTTCAGGTTGAGAAATGTTGTTCTTAAACTGTTGGACAATTTGCTCATGCATTTGTTCACAAAGTGGTGACCCTCGCCCCATTCTTGTTTGTGAATGACTGAGAATTTCATGGAAGCTGCTTTTATACCCAATCATGGCACCCACCTGTTCCCAATGAGCCTGTTCACCTGTGGAATGTTCCAAATAAGTGTTTGATGAGCCTTCCTCAACTTTTTTGCCACTTGTACCAGCTTTTTTGAAACATGTTGCAGGCATCAAATTCCAAATGAGCTAATATTTGCAAAAAATAACAACAGTTTTCCAGTTGAACGTTAAGTATCTTGTCTTTGCAGTCTATTCAATTGTATACAGGTTGAAAAGGATTTGCAAATTGTTTTATTCTGTTTTTAGTGCAATTCAGTATCAGTGTGAACAGTGCAATTCCGCATTTCGACAACCTACACTTCCGTTCAAAAGTTTGGGGTCACCCAAACAATTTTGTGGAATAGCCTTCATTTCTAAGAACAAGAATAGACTGTCGAGTTTCAGATGAAAGTTCTCTTTTTCTGGCCCTTTTGAGCGTTTAATTGACCCCACAAATGTGATGCTCCAGAAACTCAATCTGCTCAAAGGAAGGTCAGTTTTGTAGCTTCTGTAACGAGCTAAACTGTTTTCAGATGTGTGAACATGATTGCACAAGGGTTTTCTAATCATCAATTAGCCTTCTGAACCAATGAGCAAACACATTATACCATTAGAACACTGGAGTGATAGTTGCTGGAAATGGGCCTCTATACACCTATGTAGATATTGCACCAAAAACCAGACATTTGCAGCTAGAATAGTTATTTACCACATTAGCAATGTATAGAGTGTATTTCTTTAAAGTTAAGACTAGTTTAAAGTTATCTTCATTGAAAAGTACAGTGCTTTTCCTTCAAAAATAAGGACATTTCAATGTGACCCCAAACTTTTGAACGGTAGTGTACGTGGAAATAAATCAGATATGCGATGCGTCCACATTGTGAACGCTCCCGCGCTCAGTTCGCATTCGTCCGACCAGAACGTCATCAAAAAGTGATAAGCGTCATAGTTATTTGCCCAAATAGTTACAAAAGACAACAGAGCAGAAAAAATATGTGAAGATAAAATGTTTTAGGGACTGACGTGAACGTTTTACCACTCACTTTCTCCGACTGCTCACCCTTCAGACACGCAAACATCCAAGCAAAATATCTCGTAAAACTGCCAGAGCCGATATACTTGTCCTCTTCCTTCTTCATCTTCTACACGCAATAATTCAGTTTTTTCTGTTCACAAAATCCTTGAAATTTCCACAAGTGCGCCAGTACTGAGACCGACTTGAGTGGAAGCCATGTTTATTTGCGTAAACACTGTCGGCATGCGGGTCAGATTGCATTCACATTAGAAATTGCATTTCTTTTGGAATAAAAAGATCGGATTTTACAAACAAACTTGAATTGGACATCGGACCCTGCCGTGTGAACGTAGCCTAAGAATATATAATAATCTTGTATGACAACAATATAATAATAATATACCATGTAATCATTATAGATGTATAAGTCATTGATTTATAATCAAATCGTAGCCCCTGAATCATAATCGAATGGTGAGGTGCCCAAAGATTCCCACTTCGACTCCTAAATAGACTCGTGGTATGGTTCTGAATGTTCCCAGGAAACACGTGGCCCATGCGGTGAAACCCCAACACTTGGGAAAGACTCAGCAAAATGGTGAAGGATAGGACAAGTGGAAGACTTTGTTCTCACATGAATACCAGTTCAGATTGTGGGCATGGCGAGATGAACGACAGGGGGGATTTAGTTGGATAAGAGCCAGATCCTTAAGGGGGCTTGAGAAATTGCAATTGCAGGAAGAATAGGGTGGAGGAAATGTAGAAGGGAAGGTCGGTCAATGCTGGGGTCTTCTGTGGGACGCAACTATTGTATCTACAGCAGCTGCTCGAAACAAACCTTGAAATATACAAACCCCAAAACCAGTGAAGTTGGCACGTCGTGTAAATGGTAAATAAAAACAGAATACAATGATTTGCAAATCCTTTTCAACCTATATTCAATTGAATAGACTGCAAAGACAAGATACTTAACGTTTGAACTGAGACATTTTGTTATCTTTTGCAAATATTAGCTCATTTAGAATATGATGCCTGCAACATGTTTCAAAAAAGCTGGCACAAAGACTGAGAAAGTTGAGGAATGCTCATCAAACACTTATTTGGAACATCCCACAGGTGAACAGGCTAATTTGGAACAGGTGGGTGCCGTGATTGGGTATAAAAGCAGCTTCCATTAAATGCTCAGTCTTTCACAAACAAGGATGAGGGGGTCAGCACTTTGTGAACAAATGCGTGAGCAAATTGTCGAACGGTTTAAAAACAACATTTCTCAACGAGCTATTGCAAGGAATTTAGGGATTTCACCATATACGGTCCGTAATATCATCAAAAGGTTCAGAGAGTCTGGAGAAATCACTGCACGTAACATTGACCTTCGATCCCTCAGGCTGCACTGCATCAAAAACCGACATCATTGTGTAAAGAATATCACCACATGGGCTCAGGAACACTTCAGAAAACCACTGTCAGTAATTACAGTTTGTCGCTACATCTGTAAGTGCAAGTTAAAACTCTACGATGCAAAGCGAAAGCCATTCATCAACAACACCCAGAAACGCCGCCGGCTTTGCTGGGCCCGAGCTCATCCAAGATGGACTGATGCAAAGTGGAAAAGTGTTCTGTGGTCTGACGAGTCCACATTTCAAATAGTTTTTGGAAACTGTGGACGTCGTGTCCTCCGGACCAAAGAGGAAAAGAACCATCCGGACTGTTACAGGCGCAAAGTTGAAAAGCCAGCATCTGTGATGGTATGGGGGTGTATTAGTGCCCAAGATATGGGTAACTTACACATCTGTGAAGGCACCATTAATGCTGAAAGGTACATACAGGTTTTGGAGCAACATATGTTGCCATCCAAGCAAGGTCTTTTTCATGGACGCCCCTGCTTATTTCAGCAAGACAATGCCAAGCCACATTCTGCACGTGTTAAAACAGCAGTAAAAGAGTGCGGGTACTAGACTGGCCTGCCTGTAGTCCAGACCTGTCTCCCAATGAAAATGTGTGGAGCAATATGAAGCCTAAAATACCACAATGGAGTCCCCGGACAGTTGAACAACTTAATCTTAAATTAATAAATAATTCCATCTGAAAAGCTTCAAAAAATGGTCTCCTCAGTTCCCAAACTTTTACTGATTGTTGTTAAAAGGAAAGGCCATGTAACACAGTGGTAAAAATGCCCCCGTGACAAATTTTTTGCAATGTGTTGCTGCCATTATTTTCTAAGTTTATGTGCAAAAAAATATAAAGTTTCTCAGTTGGAACATTAAATATCTTGTCTTTGCAGTCTATTCAATTGAATATAAGTTGAGAAAGATTTGCAAATCATTCTATTCTGTTTTTATTTACCATTTACACAACGTGCCAACTTTACTGGTTTGGGGTTTTGTAGTTTCACTTGTTCTACCACAGAAACATGATCACTTCCTCGGAAGTTGTGTAAAAGTACTATTCTGTTTATTCTGCATGTATGGTCTGTTTTAAGAAATATTTAGTTTTATTTCACCCAAGTCTTGACACTTCAAAGATGAAATCTCACTTGGTAGAAGGAATGTGCACCAACAAACACTCATATAGTTGAATTTCTGTAAAGACGGGAGATTCAAGACTTTTATTGTCAATAAACAGTTGCCCGTGCAAGGAAGTTAGCCAGCGAGGCCACGCAATTGCAAGTTTTAAAGGGGAACTGCACTTTTTTTTGGAATTTGGACGATCCGGCCGATGAGAGTCATGGTTGTAGCCTTCAAAGCCCTCCAATATTGTTAGAATATATATATAATGTAGTAACAGACATATGTACAATATACAAACTGCAAGTATATATGTGTTGTGTGTGTGTGTGTGTGTGTGTGTGTGTGTGTGTGTGTGTGTGTGTGTGTGTGTGTGTGTGTGTGTGTGTGTGTGTGTGTGTGTGTGTGTGCGCGTGTGCGTGTGCTTGGCCTCAGCTGCTCTTCTGCTGTTAAAACAAGAGCAGTGTTGTCTCAGGAATGCGGGGAGGAAGAACACCAAATGGGAGACACAGTCTGGTTGGGTCAGGGGTCGGCAACCCAAAACGTTGAAAGAGCCATATTGGACCAAAAATACAAGAAACAAATCTGTCTGGAGCCGCAAAAAATGAAAAGCCATATATAAGTCTTATAATGAAGGCAACACATGACGTAAGTGTCTATATTAGCTATAATAGCCTACTATCAAAATGACTATGTGTCGCAAGCCAAAGCAAATCTTCTTTGACGTAATTTTTGAAATGTAATATTATTTTTACCACATTAGAAACCATTAGTAAATCACAGGCAACTCAGAAGGTGATATAACTCCTGGAAATTACTGGCTTTTAAGGACCAAAGGTATAGATGTGTGTGTTCAAGTTTAATGAAACGGCAGGCTGTCTTCCTTTAATGGATTTATTACAATCTTTGCAAGTTAGGTCATGTTTGCTGTGGTCTGGAACAACATGGCACACAAATCTGAAACGCAGTCAATATTACATACAGATAATGTGTCATGAGAGATGCAAATATAAAATAAATGCACAGAGGACATAAATAAAGGAAATTAAATGATCTCAAATATACCTACAAACAAGGCATAATGAGGCAATATGTGCATACAGCTAGCCTAAATAGTAGGGCTGTGAATCTTTGGGTGTCCCACGATTCGATTCAATATCGATTCTTGGGGTCACGATTCGATTCAAAATCTTTTTTCTTTTTTTTCAATTCAACACGATTCTCGATTCAAAAACGGTTTTTTCCCGATTCAAAACGATTCTCTATTCATTCAATACATAGGATTTCAGCAGGATCTACCCCAGTCTGCTGACATGCAAGCAGAGTAGTAGAGTTTTGTAAAAAGCTTTTATAATTGTAAAGGACAATGTTTTATCAACTGATTGCAATAATGTAAATTTGTTTTAACGATTAAATGAACCAAAAATATGACTTATTTTATCTTTGGGAAAATATTGGACACAGTGTGTTGTCAAGCTTATGAGATGCGATGCAAGTGTAAGCCACTGTGACACTATTGTTCTTTTATTTTTATATTTATAAATGTCTAATGATAATGTCAATGAGGGATGTTTCATCACTGCTATGTTGAAATTGTAACTAAGATTGATACTGTTGTTGATAATATTCATTTTTGGTTCACTACTTTTGGTTTGTTCTGTGTCGTGTTAGTGTCTCCTCTCAATTGCTCTGTTTATTGCAGTGTTGCTGTGTTGGGTTTGGTTTTGGAATTGGATTGCATTGTTATTGTATTGCTGTGTATAGTTTTTTTGGATTGATTAATTTAAAAAAATAAAACAAATAAAAAAAATAATTAATAAATAAATTTAAAAAAAAAAAAACATTGATTAGCTTGCAGTCATGCACTGACCAAATATGCCTGATAAGCACTCCAGCAAGTCAATAACATCAACCAAGCGCACCTTTGTGCATTCACGCACAGCATAAAACGTTTGGTGAACAAAATGAGACAGAGAAGGAGTGGCAGATTTTACACGTAAACAAACTGTTGCGTCACAGTCCACACTATGGTGAGTTCATGAACCGCCGAAATTTGTAGGACAAAACAATGTTCACCAAATACTCTCAGCAGTGAAGCATACAGACAAACATATTAAACGGTGGCCTTTCTAACAATCGGGAAGGTTCGTGTCATGTTTGTCCTCAAAAAAAAATCATACTAAAACAAAAACTAATATTTTTCCCCCATCTTTTTCAAAATCAGAATCAGGATAGTTTTTATTGCCATTGTTTGAGAATGGGTTCACAAACTAGGAATGTTTATTGGTGCAGGAGAACAGGTGCAACATAAAACATATATAACACAGAATAGGTAATAAAATGAGCCGTAACTGAGCTGTCAGATCTTGATATTGTTCATGTGCCTGAAGGCCAAGGGGAAAAAACTGTTCAGGTGGCGGGAGGTGTGGGTCTGGATGGACCGTAGTCTCCTGCCTGAGGGGGGAGGGGAGAATAGTTTGTGTCCAGGGTGAGAAGTGTCAGCTGTGATCCGACCCACACGCCTCCTGGTCCTGGAGGAGAACAGGTCCTGGAGGGATGGGAGCTGCTTGCAGCCAATCACCTTCCAGTTTCAATCCTTTTTTAAAAATGCACCAGGAAGCCACTAGGGCGGCAGTAAAGAGCCGCGGGTTGCTGCCCCCCGGGTCGGGTTGTCTCGGCCAGAGAGTGGCGCACAAAATAGGAATATCTAAAAATGGGAATCGTCTTTGTGTCGGCAAATATCAGTTTGGATGGGAGGAACACAAGCTAGAGAGCCATCTGTGCACCATCACCCGGCCATTACTGACATAATTGGCATAGCAGTTCCCTGGGGTGTGGACCCGTGGTCCCGGGTATTCCCATCTGAGCGGCATGAGGCGGGCCAGATAAGGCAGACTTTGCATTGCAAATGACGAAGAGACTCCCCCCTAAACCGGCGCTGTGAACAACGATGAAAAGACCGAGCTGTCCTTTTAGACGCCGCCTCTTACCTTTTTGTTTGAATGCGGATTTACCAGCGGCACAATAACCACAAACACATGCTTCCTTGTGGTCAAGATGAAAAAAGCTCGGCTCAAAGCAATTAACCAACACAAAGAAGACAAACCTGTACGGGCACTAGTTTATGTAAATGTTGATGCGAGGTCTGTTTGTTTCTTGGTTTAACTTGTATTTCAGTACATTCCACATTCTGTGTTTCATCCACGTCAACATTCTACAGTTTGAGTTTGAGTTTGAGTTTATTTCGAACATGCAAGCATACAACATGATACATCACAATTTCCAGTTTCTCTTTCCAACATGTTCGAAAAGGAGTAGGAAGAAGCAGAGCTTATTTAATCCTACCCCTTTTCTTTACATAACAGTTGCTAAAACTTTTTGTTCACTTCCTGTTCACAATTTATTCACAATAAACTCCATAAGTAATCACAATAAAAACAAGTAAATAAATAATAGTAATAATTTTAATAATAATGATTGGTGAAGTAACTCATATTTCATATGATGAGATAAGTAAGATTACTTTAAGAATGAATGAATGGATGGATGAAATAAATTGAGAATGTTTGTCATGGTTCATCTTCTTTGTACTTTGTAAACACTTTAAGTTTGAAGAGTTTCTTGAAATGGATCATATTAGTACATTGTTTGATTGCTTTGCTTAATCCATTCCATAATTGAATTCCACATACTGATATACTGAAGGTTTTAAGTGTTGTACGTGTATACAAATGTTTTAAATTACGTTTTTCTCTAAGATTATATTTCTCCTCTTTCTTTGACAATCATTTTTGTATATTCTTGGGTAGCAGGTTATAGTTTGCTTTGTGCATAATTTTAGCTGTTTGCAAATTCACTATGTCGTGGAATTTCAGTATCTTTGATTCAATAAATAAAGGGTTTGTATGTTCTCTATATCCAACATTATGTATTATTCTAACTGATCTTTTTTGTAACACCGTTAATGAATGAAGTGTACTTTTGTAATTATTTCCCCATATTTCTACACAGTAGCTCAGATATGGTAACACTAGTGAGCAGTAGAGAATATGAAGGGATTTTTGGTCTAGAACATGTTTTGCTTTATTCATTATTGACGTGTTTCTTGCTACTTTATGTTGTATATTTTTTATGTGAGATTTCCAGTTCAATTTATCATCAATCATTATACCTAGAAATTTGGTTTCATTTACTCTTTCAATTTCTATTCCGTCTATTTGTATTTGTGTTTGACTTTCTCTTCTACTGTTACCAAATAGCATTATTTTAGTTTTACTGAGATTCAACGATAGTCTGTTTTTGTCAAACCATCTTTTTAATTTGTTAATTTCTTCTGTTATTATTTGTGTTATCTCCTGTGTGTTCTCTTCTGAACAAAACGCTGTTGTATCATCCGCAAAAAATACTAACTTTAAATCTTTTGTAACTTTACAAATGTCCTTTATATAGAGATTGAATAATTTAGGTCCTAGTATTGATCCCTGAGGTACACCACAGGATATATTTAGCGTTGTAGATGTGTGTTCTCCTAGCTTCACGTATTGTTTCCTGTTCGTTAGATAACTTCATATCCAGTTTAAGACTAACCCTCTGATGCCATATCGTTCTATTTTTTTGATTAAAATATTGTGATTAATTGTGTCAAATGCTTTAGTTAGATCCATAAAACAGTGGAAGGTAAATAAACCCCTGAGAGCCGTCATGGACCACGCATGTAAGGACCATGTTTTTAATAGCTACGGTCTAAGCTGGAAACACCCACAATGTCACATCTTCAGGCTGACTCACACTTGGCGATGGCTGTGAATAACTTGCTCGCCGCCTTCTTGCAGCTTTTAACACTCCGTGAAGGGAGTGAACTTTAAAAACATACAGTTGTGTAGCACACGTGAACACAAGCTCTGAATGCTAATATTCCTAAGATGCTGTTCAGTGGCTATACGGGTGTACAAATACAAAACCCAAAACCAGTGAAGTTGGCACGTTGTGTAATGATTTGCAAATCCTTTTCAACCTATATTCCAGGGGTGTCCAAACTTTTTCCACTGAGGGCCGCACACTGAAAAATCAAAGCAAGCGGGGGCCATTTTGATATTTTTTATTTTAAAAACCAATACAATAAATGTATTAAAAAAAATATACATTTAGGCCGCCACTCAGGATTGATCCCGGTGAACCAAAAGAGTTTTGGTCAAAAAAATATAAAAAAAATGTGTCATTATTTATTATTATTATTATTCAAAGTTTAAATCTCTAGATCAAAATTAGGTCTATCTGTCAAAAAAACGTTTTTAAACATTTAAGTTGTATGCCCTTTTTGTCAAAGAAAACCCAGGTTTTTTATGGAAAAAAACCCCACCAAATATGCAATATTTTCCCCCAATTAAATTTTAAAGTAGAATATTTGAGATTATAAAATAATTGGAGCCTTAAAAAGGTCAATAACTCATAACAACATTGACATTTTTTGAGCAATGACACACGCAAAGAAAAATCTCACAAAAATTATTGGGGATCCTAAAGGGTCCTCTACACATTAAAGTGTTAAAAAATAAATTATACTTTTTTTTTTTACTGATTACTTTTAGCACAATAATCTCGAGATCAGCTTCAGATCTGTCCGTCAATTCTAATTTTTATTGTTGTTTATGTTTTTTATTGGTTCGTTTTAGGCCCTTCTTTTAAAAAACAACAGCTCAGTTTTTTATATGGCAAACACAAAATATGCAACATTTTCCCCAAAGAATATCTCAAAGTGGAATATTTAATGTGACGTAATTGAATAGGTCAATAATTCATTATGACGTTGATTTTGATTAAATATTATTTTTAAAAGAAAGAAACAGCCTACATGGCAGCTTTGTGTTATTAGAGTAAACATTGCAACATTTTCTTGTTACATTTCACCTGTTTGCTGTTTTATACCACGTTTGTTTGGGTTTTTTTATCGTATTTTTAGAATGTGTCATGGGGCCGTTAAAAAATGACCTGCGGGCCGCACTTTGGACACCCCTGCTATATTCAATCAAATAGACTGCAAAGACAAGACACTTAACGTTCGAACTGGAAAACGTTGTTATTGTTTGCAAATATTAGTCCTTTTGGAATTTGATGCCTGCAACATGTTTCAAAAAAAGCTGGCACAAGTGGTAAAAAAAGACTGATAAAGTTGAGGAATGCTCATCAAACACTTATTTGGCACATCCCACAGGTGAACAGGCTAATTGGGAACAGGTGGGTGCCATGATTGGGTATAAAAGCAGATTCCATGAAATGCTCAGTCATTCACAAACAAGGATGGGGCGAGTGTCACCACTTTGTCAACAAATGCATGAGCAAATTGTCCAACAGTTAAAGAACAACATTTCTCAACGAGCTATTGCACGGAATTAGGGATTTCACCATCTATGGTCAGTAATATCATCAAAAGGTTCGGAGAATCTGGACTAATCACTGCACGTAAGCAATGATATTCCCATACCATCACAGATGCTGGCTTTTCAACTTTGTGTCTATAACAATCTGGATGGTTCTTTTCCTCTTTGGTCCGGAGGACAAGAGGTCCACAGTTTCCAAAAACAATTTGAAATTTGGACTCGTCAGACCACAGAACACTTTTCCACTTTGCATCAGTCCATCTTAGATGAGCTCGGGCCCAGCGAAGCCGGCGGTGTTTCTGGGTGTTGTTGATAAATGTCTTTCGCTCTGCATGGCAGAGTTTTAACTTGCACTTACAGATGTAGCGACCGACTGTAGTTACTGACAGTGGTTTTCTGAAGTGTTCCTGAGCCATGTGGTGATATCCTTTACACCAGGGGTCCCCAAACTACGGCCCGCCAGCGTCCAAAATCCGGCCCGCGGGTAGTCCCGAGTTTTAAAAAAATAAAATAAAAAATAAATAAATTAAAATTTAATTTAATCTGTCCTTTCTAGCCCATCCATCAATCCATTTTCTACCGCTTGTTACTCTTGGGGTCTCCTAGTTGCTCAGGCAAATCATATTGTCTAAAAATGAATTTTTCAATTGATAACGTGTCGACATCACGCTCGCGCCGCAGTGTCGGGCGAGCGTGCGGCAAGTGCAATTAGTCAATTAGTGCAAGAGGGAAAACAAATATGGAAACATAAAATAGACTCAGTGCAGAGTTTTTAAACATCAGGGGACATGTGACTTTTTTTGTTCAATGTAAGGAAAAGGCAATTTGTCTAATCTGCAATGATATTTATGTATTGTATGTATTTATGTATGTATGTATGTATGTATGTATGTATATGTTTGTGTATATATATAGATATATATAAATATAGATATAGATATAGATAGCCCGGCCCCTGGCTAAATGTTTTTAACCCAATGCGGCCCCCGGGTCAAAAAGTTTGGGGACCCCTGCTTTACACACTGATGACGGTTTTTGATGCAGTACCGCCTGAGGGATCTAAGGTCATGGGCCTTGCCACTTACGTGCAGTGATTTCTTCAGATCCTCTAAATTATTTGCAATAGCTCGCTGAGAAATGTTGTTCTTAAACCGTTCGACTATTTGGTCACACATTTGTTCAGAAAGTGGTGACCCTCGCCTCGTCCTTGTTTGTGAATGACTGAGCATTTAATGGAAGCTGCTTTTATTCCCAATCATGGCACCCACCTGTTCCCAATTAGCCTGTCCACCTGTGGTATGTTCTAAATAAGTGTTTGATGAGGATTCCTCAACTTTCTCAGTCTTTTTTGCCACTTGTGCTAGCTTTTTTGAAACATGTTGCAGACATCAAATTCCAAATGAGCTAATATTTGCAAAAAATAACAAAGTTTTCCAGTTTGAATGTTAAGTATCTTGTCTTTACAGTCTATTCAAATGAATTTACGTTGAAAGGGATTTGCAAATCATTGTATTCAGTTTTTATTTACCATTTACACAACGTGCCAACTTCACTGGTTTGGGGTTTTGTATATTGTCTGGTATTGGCTACTAAACGTCTCAAGAAGGAGATCACTTGTGACCTTATTGGGTATACGTTAAGAATAATAATACACTATAGTGAATGGGACTTTTTGATTTATTTTGGTCTTGAATGGTAAGGTGAGCACACTGGACACACCATTTTACAGCTTTCAAAGGAGTCTTACTCTTCCATGTACTGTAATTCCACCCTTTCATTTATATTTCATGAGCTGTGGGGCCACTGATACTCCCTGAAATGACAGCACCAGTGAAGACCTGGAGCAAAGAACAATTCATAGCGATGTTATTAGATAAAACTCAACGTGTAGATACTTGATATCTATATCTTTGAGGATGCATCTTTAAGACACGCATGTCAAAATTTGAGTAGCAATTTGCTCCTCCCTTTTGTCTGGACTTCTGTCTTTGTTGTCCACAAACCGTCACAGCTTTGTATGGTTTTGATTTATTGAATCGTAACTCCCAGAGAATAAATACCTTTATAACTGATAACAGTTGTCCAGCCGGGATATGCTCATTCCAAAATTAGATTTACAGCCCCGAAATCTTGTCATTGTTTTCATTTCGCTGCCCCGCCCTCCACCGTTTGACCAATTACAAAGCCCTTGAGTGTGTCACATCCAGGTTGCCAGTTACGCAGTGCCATCTTCGTCTGGCTATTGCCACCGGTAAAGTTACTAAACATATCAGACCTTAGTAAATCTAAAAGGCCTCGTTACGATTCTCAACTTATTCATGACGAAGCCAGGAACAAAACCAGGATTTTGTATCGGGATGCCTTTGAAAGATGGGGACGATTGAAGGCTGAGCAGATGTTTTCATCTGACGCAGAACTTGCTAATTTCCTCCTCGATAGGTAAGTCAGGCATTTAGGTTTTCCTATTACTTGTAATAAATGGAAATGGACATTTGGTATGTAAACTATATTGTCCAATACAGTCTATGACCTTTTCTAACAAAGCTAGTATGTTCGTGCAACGAATGCTTAGTGTGATGGTGCTTCGCTCCTAGTGTAATGCTTAGCATGCTAGCCTGGTCAATGACACATCAACATATAGGCTAACAGGGGAAATATATGCCCGTTAGCCTGTATGTCGATGTGTATTTGCACTGACAGGTCCCTATGTGGATATGGGTAGTTTCAGTGCCTATTTCCTTCTCAATATGCTGATACGCTGAGGAAATGGGTTCCAACATTAGCACGGCTGTCATCATGGCAATGTGAAACGTATGGAGACAGCCTAATCACATGATAAAATCATTCGTGTAGCCTATAGGCATGCCTTGGTAACATGTATTATCTTTAGTTTTGGGTGTACATTAGGCTGCTAGGCATGCTCTACTTATTTTCACCAGTATAACCATTGCTAGCGTTGGTTGTAGTTTGTTTTAGTCTTGTGTTTTCTGATAGTACTGACAATAACCATATGATTGCCATTTGTTGTGATATTGTACGCAGGCATGACGTACCTCTTCCTGAAAATAGCCTAATTTCTGTGTAAAATGTGTTGGTTCGGAATTTGTTATTGACAAAACGCTTGTCTATTCGGCTAGTATGGTCCCAGCACCTCAACCCCAAGTAAGAGGCAGTGGTAGTTTGACGTTCCTTGGAGTAGCCCAGTCCATCGAGCTGGATTCGGCTGCGTATCTGGCAACCTCAGTCAGGGAGAGGGGGAGGGTACTACAGACCATTTCTGGCCACCTTATTACATATGGCTCCTTGAAAGTCAACCCGTCCAAGAAACAAGACTACAGTACAACAAGGGCGGTAGACGGGAGATGTGGCTGATGGGTCGCCACATGGGCGGCGGCACGTGAAGATGGGGAAAAGGAAAACAGGACGAGAGAGGAAATAGTCACCCCAAAAACTGTGCTCCTGTAGGAGTCGCTGTGTGGAGCATGGGGGAAAAAAACCTCAGTAAACATAAGCACATATAACACATCACGACAAACTCGAGACTTGCAACCAAAACTGATATTACGTTATTTTTAGACCGAATGGCGGAATACGATATGCATCAGTATCTTAAAGGCCTACTGAAACCCACTACTACCGACCACACAGTCTGATAGTTTATATATCAATGATGAAATCTTAACATTGCAACACATGCCAATACGGCCGGGTTAACTTATAAAGTGCAATTTTAAATTTCCCGGGGAACTTCTGGTTGAAAACGTCTATGTATGATGCGTATGCGCGTGACGTCACGACGGCAAAGGAAGTATTCGTACCCAATGTGTCACCATACAAACTGCTCTGTTTTCATCGAACAATTCCACAGTATTCTGGACATCTGTGTTGGTGAATCTTTTGCAATTTGTTTAATGAACAATGGAGATTGCAAAGAAGAAAGTTGTAGGTGGGATCTGTGTATTAGCGGCTGGCTGTAGCAACACAACAAGGAGTACTTACTTGGATAGCAGACGCCTAGCCGATGCTAGCCGCCAACCGCACGGATGATCGGGTGAAGTCCTTCGTCGCGCCGTCGATCGCTGGAACACAGGTGAGCACGGGTGTTGATGAGCAGATGAGGGCTGGCTGGCGTAGGTGGAGCGCTAACGTTTTTATCATAGCTCTGTGAGGTCCGGTTGCTAAGTTGCTAAGTTAGCTTCAGCGTCGTTAGCAACAGCATTGTTAAGCTTTGCCAGGCTGAGAATTATTAACCGTGTAGTTACATGTACATGGTTTAATAGTATTGTTGATCTTCTGTCTATCCTTCCAGTCAGGGATTTATTTATTTTGTTTCTATCTGCATTTGAGCCAGATGCTATCACGTTAGCTCAGTAGCTAAAGAGCTTCGCTGATGTATTGTCGTGGGGATAAAAGTCACTGTGAATGTCCATTTCGCGTGCTCGACTCTCATTTTCAAGAGGATATAGTATCCGAGGTGGTTTAAAAATACAAATCCGTGATCCACAATAGAAAAAGGAGAGTGTGTGGAATCCAATGAGACCTTGTACCTAAGTTACGGTCAGAGCGAAAAAAGATACACCCTGCCTCTCTAGTTCTTCACTCTAACGTTCCTCATCCACAAATCTTTCATCCTCGCTCAAATTAATGGGGTAATCGTCGCTTTCTCGGTCCGAATCTCTCTCGCTCCATTGTAAACAATGGGGAATTGTGAGGAATTCTTCCTCCTGTGACGTCACGCTACTTCCGGTATAGGCAAGGCTTTTTTTTATCAGCGACCAAAAGTTGCAAACTTTATCGTCGTTGTTCTATACTAAATCCTTTCAGCAAAAATATGGCAATATCGCAAAATGATCAAGTATGACACATAGAATGGATCTGCTATCCCCGTTTAAATAAAAAAAAATCATTTCAGTAGGTCTTTAAACAAAACGTGCAAACTTCTTAGGGATGCCTAAGTGTTTTATGGCTAGATAACCAGTGTTGAGAGTACTCAGACGTTAAAGTAATAAGTTAGCCGTTAATATGTCAAAGCAGTTTTCGTTAATGTTGTTTATTAACGTTAGGTTTGTAGCCTCACCCTTGTGCGTTGGGACAGATGGAGCTTCTAATAGCTCACTGCGGTGAAGGACGATGGCTCTTCAGTTTGAAACTACTTAGCCACCCCGCCGCTATAGCACCGTAGTCCGCACGGGCTATGGGGAGAGTCACTTGCAAGACAAGGAGTAGCTAAACATTTGACACACCGAGCAGCAGAGAGTAGCTATCGCTAGCCGCTGTGCTAAGTCGCTAACATAAACAGATGAGATTGGTGATAAAGTCGCTATAAGGAGAGAAATGTCTTCTCAAGCAAATAGATAAAGCTTTGCATCATTCGGGAATCGAATGATGCAAAGATTTAGGCATTGTTTGAGCGCCATATTCTTTTGAAAAGTTTGTTGTGTTGCGTCATTGTGAGAAGCCTACGTAAACACGCAGGGGGGCGAGGGTATGCCAAAGAATGCCCTGTGCTGTGCCTGTCAGGCGCAGAGAAGAGCAAACGGCCATAACAAAGGCGCATTAAAATATACCGGTATGGCGGTATTGTCTCCGATATATCATTCATTCAGGCCTCCGGCAGTCGTAACGACTATGCAAACTGTGCCAGTCCAGAGGTCAAGTTTAAACTCAGCAACAACGCCTGCTGTGGCTGATGAGTCCTCCCGTTGTTGTTTCCACGCTATGACACGAGGCTGGAGGGACCTCTCCAAGGCGCAAGCCAGGACAGAGTAGTATGGAGGTCTAGCTGTTGCCCATGCACCAGGACCCCCCTCTTCACACTGATGATGGATCCAAAGGAGCAGGAAGAGCTGGTACAATTTGTCACCAACGGTGTTGCAGGAGTTGCCGGTGCACCTGGCTGGAACCGTTAGACCATTTTAGCCAATCATAAGTCTGAAAAGACCAGCAGTGGAGCACCTTAGGGACTTTGTGTATGGATTTTTCCTCAGCGTTTACTCCCGAAGCCTTCCCCTATAAAGGTATGCCACAAGGCATGGGCGGTTTTGGATCGGAGTTTACCTTCTCCTAGATGGGTCGCGTTACTGGGCTGACGGGTTCCATCTACCCATGCGGCCAATATATAAATCTTTCTAAAACTGTATTACTGGTATACACCGCCCAGCCCTAAGTGGGATGGGGGCAGAGTGCATATAGGGTGTGTGTCCATAAGCCCAGGACGTTGTTTCGTCTGGCGTCACAATCTTGGTGCCTCATTCTGCGTCATTGCAATACCACAGCAGGTTGCGGCTCACTGCAGTGATCTCCTGGAGGAGTTTCTAAGAAAAAACATTTCTAAGGCTGCCGCTGAAGGTGGCTGGGGCAAAATGCTCGGTTTGGATTAGGATGTTTGGGTTGACACATTCCAATACTGGTCTTCTACATTTGTCCCTTTCTGGTCCTCAAAGTGTTTACAATTTCGCCTTGCAGAGCGGAAAACTTCTCTGAGATGTTAACCACTTTGCGATTAAGTTCAGAAATCGAGTGTACACAGCCCTGCCCATCCATCAATCGTCACAGGGAGCTTCTGGACGCCTTGGACGTCTCCCCTCGTCTTCCAAATGTGTGGGTACACTGGGGCAGATGCCCTGTTATCATACAGTAATCCCCTATAGGTGGAACCCTAAATCCTAAAACAAGACGTGCGTACATTGTCTTTTTCACTTTGTTTGGCAGATTGCTGACAAAATGAGTTGCTTGCGGTTAGAACCCTTAAGAGCAGGTTGTGACACGCCTGAGCGTCAGGTGCTGCAGTGTGGTTTCCTGCAGGGCAAACTGGCAAACTGCAAAAGGATGATGGCGTATGCGCATGAGTAAAGTGAATCATAGCTCTGCAGTTCTAGGCTCTGCAGTAATTCACAGTCGTGCTTTGCCAGGAAGCAGCTAGCATCTCACACGTTTTTCCTTCTTGTTATTCCCCTGCATTACATTCTATGCAAATATGCTGTAATTCAGGGGTGTCCAAACTTTTTCCACTGAGGGCCGCACATTGAAAAATCAAAGCTAGCAGGGGCCATTTTGATATTTTTTATTTTAAAAACCAATACAATAAATGTATAAAACATATACATTTAGGCTTCCACTCAGGCTTGATCCCGGGGACCCCAAAGGGTTTTTGTCCAAAAAATATAAAAAATGTATCATTATTCAGTATTATTATTTGTGTTATTATTCAAGTTTTTAAATCTCTAGATCAACATTAGGTCTATCTGTCATTATAACATTTTTTAAAGATTTAAATTGTATGCTCTTTTTGTCAAAGAAAACCCTTTTTTTTTTAATGAAAAAAACACAAAATATGCAATATTTTCACCCTATAACATTTTTAATGTTATGATCCGCTGCCCGGATCATATTTCGGTTTACGTTTTCTAGTCATTTGTGTTTTTCTGCTAGTCTTGGACTCCTTTTTAGTATCTGTTTATGCACCTGAGTTTGTTACCATAGCAACTGATTACTTTCACCTGCTGCGGGTGTTCCCGACGCGCACCTGTTTTTCATTATTGTCTTCATTATATAAGCCTGCCTTTTCATTCAGTCTGTGTTGCATCGTAGTTTGTGTTCGCACGACAGTTGACGACTTCTGTTCCTGTTCTGTAACCTTGTAGCTTCCACGCTAAAGGCTCTGGTAACCTGCTAGCTTCCACGCTAAAGGCTCTGTTTAGTGTTTTACTCTAGCTCCCACGCTAGCTCCTTTGTTTTGTAGTTTTAGTGCTATGAGCACGTGTTTATTTGTTACTGTCTGATTTATGCTTCAATAAATCATTGCTTACCTGCAAGCTGTGTCCGAAGCCCGATCTGCATCCCTGAGAGACGAACACCCGCACCCGGTCGTCACATTTAAGTGGCATATTTGAGATTATATAATAATTGAAACCTTAAAAAGGTCAATAACTCATAACACCATTGATTTTTATTCATTATTATTTTTTGAGCAAAGACACTTAAAAACGAATCACACTAAAACTGTAGGGGATCCAAAAGGGTCCTACTCAGTGTTAAAAAATACATTGTAATTTGGTTTTTTTTACTGTTTACTTTTAACACAATAATCTCGAGATTAACTTCAGATCTATCTGTCAATTATAAGTTTTATTGTTGTTTATGTTTTTTGTTTGTTCGTTTTAGGCCCTTCTTTTAAAAAAACAGCTTGTTTTTTTACATGGCAAACACAAAATATGCAACATTTTCCCCAAAAAATATCTCAAAATATTTAATGTGACGTAATTGGAGCCTTGAATAGGTCAATAATTCATAATGACATTGATTTTGATTCATTATTATTTTTTAAAGAAAGAAACAGCCTACATGGCAGCTTTGTGTGATTAGAGTAAACATTGCTACATTTTCTTGTTACATTTCACCTGTTTGCTCTTTAAATACCACTTTTAATGTTTTTTTTATTTTTTTCAATCGTATTTTTAAAATGTGCCGTGGGGCCGTTAAAAAATGACCTGCGGGCCGCAAATGGCCCCCAGGCCGCACTTTGGACACCCCTGCTGTAATTACTTCTCCTTTAATGCAATGTCTTGAATGTCCAAATCCAGACTTGATGATGAGACTGTTAGTCAATCAAGAGAGAAGATCTCCAACCAGCAGGGAGTTGAAGAATAACGTTTAAAACGATCTGTTACTCATTAGAGTCACGTCATTGGTGTTGCAACAATCAGTAACTGGCAGTAAACGGAGTTAACTCCTGCCCGCACACAGTGTCACGTGACCTGGTGTGCGTTCCTCACGGCACCATGTTGTTACAAAAATAACTCGCTGTTGTTCTTTGCACAATACATCCGTGCTGGGTCATGTGTTGTAAGAATGCACCGTTTCTCCAGATGCCTTTTGGCCCCCCGTGCCCCTAAATGAACTGTATAATGCACAGTAGGCATTCAGCTGCACTTAAATATGCCTCACATCTCGGAGCCACGGTGCTCAGTGGGCCGTGAGTGAATTTGGAGACGCAGGAAGAAAGTGGGAGGACGTTGTTTCTGACCGCACGTGAGCTGCGATTCATGAGGCAGGAGGTTCCATTCCGTGTTTGTGCCGCTCTTCCTCCTCCGCAACAGTGAAGGCCGCCCTTGTGAAAAACAGACTCTGTTTCAATGACTTCAATTCTGTTGCTCACATGCAAGAAAGTCTAAATGTCGCATCGGTCAACCTTCTCTGGTACTCCTGCCAGATATGGTCATCATGTGTGAAGTTACTTCCCCCTCCCAAAACTTGTCCCATTTCTTTGTGCTTCAATTTTTTTTGGTCTAACTATTAGAGTTTTTTATGTTATTAACTTTTTGGGAGCTGGTTATAAATTACAAAACGTTATTAACTTAAAACTTTTATAGTTAGAGCAAAACATTTTGCAGCACAAACGTTTGGGACAAGTTTGAGGAGATTTAGGCATTGTTTGAGGGCTGGTTATGAATCATAACAGGTTAATAATATCAAAACTGTAATAGACAAAGATTGCTGCAGCACAATCATTTGGGACAAGTTTGTCGAGATTTAGGTATGATTTGAGGGCTGGTTGTGAATCATAACAGTTTAATGGCCTACTGAAATGAATATTTTTATTTAAACGGGGATAGCAGATCCATTCTATGTGTCATACTTGATCATTTCGCGATATTGCCATATTTTTGCTGAAAGGATTTAGTAGAGAACATCGACGATAAAGTTTGCAACTTTTGGTCGCTGATAAAAAAAGCCTTGCCTGTACCGGAAGTAGCGTGACGTCGCAGGTTGAAAGGCTCCTCACATTTCCCCCGTTGTTTACACCAGCAGCGAGGGCGATTCGATTACCCCGTTAATTTCAGCGAGGATGAAAGATTCGTGGATGAGGAACGTGAGAGTGAAGGACTAGAGTGCAGTGCAGGACGTATCTTTTTTCGCTCTGACCGTAACTTAGGTAAAAGGGCTCATTGGATTCCACACTTTCTCCTTTTTCTATTGTGGATCACGGATTTGTATTTTAAACTTCCTCGGATACTATATCCTCTTGAAAATGAGAGTCGAGAACGCGAAACGGACATTCACAGTGACCTTTATCTCCACGACAATACATCGGTGAAGCAATTTAGCTACGGCGCTAACGTGATAGCATCGTGCTTAAATGCAGATAGAAACAAAAGAAATAAGCCCCTGACTGGAAGGATAGACAGAAGATCAACAAAACTACTATCAGGAGACACTGAACCAAACACTGGACCTGTAACTACATGGTTAATGCTGTGCCGCCTGTCGAAGCCTAGCAATGCTGTTGCTAACGACGCCATTGAAGCTAACTTAGCTACGGGACCTCGTCAGAGCTATGATAAAAACTTTAGCTATCCACCTACGCCAGCCCTCATCAGCTCATCAACACCCGTGCTCACCTGCGTTCCAGCGATCGACGGCGCGACGAAGGACTTCACCCGATCATCGATGCGGTCGGCGGCTGGCGGCGGATAGCGCGTCTGCTATCCAAACCAAAGTCCTCGTGATCGTGTTGCTGCAGCCAGCCGCTAATACACCGATCCCACCTACAGCTTTCTTCTTTGCAGTCTCCATTGTTCATTAAACAAATTGCAAAAGATTCACCAACACAGATGTCCAGAATACTGTGGAATTTTGCGATGAAAACAGAGCTGTTTGTATTGAGATACAATGTGTCCGAATATTTCCGTTTCAACCATTGACGTCACGCGCAAACGTCATCATACATAGACGTTTTCAACCGGAAGTTCCCCGGGAAATTTAAAATTGCACTTTATAAGTTAACCCGGCCGTATTGGCATGTGTTGCAATGTTAAGATTTCATCATTGATATATAAACTATCAGACTGCGTGGTCGGTAGTAGTGGCTTTCAGTAGGCCTTTAATAACATCAAAAATATAATAAGACATAGACTGTTGCTGCACAATTGTCGCACAAACGATTGTGACAAGTTTGGGGAAATATTGACAAGGCTGAAGTGCTGGTTATGAATCATAACAGGTTAATAACATCCATGCATTGTCTACCGCTTGTCCCTTTCGGGGTCACGGGGGGTGCTTGAGCCTATCTCAGCTGCATTCGGGCGGAAGGCAGGGTACACCCTGGACAAGTCGCCACCTGTGTTGGCCCTGCGATGAGGTTAATAACATAACAAATATAATACTTAGACATAGATTGTTTTTGCACAAACGCTTGGGACCAGTTTGGGGATATTTAGGCATGATTTGAGGGCTGGTTATGAATCATAACAGGTTAATGACACAAAAATGATGCGAGTTAGACAATAATTGTTGCTGCACAATTGTAGCACAAACGTTTGGAACAAGTTTGGAGAGATTTAGGCATGATTTGAGGGCTGGTTATGAATCATAACAGGTTAATAACATAAAAACTATAGTAATTAGAGATAGATTTTTGCTGCACAAACGATTGGGACAACTTTGGGAAGATTTAGGTATGATTTGAGGGCTGGTTATGAATCATAACAGGTTAATAACATCACAAATATAATAGTTAGACAAAGATTGTTGCTGCACAAACGATTGGGACAAGTTTGGGGAGATATTTACATGGTTTGAGGGCTGGTTATGAATCATAACAGGTTAATAACATACAAACTATAATAGATAGACAAAGATTGTTGCTGCACAATTGTAGCACAAACGATTTTGACAAGTTTGGGGAGATATTGACAAGGCTGAAGTGCTGGTTATGAATCATAACAGGTTAATAACATAACAAGTATAATAGTTAGACAAAGATTTCTGCAGCACAACCATTTGGGACAAGTTTGTAGAGATGTAGGTATGATTTGAGGGCTGGTTATGAATCATAACAGGTGAATAACATCAAAACTATAATAGTTAAGACATAGATTGTTGCTGCACAATTGTAGCACAAACGATTGTGACAAGTTTGGGGAAATATTGACATGATGTGAGGGCTGGTTATGAATCATAACAGGTTAATAACATAACAACTATAATAGTTAGACATAGATTGTTGCTGCACAATTGTAGCACAAACGATTGTGACAAGTTTGGGGAAATATTGACAAGGCTGAAGTGCTGGTTATGAATCATAACAGGTTAATAACATAAAAACTATAGTAATTAGAGATAGAGTTTTGCTGCACAAACGATTGGGACAACTTTGGGGAGATTTAGGCATGGTTTGAGGGCTGGTTATGAATCATAAGATATTAATAACATCAGAAATATAATAGTTAGACAGAGATTGTTGCTGCACAAACATTTGGGACAAGTTTGTAGAGATTTAGGTATGATTTGAGGCCTGGTTATGAATCATAACAGGTTAATAACATCACAAATATAATAGTTAGACAAAGATTGCTGCAGCACAAACATTTCGGACAAGTTTGTAGAGATTTAGGTATGATTTGAGGGCTGGTTGTGAATCGTAACAGGTTAATAACATCACAAATATAATAGTTAGACAAAGATTGTTGCTGCACAAACGATTGGGACAAGTTTGGGGAGATATTGACATGATTTGAGGGCTGGTTATGAATCATAACAGGTTAATAACATACAAACTATAATAGATAGACAAAGATTGTTGCTGCACAATTGTAGCACAAACGATTTTGACAAGTTTGGGGAGATATTGACAAGGCTAATGTGCTGGTTATGAATCATAACAGGTTAATAACATCCATGCATTGTCTACCGCTTGTCCCTTTCGGGGTCACAGGGGGTGCTGGAGCCTATCTCAGCTGCATTCAAGCGGAAGGCAGGGTACACCCTGGACAAGTCGCCACCTGTGTTGGCCATGCGATGGAGTTGATAACATAACAAATATAATACTTAGACATAGATTGTTTTTGCACAAACGATTGGGACCAGTTTGAGGATATTTAGGCATGATTTGAGGGCTGGCTGTGAATCATAACAGGTTAATGACACAAAAATGATACGAGTTAGACAAATATTGTTGCTGCACAATTGTAGCACAAACGTTTGGAACAAGTTTGGAGACATTTAGGGGCGGCATGGCGTAGTGGGTGGAGCGCCCGTGTCAGAAACCTGAGGGTTGCAGGTTCGCTCCCCGCCTCTTACCATGCCGTTGTGTCCTTGGGCAGGACACTTCACCCTTGCCCCCGGTGCCGCTCACACCGGTGAATGAATGATGAATGAATGATAGGTGGTGGTCGGAGGGGCCGTAGGTGCAAATTGGCAGCCACGCTTCCGTCAGTCTACCCCAGGGCAGCTGTGGCTACGAAAGTAGCTTACCACCACCAGGTGTGAATGAATGATGGGTTTTTAACATGTAAAGCGACTTTGGGTACTTAGAAAAGCGCTATATAAATCCCAGGTATGATTTAGGCATGATTTGAGGGCTGGTTATGAATCACAACAGGTTAATAACATAAAAACTATATAGTAATTAGAGATAGATTTTTGCTGCACAAACGATTGGGACAACTTTGGGGAGATTTAGGCATGGTTTGAGGGCTGGTTATGAATCATAACATATTAATAACATCAAAAATATAATAGTTAGACAAAGATTGTTGCAGCACAAACGATTGGGACACGTTTGTAGAGATTTAGGTATGATTTGAGGCCTGGTTGTGAATCATAACAGGTTAATAACATCACAAATATAATAGTTAGATAAAGATTGTTGCTGCACAAACGATTGGGACACGTTTGGGGAGATATTGACATGATTTGAGGGCTGGTTATGAATCATAACAGGTTAATAGCATACAAACTATAATAGGTAGACATAGATTGTTGCTGCACAATTGTAGCACAAACGATTGTGACAAGTTTGGGGAAATATCGACAAGGCTGAAGTGCTGTTATGAATCATAACAGGTTAATAACATAAAAATTATAATTAGACATAAATGTTGCAGCACAAACATTTGGGACAAGTTTGAAGAGATTTAGGTATGATTTGAGGGCTTGTTATGAATCATAACAGATTAATAACATCAAAACTATAATAGTTAGACAAAGATTGTTGCTGCACAAACGTTTTGGGGAAAGTTTGGGGAGATTTAGGCATGATTTGAGGGCTGGTTATGAATCATAACAGGTTTATAACATCAAAAATATAATAGTTAGACATAGATTGTTGCTGCACAATTGTAGCACAAACGATTGTGACAAGTCTGGGGAGATATTGACAAGGCTGAAGTGCTGATATGAATCATAACAGGTTAATTACATAACAACTATAATAGTTAGACATAGATTGTTGCAGCACAAATGATTGGGACAAGTTTGGGGAGATTTAGGTATGATTTGAGGGCTGGTTGTGAATCATAACAGGTTAATAACATAACAACTATAATAGACAAATATTGTTGCAGCACAAACATTTGGGACAAGTTTGAAGAGATTTAGGTGTGATTTGAGGGCTGGTTATGAATCATAACAGGTTAATAACATCAAAAATATAATAGACAAAGATTGTTGCTGCACAAACGATTGGGACAAGTTTGGGGAGATTTAGGCATGGTTTGAGGGCTGGTTTTGAATCATAACAGGTTAATAACATAAACAATATAATAGTTAGACAAAGATTGTTGCTGCACAAACAATTGGGACAAGTTTAGGGATATTTGGATAAGGTGGGGGGGCCAACTTCCCACACGCCTGGTCTGGTCATGTGTGTTGTGCTATCACGTGTTCTACATCTCAAGGCTAGGGTTATTTCAGTCTTCTCTGATTGCAGGAAAAAGACTTCTTGGTTTTTGATCAGTCTGTGTCCAACCTGTTATTTTTTACCGCCACTAAAAGTTTATTTACCAATTCATCACATTTTGGTTCTTCGGAATATTTCTCTCTCTTGGCTCAACGTACTGGCTGTTGTGGTTTGCTCTGTGGACATTGGGTCAGTTTTCAGTCGCACAAAGTAAAATAATACGTTCATTGTGACGCTTGCATGAATGATGCGTGGACCGTCTTTAAATGGTGCTCTGTGTCCGTCTGATCCTGTTTGAAGTTCTGCATTTGTCACCGGGGGCTGAATAGGTTCTGGAAACGCAAGGTTGTGTCTATAACTGGACTAGTGATAGATAGGTATGGTGAATGAGGAGTGATTGATATTCCTCAAACGGCTTTTCAAATTCAGTCCTTTTATTGCAAGCTGGTCTCCACTTCAAAGGCTTTACAGTAATTATACCTCTAGAGACATCTCTCCACATACCTCTACTCCAGCATACCAGTGAAAGAGGAACTGAAAATACACTGTTTGGTTTTACACCAGAAGTATGGATCCAGTGTTGAGACCCAAGGCTTTGAATTAGCTGAAGATTGATAGTGGTATTGATTTATATTCTCTCAGTATGACTTTCCACCTCCACCCGAGGTGTTGAACATCAGGAATGACTCTTTCATTATTTGGGAGCAGAGGTCACAGAGCTAAACGTTGAACCCTCTAAACACCGGTCTAGATGATCATCTCATGTTCAGTACGAGAACAAAGCCTCCAGAACGTGTTCCAACATGTTTTTAAGACAATAAGACTTTAGGGACGTGACCATTGCTCTCATAGCAACATTAGAGTTGTTGTACGATTGAATAACAGCTGGAGTTGGTGTTGACTTCGTCACACCCAACTCTAACAATACACACAATCCAAACCTGTCTTTTATTTTTAGATCCAGTCTCTCTCTATGTATATGTCCAATTCATGAAGTAAAACGTGTTTGAAAGAAACAATCGAATCTGTTCAGAGTAGGGTTGTCCCAATACCAATATTTTGGAACCAGTACCAAAATGTATTTCGATACTTTTCAATGCTTTTCTAAATAAAGGAGACCACACAAATGGCAATATTGGCTTTACTTTAACAAACAATCTTACGGTACATGAAACATACTGTATGTTTCTTATTGCAATTGTGTCCTTAAATAAAATAGTGAACATACTTGACAACTTGTCTTTTAATAGTAAGTAAACAAACAAAGAGTCCTAATTAGTCTGCTGACATATGCAGTAACATATTGTGTCATTTATCATTCTCAGTTAATATAACTAATATAGACACTTACATCATGTGTTGTCTTCATTATAAAACTTATATAAAACTTTTAAAGTCATTTTGATAGTAAGTTAATATAACTAATATAAACACTTACATCATGTGTTGTCTTCATTATAACACTTATATAAGACATTTAAAGTCATTTTGATAGTAGGCTATTATAGCTAATATAGACACTTACATCATGTGTAGTAGGCTATTATAGCTAATATAGACACTTACATCATGTGTTGTCTTCATTATGACACTTATATAAGACTTTTCAAGTCATTTTGATAGTAGGCTATTATAGCTAATATAGACACTTACATCATGTGTTGTCTTCATTATGACACTTATATAAGACTTTTCAAGTCATTTTGATAGTAGGCTATTATAGCTAATATAGACACTTACATCATGTGTTGTCTTCATTATAACACTTATATAAGACTTTTAAAGTCATTTTGATAGTAAGTTAATATAACTAATATAGACACTTACATCATGTGTTGTCTTCATTACAACACTTATACAAGACGTTTAAAGTCATTTTGATAGTAGGCTATTATAGCTAATATAGACACTTACATCATGTGTTGTCTTCCTTATAACACTTATATAAGATGTTTAAAGTCATTTTGATAGTAGGCTATTTTAGCTAATATAGACACTTACATCATGTGTTGTCTTCATTATAACACTTATATAAGATGTTTAAAGTCATTTTGATAGTAGGCTATTATAGCTAATATAGACACTTACATCATGTGTTGTCTTCATTATAACACTTATACAAGACGTTTAAAGTCATTTTGATAGTAGGCTATTATAGCTAATATAGACACTTACATCATGTGTTGTCTTCATTATAACACTTATATAAGACTTTTAAAGTCATTTTGATAGTAGGCTAATATAACTAATATAGACACTTACATCATGTGTTGTCTTCATTATAACACTTATATAAGACATTTAAAGTCATTTTGATAGTAGGCTATTATAGCTAATATAGACACTTACATCATGTGTTGTCTTCATTATGTCACTTATATAAGACTTTTCAAGTCATTTTGATAGTAGGCTATTATAGCTAATGTAGACACATCATGTGTTGTCTTCATTATGACACTTATCTTATCTTATCTGTCTTGTCTTTTAACAAAGAAACAAGGAAGTCACAATCTTCGTTCAATGAATGTTCTGCAATTTGTCGTCCCCAAAGTAAGAACTGAACTGGGCAAGAAAGCATTTAGGTTTTCAGCAGCGAAGGCTTGAAATAACCTACAATCGAATATTAAACTTCAAACCCTTGTTACGTTGAATGAGTTTAAAGCTTCTGTGAAAGGACTGCAGTCTACCTTGTTTGTATGCACATGTGTTATGTGAGCAAGTTTTAATGTCGTAAATGTGATGTTTTATGTATTTGTTTACTGTTTTTAATGTAACCTTGCTGCTGCCCTCTTGGCCAGGTCTCCCTTGGAAAAGAGATCTTTGATCTCAATGGGATTTTACCTGGTTAAATATAGGCTAATAATAATAATAATATAAGACTTTTCAAGTCATTTTGATAGTAGGCTATTATAGCTAATATAGACACTTACATCATGTGTTGTCTTCATTATAACACTTATATAAGACTTTTAAAGTAATTTTGATAGTAAGTTAATATAACTAATATAGACACTTACATCATGTGTTGTCTTCATTACAACACTTATACAAGACGTTTAAAGTCATTTTGATAGTAGGCTATTATAGCTAATATAGACACTTACATCATGTGTTGTCTTCATTATGACACTTATACAAGACTTTTAAAGTAATTTTGATAGTAGGCTATTATAACTAATATAGACACTTACATCATGTGTTGGCTTTATTATGACACTTATATAAGACTTTTCAAGTCATTTTGATAGTAGGCTATTATAGCTAATATAGACGCTTACATCATGTGTTGTCTTCATTATAACACTTACAGGTATATAAGATGTTTAAAGTCATTTTGATAGTAGGCTATTATAGCTAATATAGACACTTACATCATGTGTAGTAGGCTATTATAGCTAATATAGACACTTACATCATGTGTTGTCTTCATTATGACACTTATATAAGACTTTTCAAGTCATTTTGATAGTAGGCTATTATAGCTAATATAGACACTTACATCATGTGTTGTCTTCATTATAACACTTATATAAGACTTTTAAAGTCATTTTGATAGTAAGTTAATATAACTAATATAGACACTTACATCATGTGTTGTCTTCATTATGACACTTATATAAGACTTTTTAAGTCATTTTGATAGTAGGCTATCATAGCTAGTATAGACACTTACATCATGTGTTGTCTTCATTATAACACTTATATAAGACTTTTAAAGTCATTTTGATAGTAGGCTATTATAGCTAATATAGACACTTACATCATGTGTTGTCTTCATTATAACACATATATAATACTTTTAAAGTCATAAGTTAATATAACTCATATAGACACTTACATCATGTGTTGTCTTCATTATAACACTTACATAAGCTTTTAATTTTTTGCGGCTCCAGACAGATAATTTTTTTGTGTTTTTGGTCCAATATGGCTCTTTCAACATTTTGGGTTGCCGGCCCCAGTGTTAGACTGACCTGTATCCAAATATCGGTGACGATTCTTCACACTGGTTATGCCGTTTAGTTCTGCAGCCTAGCAGAGTAAAGACCAGCCTGGCAGGGAGTCTAACCTCACGCCATGATGAATGCACTCATCTGGAATCAGACATGATGCTGTGTGGAGGGGATATCAGCGTCATTATGTTTGACGTGGTCTCCTGTGAGGGAAGTCCAGACTAGACCGTGTGCTAATGACTAAAGACCGGCTGTTGATTAGCTTTACAAGAGATGAATAATCCATTCTCACATGTCCAACGTACAACTGCAGCATATGGCCAAAAGATGAATATCAAATCTGGAAGCAGCTCTCTGTGAGATTACAGGCTCGGTGGCGTGTGTCCCAAAGTCACCCTCCCCAACCCGACCCACAGATTAGAGGCCTCTTGGGTCAGTAGGTCTTTGTGTTAGGGCGCTCACGTCTTCTTTCAGTTTTACATGCACCAGCAATATCAGGATTTGTCATTTGGTTAATCCGGTCTTCTGGAGTCATTTCCCAAAGTCTCTTGCTGATACTTTATTTTCATTGAACAGTAAATCCATATTGACTCACATAATTCAACACGTTCTGATCAAAGTGTGTTTGGGAATGTGGAAAGGCCTCCCACTTGGTGGTAGCGATGCCAAGTCCAATGTCCTTGGGTCAATATCCTGGTTGATAGACCCCTGGTTGATAGACCTCTGGTTAATAGACCTCTGGTTGATAGACCCCTGGTTGATAGACCCCTGGTTTATAGACTCCTGGTTGATAGACTCCTGGTAGATAGACTTTCATTGGCCAGGTAGTCACCGGGTTTACTTAAGAAGGAAAGCTCTTCGTCTCGGTAGCCTTCCAAGGCTAATCCATTATTTTCCTTGGCGGAAGGAGGTTGTTTTGGTCTGTCTGTCTGTCTGTCAGAAGGATTAGTCAACAACCACAGTGTTTGTTTCTCCAGGGACCTTAAGACACTGGCGTCAAACTCAAGGCCCGGGGCCAGATGTGGCCCGCCACGCCATTTTATGTGACCCGTCAAATGCTGGTAGTAATGTGCGTCAATGAAATACTTAAATAAGGCTGTAACATCAGAAAATGTGTCAAAAGGGAAGGATGCGCTGTAACCCAGTAAACCAGAAGAATTTTTTGTCTGCAAAGTCCCAAAAATAGGTCAGTCTGACCTGAGAGACGTTTCCAGACTTTTCCACGCACAAATTCTAATTAAAAAAATAAGCACATAAGAGTTTTCAATGTAACTGACGGCCACAAAACAGTTTTCGTCATCACTGTTCAATTATTGTAACGTCTGTTTATTGAGCAAAACTCTTCATTGTCGGGCATAAACACATGACCAAAACATTGGTGAAAAAATAGTTTCCATCTAGCAAAAACTGGTCGTTTTCTGCCGTACAAACCAGACCAAAACCAGCTTTGTCATCTGTTAGATCAGAGCTTGGCAAATATTTTGACTCGGGGGCCACATTGAGAGTGGAAAATGTGTCTGGGGGGCCAAGGTGTGTATAAATTATATATACATATTTATCTGTAAAAACCTGCTGTACAGTATGCGTGTGTGGGTCCCTTTTTTTCAGGAACACTAATACCAAAAGTCACAATGTCCGATAGAGTTCAAAAAAACGGAATGGAATTTTACAGTTTTTTACTGAACGTAACACCCAAAGTGTACATTAACAAAAAGAAAGTGGGATTTACAATATTAACTATGAACAATAAAACACTGAATATTAACAACATATGAACGTCGCTCCTCTTTTACCTTTCAGACCAGCTCCTCGATAGTTGTGTATCTTTTACAATCAAGCAAAACACGACAAAAATGTAAAAAAAAAAAAAGCAAAATATGAATGCAAAGTGTAATAAACACCTACAATATGATATTTAATCGCGTAAAAATCGGTTTCTGACGCACGCGTTTCGGGCTGGGTGCTCTGAAAACAAACCCCGCCCTACTCTGCTTTGTTACTGGTCTGAGCTGCTGTGACGTAGATTACCGTAATAACTCGTATAACACCCAAAAGCGCAGATTTCGACCATTGAAATATTTTCTATAGTTCAAGACTTACGGTCATTTAAAAACAGCACTTCACATCTTAATGGCGGGGACAGTTTTGATGTTAAAGGTCTAAAAAAAAATGATGTAGAACGTCCGCTGGGCTGGATTGAAAATCTTAACGGGGCGCATGTGGCCCACGGGCCGTACTTTGCCCGGGTCTGTGTTACATCAACAGCAGCCGCTCGCTCTTTCTCACTTGCGCCAACACATGCGCATAAGGCACTTAGCCAGTGGTGCGTTTACAGCCACACACAAAGTCGGACAACTCCAGTACCGCACGTAATGTCTAATTCCGGGGACGGCGTGGCGCTGTTGGGAAAGTGGCCGTGTCAGCAACCTGAGGGTTCCTGGTTTGATCCCCACCTTCTACCAACCTCGTCACGTCCGTTGTGTCCTTGAGCAAGACACTTCACCCTTGCTCCTGATGGGTGGTGGTTAGGGCCTTGCATGGCAGCTCCCGCCATCAGTGTATGAATGTGTGTGTGAATGAGTGAATGTGGAAATGGTGTCAAAGCGCTTTGAATACCTTGAAGGTAGAAAAGCGCTATACAAGTATAACCCATTTACCATTTAATTCCAGGTCGTTACACTATGATTTACCAATCAAATGTGTGCTTTAAGGGGATTAGATAGATAGATAGATAGATAGATAGATAGATAGATAGATAGATAGATAGATAGATAGATAGATAGATAGATAGATAGATAGATAGATAGATAGATAGATAGATAGATAGATAGATAGATAGATAGATAGATAGATAGATAGATAGTACTTTATTGATTCCTTCAGGAGAGTTCCCTCAGGAAAATTACAATTCCAGCAGCAGTGTACAGAATTGAGATATGATTTAAAAAGTAAATAATACAAAATTAAGAATCTTAATTTATAGATATTAATCATGAAATGCTGTTATTATATTAAAGAAATACTAATAGAATTATATGTTTTACAAACAAAGTTACAGGAATGTACACATGATTAATCATGTTACAGTAATCGTCTCGATTACTGTAACGTTTTATTTTCGGGCCTCCCTATGTCTAGCATTAAAAGATTACAGATGGTACAAAATGCGGCTGCTAGACTTTTGACAAAAAAAGAAAGTTTGATCATATTACGCCTATACTGGCTCACTTGCACTGGCTTCCTGTGCACCTAAGATGCGACTTTAAGGTTTTACTACTTACGTATAAAATACTACACGGTCAAGCTCCTGCCTATCTTGCCGATTGTATTGTACCATATGTCCCGGCAAGAAATCTGCGTTCAAAGAACTCCGGCTTATTAGTGATTCCCAGAGCCCAAAAAAAGTCTGCGGGCTATAGAGCGTTTTCTATTCGGGCTCCAATACTATGGAATGCCCTCCCGGTAAAAGTTAGAGATGCTACCTCAGTAGAAGCATTTAAGTCTCATCTTAAAACTCATTTGTATACTCTAGCCTTTAAATAGACTCCCTTTTTAGACCAGTTGATCTGCCGTTTCTTTTCTTTTCTTTTCTACTCTGCTCCGGGGTGGACCGCTAGCCTGTCCATCAGATGGGGACATCTCTACGCTGCTGACCCGTCTCCGCTCGGGATGGTTCCCGCTGGCCCCACCATGGACTGGACTTTCGCTGATGTGTTGGTCTTTCACAATATTATGTCAGACCCACTCGACACCGAGGATGTCGTTGTGGCTTGTACAGCCCTTTGAGACACTTGTGATTTAGGGCTATATAAATAAACATTGATTGATTGATTGATTCCATGCTTATATCTCATTGTGCAACATGTGAATGTTTTAATGGGATCTCTGAAAGGGTGCAAAATATTTCCAAAGCAGGACCTCTACCCAGACATACAATACTATATAGTACACAGCTCACGAAAAAACAATATTTTTTGTTACTGTCATTGTAAGTGGGCCAAAACACTTACATTAGAGAATATACTCATGGAAATGACTGCTGTCATTTGATTATAATAATAAGACATTTGTTGTGTTTGGTTTGGGACAGGTGTGCTGCAGGTTTGGCCACAGTGACATGGAAGACATGGAAGACTGAAAATAAGATGGAGGTCTGGGGACTTGCGGCCCCCAGACCTCCATCTTATTTTCAGTCTTTTTAGTAAGTTGAAATCACATGCTTGGGTAGAACTTGAACATGTCGGTCATCTGCATACAATTGTCACATCTCGTGACCTTCCCCAAGTCCGCTATCATCTCCCTCCTGTGCCGCTAAGAGCATTAGAATCATGATCGCCCGGTCTTTAGACCCACTGCTCTACTTTCCCATGCAGCGGTGCACGTGCAGGCCGAGGTAAAGGGTGGGTGGCGGGGACGCTCTGATGCAGCCCAGATGGAGCTAGACTGATTATCCTTCCAGGGTGACGTGACCCCCCCCCCCCCCGGTCCTTGGCTTAGCCACAGTAGATCAGCGTTGCATTAAAATGTCAAAAAGAGCTTAGTCTCGATCATTTACATACTGACTCAGGTTGTGGTTTCTACCTTGCAGGCCTTCGGACAAGCCTACTCCAACCACAGGAAAGTGGCGGCGGACGGAGAGAGCCGCGAGGAGACTCTCATCCAGGAGTCGGCGTGCAAGGAGGCCTACTACGAGCAGAGGGTCCTGGAGCTGCAGAATGAGCTACGCCAGACCCGCAGCGTTGTCGCCAACGCCCAGTTTGAGAACGAGCGCCTGACGACCATCGCGCAGGAGATGAGAGAGGTGACCACCTTTTCATACGTTCTTCAGAATATAAGAACTCTTACTCTTACACAAAAAACATAGCATTACAGTGTTTCCCATAAACTGCCAAGATACCTGTGGCGGTGGGGGCGTGGCTATGGGCGTGGTCACCATGACATCATTGAGTGATTTGCATAATTTACTACAATGATATGACTTTCTCTAAAAAGGCTCAAAAAATGTATACTTACTAATTAATAATAACAGTTTTGTTTTAAACGTCCATCCATCCATCCATCCATTTTACAATATAATTACAACACTTTATGTACATTTTTATATACAGATTTGAACAATAAGTTATTCACTGAAATATATTTATTAATTGTGGTTCTTACAAACAATATATCTTATAAAATATAAAAGCTAAAATGTCACATAAAGCTCTGCTCCTTTAATTAGTGCATACTAAATAATTTAACTTTAGCCTACTACTACAACCATATTATTTACCAGCAACATAAAGTGAAACAGAGGCAGAGGTGTCCTGCCACAGTCAGTAACAAATAAACAGAAAACAGTAGTGGTGGTAGATAGACACAGAGCTTCATCAAACATCTGATCCACTGAACAAAGAGCTCCAAAAATCTTGAACTTTAGACTGCCATCAGTTTTACTCCCTACACTTAACCATGTGTTTCCTACTGCCTGCAGACTTTGCACCCTTTGTTATATACACATGTTGTGTTTCTAATATAAATACATTTAATAAAGTCAAATACAAATAAGGCAACAAGAGAAGTATCCTACACTTCTCTTTTGTAAAGTAAATGTGAACAGCCGATATGGGCATCTACATCAACTGTATGATTTGCCTGAGAAGCTGGAGAGGACAAAAAATAAAAAATTAAAAAATAAATTATTTTAATTTTTTATTTTTTTTTATTTGTGGCGGACGTAATTCTTTCGTGGCGGGCCGCCACAAATAAATGAATGTGTGGGAAACACTGCATTATTCTGTACTGACGGTGAATTAACTTAAAGGGAAAGTGCACTTTTTTAGATTTTTACCAATCGTTCACAACCATTATGAGAGACAAGAAAACAAAAGGTTGGTTTTTTTTGCATTCTAACATAAAAAAACAGCTTGTTCCTGGTGGCTAGCAATGCAGCTAATGTTAACGTCAACAATACTCCATTTACGTTCGGCAACCTGTATAATAACCAAGCTGTAATAACATTGTTATTGTAAGAGTGAACACAGAGGAACTCTTTTTCTGGCGTACCAACACGTCGGCGTGCCACGGTATTAGCCGCAAAAGCTTGCTCAAAAAAAGTTAGCACGAAACACGTTTGAGTTTGTAATACACAACAATGTGATAGGACACAAATCTGTACTGAGTGCAAAACATGAACAATCATAATACAGTATCTGTAAAGTATTATTTCATGATTTGTTTGTACACAGCTAGCCAGACGGCATATGTACTTTAGTTGTAATAACACACATGACGTGCTCCGTGTATCATGATCAATATTATAGGGACTCACTCGATGGACAGTTGTGTATTTGGTCCAGCTGGCTGGGGAAGTTTTTTCCCGGTTTAGTTGGGTAAGCATTCCATTTATGTCCAAATATATTTGCTCCAATTTCCACATTTACAGCGTTATAGTCACTTTCACCTCACTCTCTCGGCTTCATTCTGCTCCACCGTCTCACTCTTCCTCCGTGCTCGCTTCTATAAGCAGTAGTTCATCCTCAGTATATTCAGCTTCAAAAAGGTAAGCTTGTGAATCCTCATGAGTCCAAAAATAGTCGTCTTTGTTGTTTGTTGCAGAATCTGCCATCGCCTTTGTATAATTGTGCAGTTCCCCTTTAATTATGTGCCAGGAACAAATTGTACAGTGGAACCTCGATTTACGAGCCCCTCTATTTACAAACGTTTACATGTAAGAACTTTTAGATGGAGCCAAATATGTCTTTTGTGTGTGAACTGTGTCTCTGTGTACCAATGATTAGTTCATTTTATGTCACGCCGGCCGACAAAAAGCAGGGCGCAGCATTTTTGGGGAGGCGGAGCCCTCCACGTCGCTAGTCACTGCTCAGTGCGTGTGTTTTTTCACCTTTTGGCAAGTTTTATTCGTTTTGCTAATTCAATATGAGTCCACAAAAAGCATCAGACCCGTGTGGAAAGAAGAAGAAAAAAGAAAAAACTATTAATGGCGCTCACAAGCCTAGAATAGCAAGAATCAACAAAGCCGGTTTCGCACCACAGCAAGTTTTAATTGTGATAAGACCGGACTCTAAAAATATGCCAGAGCAGACTTATTTCACAGCGGAGGAAAAGACACCTCCCGCCCTCTTCCTTGTCTTCCTCTGTCTGCTGCATCCTTTCTGTTCAGTTCCTCTGCCGATATTAATGTGTCTTTTACTTACTTATATTTATTGTTGTAACAATATAGTCGTTAAAGTTAAGGATATAAATGATTTCTGATCATTTGTGAGGGCACCAAAGGGATTTCTGTGTGTGTGCGTGTTGACTTGGAATTGTGTTCAGAGTGTACAACCCTTCTCTAAATTCTCCAATTATTCATTTTTGCATTGTTTTTCATCGAGAAAGTTGCCTCACTGCACACACTTTTCTTTTTACGAACCCTAAACAAGAAGCATTTAAGTTCGTAAATGGAGCTTCCACTGAAATAAGTCATCCATTCTGCACACGACTGACATTAATGCATGAGTGCCACATTTTGGTCATCTCTTGGAGTCTTTAAGTGTGCCAGAAGGAGCTGACGTTTGTTTGTTTGTTTGTTTGCATAACCTTGTCTGTTGTTGGCGTCACGCGAGAACCAGACTAATTGTTTGTGGTAGACTGAAGGAACATTTTGTGACTACTACTTCTATTGTACACCCAGGGTGGAGTTCAACTGACATGTTGAGGTTATGAAAAATACGTTTTCACACATTGTACCAACACGTTTTTACGCATTCGACCAACACGTTTTCATACATTCTACCTACACGTTTTCACACATTCTACCAACACAGTTTTACACATTCTGCCTAAACGTTTTCACACATTCTACCAACACGTTTTTACGCATTCGACCAACACGTTTTTACAGATTCTACCAACACCTTCTACACATTCTACCAACACGTTTTTACACATTCTGCCTAAACGTTTTTACACATTCTGCCTACACGTTTTTACACATTCTACCAACACGTTTTTACACATTCTACCAACACGTTCTACTCATTCTACCAACACGTTTTACACA
>NC_084737.1:17901177-17913677 GCF_033978785.1 Entelurus aequoreus
GCTAATAGGAGTACACTATTGCCCCCCCAAAAAAACACCCAAAAAGTGCCAGCAATACTCCATTTACATGTCCTGACCTGATTTTTAACAAGTATTAGTGATATTGTTATTACAAGCGCTAACACAGAGAAACTATCAATCAATCAATCAATCAATGTTTATTTATATAGCCCTAAATCACAAGTGTCTCAAAGGGCTGTACAAGCCACAACGACATCCTCGGTACAGAGCCCACATACGGGCAAGGAAAAACTCACCCCAGTGGGACTACTCTGCTATATTGACATATTGAGCTGCTGCATCGCCTCTGAGTTGGTGAAAGTGAATTCTACATGATAAATCATGCCTCTCACCTGGATAGTAGAAGGTTGTGGACATAATCTGACAAGTTGGTCAACTTTGACATCCAATTTAGGGCAGAAAGACACGAAAAAACACTTTTTTTAACCCTTTGTGAGGATGATGATGAATTGTTGATGTAAAGGGGAAGATATAAACATCCCATCAGTCTTTTTCCCAGTGAGAGCAGACATTGTACAGTAAGTGATTGTTTAATTATGTTTGCATATCTTGTTTAGCTCTTGGCAATACTGCTACATGATGTTTGACTAAAGCTGCATCTGTTTAGCACACAGCTTTTAAAACTTGTATATCATCCTTCTTATATTCAGGCTCAAAAATAGAAGTTTTTCGATCATCATTTGTCCCAAAGTAGTATTTGTTGTCTCTCATAAAGTCTGCCATGTTTAGTAGTCATGTTGAAGGAAAAGTGAACGTTGTGATGCGTCTGTGAAATTAATACTTAAAATGATGAAAATATGTAAATATGACATGTTATTATGAATGTTACTACATTGCATTTATACTTACAGTATAATGAAAACATGTAAATATTGCATTTCATTATGAATGCTACTACCTTAAATATATACTTACAGCATGATGAACATATTTAAATATTACATGTTATTTGTTACTACATTACATATATACTTACAGTATGATTAAAATATGTAAATATTACATGTTATTATGAATGTTACTAGATACTACATATATACTTACAGTATGATGAAAATATGTAAATATTACATGTTATTATGAATTTTACTACATTACGTACATACTTACAGTATTATGAAAATATGTAAATATTACAGGTTATTATGAATGTTACTAGATACTACAATTGTACTTACAGTATGATGAAAATATGTAAATATTACAGGTAATTATGAATGTTACTAGATACTACATATATATTTAGAGTGTGATGAAAATATATGGATATTACATGTTATTATGAATGTTACTACATTGCATATATACGTACAGTATGATGAAAATATGTAAATATGACATGTTGTTATGAATGTTATTACATTACATACAGTATATACTTACAGTATGATGATAATATGTAAATATTACATGTTATTATGAATGTTACTACATTGATTGATGTTATTATGAATATTATTACATTACATATATACTTACAGTATGATGAAAATATGTAAATATTACATGTTACTATGAATGTTACTACATTACATATATACTTACAGCATGATGAAAATATGTAAATATTACATGTTATTATGAATGTTACTAGACACTACATATATATTTAGAGTATGATGAAAATATATAGATATTACATGTTATTATGAATGTTACTACATTACATATATACTTACAGTATGATGAAAATATGTAAATATGACATGTTGTTATGAAGGTTATTACATTACATACAGTATATACTTACAGTATGATGAAAATATGTAAATATTACATGTTATTATGAATGTTACTAGATACTACATATATACGTAAATAAAAACCTTGATGGAGGTTTTTTAAGAGCGCTTTATAAGCGGAATAGAGCGACCTTTGCTAGCGTTTATTTACGACTTAGAATGCATCAAAAATAGAAAAACATCTGTTCCTGTCTTAAGGATGGTGAATGATAAACACCATTCCAAAAATAAAATGCAGTTCCCCTTCAAGGCTCAGACAGAACCCCACAAATAAACCCGCCACATTTCCCATCAACCCCAAAAGTCACGTCTTTGGTCAGCTTTCAGCCAGAAAAAACCAAAGTGTCAGTTTTTGATGTGAGCCCGAGGCCTGGATGACAAAAGGATGTTTGTGTGCTGCATCAATGGATCCTAATCAATCACGTGGAAACATTCTAATAGACTCACACGTGCACTTTACTCGTGGACACTTGTGTAGGCGTCTGCCCTTTTGTCCAAATGACCTACAAACACTGTTAAGTGCATAAAGAAATATGTCTTTATGAAAGTGTGTCTAGACACACTTTCTTACAATAACAATGTAGCTTATAAATAAAGCATTGTTGGATATTGATTTGATTATTTTTAGAGTGACGTTTAGGCAAAATAATGGAATTGCATTGTTAGCCGCCTTGTGCAAGCAGTTTTTCCCTCTTTAGAAGGCACAGAAAGTTCTTGTCTCACGGAAAGATTGTGGATGGTGGTCTCAGTTCCTCAAAAAGTGCAGTTTTGCTTCCACAAAAGACGAACGAGAAGGTCTGTAATCCGCTCTGGCTTTAATCCCCACACTTAGAAACTGTACGAGCAGCCGAGCTGTTGAACGTTGAAGTGTTGCTGCCAGCCGCTTAAACACACGCCGAAATAACGCCCGGCTTTGGGCGGATTGAAGCAATTATTGGAGCCCTTCTGAGCGGAGATGTTGGCAGACATCTGCAGCACTTTGTGGCCCAGCTGCTCTGCCATGCATACCTGAACATCTCTTACTTCCTGGCTACTATCAAACGCTGTTGCCATGGTTACCACGTGTGTGTGTGTGTGAGCAGCTGGCAGGAGGTCGCCACACCTTGCTATCTCATCACCCCCACACTCACTTCAATGGCCTTCTGTCAGGCCGCGTGGCCCCGCCCACTTTGTGACACAGGCCGTGGAGTCAAGGTTCAAAGGTCACAACCTTGACATGCAACATAATCAGACGACATCGGACGATACCAAAAGCAACCATCTTCTACGCAAAACCTTTATATTCAATTTCACTTTTTTCTTGTTTGTCAGCGTTGTTGTTTGTTAATAAACGCTTTTAGTTGTAAGTGATTAGTGATTTGTATTCACTAATATTTACCAGTCTTTGTCTTTTATTCACAGTCCTTATGTGAGACAAGAACACATCTGTTTTTATGTTTTCATGCATGCTAAATCGTAAATAAACATTAGCAAGAGTCAGCTAACCATACGTTGTAAGTATATATGTAGTATCTTGTAACATTCATAATAATATGTAATATTTACATATTTCCATCATGCTGTAAGTATATATGTAGTATCTAGTAACATTCATAATAACATGTAATATTTACATATTTTCATCATACTGTAAGTTTATATGTAATGTAGTAACATTCATAATATGTTATATTTACTTATTTCCATCATGCTGTAAGTATATATGTAATGTAGTAACATTCATAATAACATGTAATATTTACATATTTTCATTATGCTGTAACTATATACGTCATGTAGTAACATTCATAATAACATGTAATATTTACATACTGTATCTTCATCATACTGTAAGTATATATGTAATGTAGTAACATTCATAATAACATGTAATATTTACATACTGTATCTTCATCATACTGTAAGTATATATGTAATGTAGTAACATTCATAATAACATGTAATATTTACATATTTTCATCATACTACAAGTATATATGTAATGTAGTAACATTCATAATAACATGTAATATTTACATATTGTCATACTGCAAGTATATATATAATGTAGTAACATTCATAATAACATGTAATATTTACATATTGTCATACTGCAAGTATATATATAATGTAGTAACATTCATAATAACATGTAATATTTACATATTGTCGTCATAATGTAAGTATATATGTAGTATCTAGTAACATTCATAATAACATGTAATATTTACATATTTTCATAATTTTAAGTATTCATTTCAAAGACTCATCACAACGCTCACTTCCCCTTCAACAACAACAAGACTACTAATCATGGCAAACTTGATAAAAGACAAATAAGACTACTTTGGGACAAACGATGATTCAGCAACTTTTATTTTTGATCCTGAATACAAGGAGGATGATCTACAAGTTTATAAGTCAAACACTAAGCATCATGGAGCAGTATTGCTAAGTGCTAAACAAGATGTATAAACATAATAAAACAACCACTTACTGTACAATGTCTGCTCTCACTGGGATAAAGACTGATGGGATGTTTATATCTTCCCCTTTACATCAACAATTCATCATAATTCTCACAAATGGTTAATGGTCTGTCTCGCCATCTCCGGCTATTTAGCTCTGCTAAAAGTAGTCCCTCTGTGTTAGCCCTTATAATAACAATATTGCTAATACCTGCTAATATTCAGATCACGACATGTAAATGGAGTATTGTTGGCGCTTTTTGGAAAAAAAAATTATTAGGTTTTAAGGGAGTAATAGTGTGTAGCTGACTTTTGCTAGAGTTTATTTACAACGTAGAATGCATAAAAAAGTGCAGTTCCCCTTTAAGACATATTGTTGATCAACTGAGTGAGGTTGTCAGAACTTTTTGAAACGTAGACAAAAGGTAGCAAAGAGATTGGTTGGCTAATAATGCTGTGCTGTTAGTCTGTCTGCCACACACACACACACACACAGGCGATGACATCACTGTCTGTGTCACCTGACCACACCTGTTGGTTTTGAGCAGCTCAAAGTGACGTCTTGGCTTCTGGCCATGATGACAAATGTTTGGGCTCCTTCATGTTGAAATAGGGGGGCGGTCGCACCTGGGGGGGCACAGTGTGATGCCGTGTGACCCCAGGAACAGGCTTTATCAGTATCATGCTTCATTATACCCGACTTCCTTCATTGGATTCATAACATAAATCTGCACAAATGGTTTAATTCATTTTGTTTTGTAGGTTAAAACGTTCAATTTTAATTGATTATTGACTTCATTTAATTGTATTTGTCGGTATCAAATGCTTTAGGTCGGTCAAAAAAGGTGTATAGTTTAATACAGTGGTCCCCAACCACCGGGACGCGGCTGACCGATTGGTACCGGGCCGCGCAAGAAATTAAAAAAAAAAAAAATGTACATAAAAAACACAATATATACATTATATATCAATATAGATCAATACAGTCTGCAGGGATACAGTCCGTAAGCACACGTGATTGTATTTCTTTATGAAAAAAAAAATGAAAAAAAAATCCCCCCCCCCCCGGTAACTTTTCAAGCGTTGACCCCAGCTACAAAAAGGTTGGGGACCACTGGTTAAATACACCCCCATACCATCACAGATGCTGGCTTTTCAACTTTGTGCCTATAACAATCCGGATGGTTCTTTTCCTCTTTGTTCCGGAGGACACGACGTCCACAGTTTCCAAAAACTATTTGAAATGTGGACTCGTCAGACCACAGAACACTTTTCCACTTCGCATCAGTCCGTCTTAGATGAGCTCGGGCCCAGCGAAGCCAACGGCGTTTCTGGGTGTTGTTGATAAATGGCTTTCTCTTTGCATGGTAGAGTTTTAACTTGCCCTTACAGATGTAGCAACCAACTGTACTTACTGACAGTGGTTTTCTGAAGTGTTCCTGAGCCCATGTAGTGATATCCTTTACACACTGATGTCTCTTTTTGATGCAGTACCGCCTGAGGGATCCAAGGTCAAGGGCATTCGATGTTACGTGCAATGATTTCTAACCTTTTGATGAAATTACGGACTGTAGATGGTGAAATCCCTAAAGTCCTTGCAATAGCTGGTTGAGAAATGTTGTTCTTAAACTGTTGGACAACGCATTTGTTGACAAAGGGGTGACCCTCGCCCCATCCTAGTTTGTGAATGACTGAGCATTTCATGGAATCTACTTTTATACCCAATCATGGCACCCACCTGTTCCCAATCCGCCTGTTCACCTGTGGGATGTTCCAAATAAGTGTTTGACGAGCACTCCTCAACTTTTTCAGTCTTTTTTGCCACTTGTACCAGCTTTTTTGAAACATGTTACAGGCATCCAATTCCAAATGAGCTAATATTTGCAAAAAATAACAACGTTTTCCAGTTTGAACGTTAAGTATCTTGTCTTTGCAGTCTATTTAATTGAATATAAGTTGAAAAGGATTTGCAAATCATTGTATTCTGTTTTTATTTACCATTTACACAACGTGCCAACTTCACTGGTTTTGGGTTTTGTACAACACTTTATAGACAAATGATACTATTTATAGTCGCGGTAGACCACGCCAAATGTTTTCTTCTTTAACAACAAAAGGAAATACTTGAGAAGACTAATGGATCTAACACAGTTGGTGTTTGTTTACCAGGTGGTTCTTGAAGTTCCTTTTAGATTCAGGCTTAAGAGTGGGGGTGGGGATGTTGTTCTTGTCTCCTGCTTTTTCATAATTAATGCAGGATTCTCTGCCATCAAGAAAGACAACGAGCTGCATGTATTTCCCTCCTCTTTTACTTCATCATTCGAATTGATTAACATTCTTGTTGAGGGTCTGCTAGATCAGGGCCGTTTGTGGCCCACAGATGATTCTAAAAATAATATTTTTTAAAAGTGGAATAAAAGAAAAAAAACATGTGAGATATAACAAGAAAAAGTAGCAATGTTGACTCTAATATCACAAAGCTGCCATGCAGGTCTTTTTAAAAATGTTATTTAAAACTGTCATTGCTCAACAAATAATAAAAAATAGAGATCTAGAGATTTAAGTGTTCGAAGTAAAAATACTGTATTTTGATGTATGACTTGAACACTTTTATGAGTGGGACCCTTTTGGATCCCCACAAACATAATAAAACAACCACTTACTGTACAATGTCTGCTCTCACTGGGATAAAGACTGATGGGATGTTTATATATTCCCCTTTACATCAACAATTCATCATTAGCTTCAGAAAAGGGTAAAAAAAAAAAAAAAGTATTTCTGGCCATATCCGGGTGTAAGTTGGATGTCAAAGTTGACTTCTATCCAGGTGAGAGACATGATTTATCATCTAGAATTCACTTTCACCAACTATGGGGCGATGCGGCAGCTCAATATGTCAATATAGCAGCATAGTTCGCTCTGCTTAAATAGTTCCTCTGCGTTAGCGCTTATAATAACAACACGACTAATGCTTGCTAATATTCAGGTCACCTTTTTTTTTAACTGCTTGTTCGAAAAATAATAATGAATCAAATTCAATGTTATGAATTATTGACCTATTTAAGGCTCCGATTACTTCACATCAAATATTCCACTGTGAAAATTTTTTGGGGGAAAATGTTGCACATTTTGTGATTTTTTTCAATAAAAACCAGGATTTTTTGGGGGAAAAAAAAACAACTTTCTGGCAACGGATAGATCTGAAGTGTTGAAAGTTAAAAAATATATATTAATATTAGGGCTGCAACAACTAATCGATTAAATCGATTGAAATAGATTATAAAAATAGTTGGCGATTAATTTAGTCATCGATTCGTTGGATCTATGCTATGCGCATGCACAGAGGCAATTTTTTTATTTATGAAAAAAATGTTATATATATATATATATATTTTTTTTTTTTTTTTTTTTTTTTTTTTTTTATAAACCTTTATTTATAAACTGCAACATGTACAAACGTCTGAGAAACAATCATCAAAATAAGTATGGTGCCAGTATGTTGTTTTTTTTCAATAAAATACTGGAAAGGATAGAAATTTAGTTTGTCTCTTTTATTCGATTATTAATCGATTGATCGAAGTAATAATCGACAGAATAATCGGTTATCAAATTAATCGTTAGTTGCAGCCCTAATTAATATATGACTTATTTTCAACACTTTAATGACTGAGACCCTTTTGGGTCCCTGGGACCTTTAGTGTGATTGTTTTCTAAACTTGTCATTGCTCAAAAAATAATAATGAATCCAAATCAATGTTATTATGAATTATTGACCTATTTAAGGCTCCGATTACTTCACATCAAATATTCCACTGTGAAAAATGTTTTTGGGAAAATGTTGCACATTTTGGGATTTTTCAATAAAAACAAGGTTTTTTTGGGGAGGAAAAAAAAATGTTCTGGCAACTGATAGATCTGAAGTTGATCTATAGATATTTAAGTGTTGAAAGTTAAAAAAAAAAATTAATATATGACTTATTTTCAACACTTTAATGACTGAGACCCTTTTGGGTCCCTGGGACCTTTAGTGTGATTGTTTTCTAAACTTGTCATTGCTCAAAAAATAATAATGAATCCAAATCAATGTTGTTATGAATTATTGACATATTTAAGGCTCCGATTACTTCTCATAAAATATTCCACTGTGAAAAATGTTTTTGGAAAAATTTTGCACACTTTGTGATTTTTCAATAAAAACAAGGTTTTTTGGGTGAGGAAAAAAAAACTTTCTGGCAAGGATAGATCTGAAGTTGATCCATAGATATTTAAGTGTTGAAAGTTAAAAAAAATATATTAATATATGACTTATTTTCAACACTTTAATGACTGAGACCCTTTTGGGTCCCTGGGACCTTTAGTGTGATTGTTTTCTAAACTTGTCATTGCTCAAAAAATAACAATGAATCAAAATCAATGTTATTATGAATTATTGACCTATTTAAGGCTCCGATTACTTCACATAAAATATTCCACTGTGAAAAATGTTTTGGGGAAAATTTTGCACATTTTTGATTTTTCAATAAAAACAAGGTTTTTTGGGGGAGGAAAAAAAAAACTTTCTGGGAACGGATAGATCTGAAGGTGATCTATAGATATTTAAGTGTTGAAAGTTTAAAAAATATATTAATATATGACTTATTTTCAACACTTTAATGACTGAGACCCTTTTGGGTCCCTGGGACCTTTAGTGTGATTGTTTTCTAAACTTGTCATTGCTCAAAAAATAATAATGAATCCAAATCAATGTTGTTATGAATTATTGACATATTTAAGGCTCCGATTACTTCTCATCAAATATTCCACTGTGAAAAATGTTTTTGGAAAAATTTTGCACACTTTGTGATTTTTCAATAAAAACAAGGTTTTTTTGGGGAGGAAAAAAAAATGTTCTGGCAACTGATAGATCTGAAGTTGATCTATAGATATTTAAGTGTTGAAAGTTAAAAAAAAAAATTAATATATGACTTATTTTCAACACTTTAATGACTGAGACCCTTTTGGGTCCCTGGGACCTTTAGTGTGATTGTTTTCTAAACTTGTCATTGCTCAAAAAATAATAATGAATCCAAATCAATGTTGTTATGAATTATTGACCTATTTAAGGCTCCGATTACTTCTCATAAAATATTCCACTGTGAAAAATGTTTTTGGAAACATTTTGCACATTTTGTGATTTTTCAATAAAAACAAGGTTTTTTGGGTGAGAAAAAAAACTTTCTGGCAAGGATAGATCTGAAGTTGATCCATAAATATTTAAGTGTTGAAAGTTAAAAAAATATATTAATATATGACTTATTTTCAACACTTTAATGACTGAGACCCTTTTGGGTCCCTGGGACCTTTAGTGTGATTGTTTTCTAAACTTGTCATTGCTCAAAAAATAATAATGAATCCAAATCAATGTTTTTATGAATTATTGACATATTTAAGGCTCCGATTACTTCACATAAAATATTCCACTGTGAAAAATGTTTTTGGAAAAATTTTGCACACTTTGTGATTTTTCTATAAAAACAAGGTTTTTTGGGTGAGAAAAAAAAACTTTCTGGCAAGGATAGATCTGAAGTTGATCCATAAATATTTAAGTGTTGAAAGTTAAAAAAATATATTAATATATGACTTATTTTCAACACTTTAATGACTGAGACCCTTTTGGGTCCCTGGGACCTTTAGTGTGATTGTTTTCTAAACTTGTCATTGCTCAAAAAATAATAATGAATCCAAATCAATGTTGTTATGAATTATTGACCTATTTAAGGCTCCGATTACTTCACATCAAATATGAGACTTTTGTGTGATGACTGAGACCCTTTTGGGTCCCTGGGACCTTTAACGTTCACCAAAACTGAGGGGAGCCCTAATGAAAAACATCATATGGGGGTTGCCAAGGTCCTCACTGACAAGGTTGTCCTCGTCCTCCGCAGGGCAACCAGATGCTGGAGCTCCAGAGGAACCAGCTGCGTGACGACATCAAGGAGTACAAGTTCCGGGAGGCTCGTCTGCTGCAGGACTACACGGAGCTTGAGGAGGAGAACATCTCGCTGCAGAAGCAAGTCTCCGGGCTGAAACAGAGCCAGGTGAGGAGGCGTTGGTGTTCATAATCATACAAAACTCAAAAGGGACAGGAGAGATGCACAACTGGACAAAGAATAAAAACTATTTCACACACACACCTTTTTAAGCCACGCCCACTACTTTTTAGGAAAATATTTGTCCATATATTAGTCGCATCGGACTATAAGTCGCAGATATATACGTTGTGAAATGAGTTATTTACACAGAAATATTCTGTAAATGTTTATTTACATTAATTGTTTCCAAACAGTAACAGGGCAGTAAAACGGCTGATCAAACAAAACAGAAGTCATCGTCATGGACCCACTCCAATGAAGCTAAACAGACTCAATAACTCCTCGGTGACGTTTTGGTGTATTTACTTGTGAAAATGAAACAATACGAAAAGAATGCCGTTGTGAGTTAATAATACTAACACAGACACTCGTAAACGTGTTAGCATATTAGCTAATGCTAACGACGCTAGCTTGGTTACGATAGCACGTACAAATACGCATGAAAACACTCCTACAGACATCACACATGTTTAAGTAAGTAAGAATGTTTTTGTTATATTGTAAAACTTACAAACGTTGCTCGGAGTGATGAATAAAGAGTAGAAATGCTATGGATGGCTAGAAGACGGGAGGGGAAAAAAATAAAACACTACCCTTAAAAGGGAAGGACACCTGCAGTGACTGAAATCGTCCAGAAGATGGCACCAAAGCACAAACAATAAAACACTTTTTAGGTGTAATTGCTTGGGTTTTTTTGTTTTTCATTTCTGTTATGGCTGTTTTTGGAGAAAAATCCATATAAGCCACAGGGTTCAAAGTGTAGGAAAAGAGTAGTGGCTTATTATCCCGAATTTACGGTACATACGGGCCGATTATCAGGGCCGATATTAGGCATTTTGACGTATACAAAAAGAATGCCGTTGTGAGTTAATAATACTAACACAGTAAACGTGTTAGCATATTAGCTAATGCTAACGACGCTAGTTTGATTGCGTTACGATACCACCGTGCAAATTTGCATGAAAACACTCCTACAGACATCACACACGGGACGCTTTAGTAAGCAAGAATTGTTTTAGTTATATTGTAAAACTTACAAACGTCGCTTGGAGTGACGAATGAACAACCCATACGAGTAGAAACGCTACGGACAGCTAGAAGACTACCCTTAAATGGAAGGACACCTGCGGTGAACAAACTTGTCCATAAGATGGCGCCATAGCACAAACAATAAAACAATTCGTTTTGTTGTTTTTCTAACTATTTCTCTGATGGCTGTTTTTGGAGACAAAGCCATATAAGCCGCAGGGTTCAAAGTGTAGGAAAAAAGTAGCAGCTTATTGTCCGTATTTGATGATACATGTGGCGAAGTTGGTAGAGTGGCTGTGCCAGCAATCGGAGTGTTGCTGGTTACTGGGGTTCAATTCCCACCTCCTACCTTCCTAGTCACATCCGTTGTGTCCTTGGGCAAGACACTTCACCCTTTGCCTCTGATGGCTGCTGGTTAGCGCCTTGCATGGCAGCTCCCGCCATCAGTGTGTGAATGTGTGTGTGAATGGGTAAATGTGGAAATAGTGTCAAAGCGCTTTGAGTACCTTGAAGGTAGAAAAGCGCTATACAAGTATAACCCATTTATCATTTATCATTTATGAATGGGTAAATGTGGAAATACTGTCAAAGCACTTTGAGTACCTCGAAGGTAGAAAAGCGCTATACAAGTATAACCCATTATCAGTGCCGATATTTGGCATTTTGACGTATACCTGTATCAACCTTTTTTTGTATCACTTTTTGGCCTTCTTTTCTTTTCTTTTTTTTTTTTAAACCACTACAGAACTACATGAACAGATGCAATATATGCACATATAATACCAATATTTAATATACCAACAAAATAATTAGAAGTAGATCAATAATAACCACTGCGCTACCACCAGACCCACCCCCATTCTCTCCCTGGTCGCTTGTACAGAACGTTTTCTTCCGCTCACCTGTCAATATAATTAAAAAATTTGTGCCGGGAAATCCAGTTTTTGTCCTTCTTTCCCGGCGCCTCCGCAGTCCCGATTTGTTTGTTACTCACTACGACAAGCCTCCGTCCGCAGCACTCGCAGCGTGGCGCTCCGTTAATGAAAGGAGCGCCACGAGTTTCATGATCAATCAAATAACGCGAAGACGACAGAAAAGATATTCAAACTTTGTGTAAATATCTTGACAAA
>NC_084737.1:17918677-17938677 GCF_033978785.1 Entelurus aequoreus
AAAACTGTCATTGTTCAAAAATAATCCTGAATTATTGACCTATGTAAGGCTCCAATTACTTCACATCAAATATTACAATTTCAAATAGTTTTTGAGGGGAAAAGGTTGCATATTTTGTGTTCTCAATTTTAAAAAGTTTTTTTTGACAAAAAGGGCATAAAACAACAAAAAAAACATAAAAAATGTATAAAATGCCGGATAGATCTGAAGTTGATCTAGAGATTTAAGTATTGAAAGTAAAAATTAAAAAATATGACTTATTTTTAGCACTTTTATGATTGGAGCTCTCTTTGGACACCCAAGAGTTTTAGTGGGATTTTTTTCCTTTCTAAAAACTGTCATTGTTCAAAAATAATCAATGTTGTTATCAAATATCAACCTATTTAGGGCTCCAATTACTTAACATCAAATATTACAATTTTTAAATAGTTTTTAAGGGGAAAAGATTGCATATTTTGTGTTCGCAATTTTAAAAAGTTTTTTTGGACAAAAAGGGCATAAAACAAAAAAATAAAACATAAAAAATGTATAAAATGCCAGATAGATCTGAAGTTGATCTAGAGATTTAAGTATTGAAAGTAAAAATAAAAAAATATGACCTATTTTTAGTACTTTTATGATTGGGGCTCTCTTTTGGATACCCAAGAGTTTTAGTGGGATATTTTATTTTCTAAAAACTGTTATTGTCATCAATAAGGTCAATGTTGTTATCAATTATTGACCTATTTAAGGCTCCAATTACTTCACATCAAATGTTACAATTTCAAATAGTTTTTGAGGGGGAAAGATTGCATATTTTGTATTCGCAATTTTAAAAGGTTTTCTTGACAAAAAGGGCATAAAACAAAAACATAAAAAATGTATAAAATACCGGATAGATCTGAAGTTGATCTAGAGATTTAAGTATTGAAAGTAAAAATAAAAAAATATGACTTATTTTTAGCACTTTTGTGATTGGGGCTCTCTTTTGGATACCCAAGAGATTGAGTGGGATTTTTTTATTTTCTAAAAACTGTCATTGTTAAAAAATAATCATGAATTATTGACCTATTTAAGGCTCCAATTACTTCACATCAAATATTACAATTTCAAATAGTTTTTGAGGGGAAAAGATTGCATATTTTGTGTTCACAATTTTAAAAGGTTTTCTTGACAAAAAGGCCATAAAACAACAAAAAAACATAAAACATTTATAAAATGCCGGATAGATCTGAAGTTGATCTAGAGATTTAAGTATTGAAAGTAAAAATGTAAAAATTTGACTTGTTTTTAGCAGTTTTATGATCGGGGCTCTCTTTTGGATACCCAAGAGATTGAGTGGGATTTTTTTTTCTAAAAACTGTCATTGTTCAAAAATAATCATGAATTATTGACCTATTTAAGGCTCCAATTACTTCACATCAAATATTAAAATTTCAAATAGTTTTTGAGGGGAAATGATTGCATATTTTGTGTTCACAATTTTAAAAGGTTTTCTTGACAAAAAGGCCATAAAACAACAAAAAAACATAAAATATTTATAAAATGCCGGATAGATCTGAAGTTGATCTAGAGATTTAAGTATTGAAAGTAAAAATGTAAAAATTTGACTTATTTTTAGCAGTTTTATGATCGGGGCTCTCTTTTGGATACCCAAGAGATTGAGTGGGATTTTTTTTTCTAAAAACTGTCATTGTTCAAAAATAATCATGAATTATTGACCTATTTAAGGCTCCAATTACTTCACATCAAATATTAAAATTTCAAATAGTTTTTGAGGGGAAATGATTGCATATTTTGTGTTCACAATTTTAAAAGGTTTTCTTGACAAAAAGGCCATAAAACAACAAAAAAACATAAAATATTTATAAAATGCCGGATAGATCTGAAGTTGATCTAGAGATTTAAGTATTGAAAGTAAAAATGTAAAAATTTGACTTATTTTTAGCAGTTTTATGATCGGGGCTCTCTTTTGGATACCCAAGAGATTGAGTGGGATTTTTTTTTCTAAAAACTGTCATTGCTCAAAAATAATAATGAATTAAAATCAATGTTGTTATCAATTATTGACCCATTTGGGGCTCCGATTACTTCACATCAAATATTACAATTTCAAATAGTTTTTGAGGGGAAAAGATTGCATATTTTGTGTTTGCAATTTAAAAAAGTTTTTTTTTTGACAAAAAGGGCATAAAACAAAAAAATAAAACATAAAAAATGTATAAAATGCCGGATACATCTGAAGTAGATCTAGAGATTTAAGTATTGAAAGTAAAAATTAAAAAATATAACTTATTTTTAGCACTTTTATGATCGGGGCGCTCTTTTGGATACCCAAGAGTTTCAGTGGGATTTTCTATTTTCTAAAAACTGTTATTGTCATCAATAAGGTCAATTAGGGCTCCAATTACTTCACATCAAATATTACAATTCCAAATATTTTTTGAGGAGAAATGATTGCATCCTTTGTGTTTTGCTGTTAAAAAACAGGGTTTTATTTGACAAAATGGACATAGTACATACAAAAATACTTTATATTGACAGATAAACCTAAAGTTGATCTATAGATGTAAGCGTTGAATAATAAAAATTAATAATAATATATGACTTATTTTTTTACATTTTCATGACTGAGACCCTTCCAAACTTCAGAATAAAATTTAAAAAAAAGTGCATTTCCCCTTTAAGGTTAAAAAAAAAAAAATTTCTGTTTGTCAGTCATTAACTGTTGTTAATGTTTGTCTTCAGATGGAACGCGAGAAGGTGAACCTGCTCTCCACCCTGCAGGACTCCCAGAAACAACTGGAGCAGGCCAACGGTGCTCTGTCTCACCACCAGGAGAAGGTGAACCGCCTGACCGAGAACCTCAACGCCATCCGGAAGCTTCAGGCCAGCAAGGAGCGCCAGTCGGCCCTGGACAACGAGAAGGAACGTGATAGCAACGAGGACGGAGACTACTACGAGGTGGACATCAACGGACCGGAGATCCTGGAGTGCAAGTACAAGGTACCAAGACTGGGAGAGCTGAGGCCCAACAACTTCTGGTCCAGGTTCAGTTAGCGTGATCTCTGCCTTCTTAGGTGGCCGTGTCAGAAGCCGGGGAACTGAAGGAGGAACTGAAGACCCTGAAGGCAGAATACCAGACTTGTCAGTCGCGTTACCAAGAGGAGCGCACGCGGCTGGAGAACCATGTCAGCTCACTGGGAGAGAAGCTGAGCTCTCTGGAGAAGACCAGTGGTCTGGAGAAGGAGGAGAAAGTGAAGCTGGAGAAGGAGCTGCGCAAGGTGCGTTCAAGCAAATGACTACTCTAATGGCGTAACTTTGCGAATAATGTTTGGGCTTCTTCATTTTTGACGTAACTTTCCGAAAAATGTTTGGGCTCCTTCATTTTTGATGTAACTTTCCGACAAATGTTTGTCGCCCCTCATGTTTTGTCGTAACTTTCCGACAAATGTTTGTCGCCCCTCATGTTTTGACGTAACTTTCCGACAGATGTTTGGGCTCCTTCATGTTTTGACGTAACTTCCCGACATGTTTGGGTTCCCTCATATTTTGACGTAACTTTCCGACAAATGTTTGGGTTCCCTCATATTTTGGCATACATTTCCGACAAATGTTTGGGCTCCCTCATCTTTTGATGTAACTTTCCGGCAAATGATTGGGTTCCCTCATATTTTGACGTAACTTTCCGAAATGTTTGGGTTCCCTCATGTTTTGACGTAACTTTCCAACAAATGTTTGGGTTCCCTCATATTTTGATGTAACTTTCCGAGAAAAGTTTGGGTTCCCTCATATTTTGACGTAACTTTCCGACAAATGTTTGGGTTCCCTCATATTTTGACGTAACTTTCCGACAAATGTTTGGGTTCCCTCATATTTTGACGTAACTTTCCGACAAATGTTTGAGTTCCCTCATATTTTGACGTAACTTTCCGACAAATGTTTGGGTTCCCTCATGTTTTGATGTAACTTTCCGGCAAATGTTCGGGCTCCCTCATGTTTTGACGTAACTCTCCAACAAATGTTTGGGTTCTCTCATATTTTCACCTAACCTTCCCACGAATGTTTGGGTTCCCTCATATTTTGACGTAACTCTCTGACAAATGTTTGGGTTACCTCATATTTTGATGTAACTTTCCAAAAAATGTTTGGGTTCCCTCATATTTTGACGTAACTTTCCGACAAATGTTTGGGTTCCCTCATATTTTGACGTAACTTTCCGACAAATGTTTGAGTTCCCTCATATTTTGACGTAACTTTCCGACAACTGTTTGGGTTCCCTCATATATTGACGTAACTTTCCGACAAATGTTTGGGTTCCCTCATATTTTGACGTAACTTTCCGACAAATGTTTGGGCTCCCTCATGTTTTGACGTAGCTTTCCGACAAATGTTTGGGATCCCTCATTTTTGAAGTAACTTTCCAACAGATTTTTTGGCTCCTTCATGTTTTGGCGTAACTTTCCGAAAAATGATTGGGCCCCCTCATATTTTGACGTAACTTTCCGAAATGTTTGGGTTCCCTCATGTTTTGACGTAACTTTCCAACAAATGTTTGGGTTCCCTCATGTTTTGATGTAACTTTCCGAGAAAAGTTTGGGTTCCCTCATATTTTGACGTAACTTTACGACAAATGTTTGGGTTCCCTCATGTTTTGATGTAACTTTCCGAGAAAAGTTTGGGTTCCCTCATATTTTGACGTAACTTTACGACAAATGTTTGGGTTCCCTCATATTTTGACGTAACTTTCCAACAAATGTTTGGGCCCCTTCATCTTTTGACGTAACTTTCCGACAAATTTTTGGGCCCCCTCGTGTTTTGACGTAACTTTCCGACAGATGTTTGTGCTCCTTCATGTTTTGGCGTAACTTTCCGAAAAATGATTGGGCCCCCTCATATTTTGACGTAACTTTCCGAAATGTTTGGGCCCCCTCATATTTTAACGTAACTTTCCGAAATGTTTGGGTTCCCTCATGTTTTGACGTAACTTTCCAACAAAAGTTTGGGTTCCCTCATATTTTGATGTAACTTTCCGAGAAAAGTTTGGGTTCCCTCATATTTTGACGTAACTTTCCGACAAATGTTTGGGTTCCCTCATATTTTGACGTAACTTTCCGACAAATGTTAGGGTTCTCATCTTTTGACATAACTTTCCAACAAATGTTTGGGCCCCCTCATCTTTTGACGTAACTTTTCGACAAATTTTTGGGCCCCCTCGTGTTTTGACGTAACTTTCCGACAAATGTTTGGGATCCCTCATTTTTGAAGTAACTTTCCGACAGATGTTTGTGCTCCTTCATGTTTTGACGTAACTTCCCGACATGTTTGGGTTCCCTCATATTTTGACGTGACTTTCCGACAAATGTTTGGGCTCCCTCATGTTTTGATGTAACTTTCCGACAAATGTTTGGGCTCCCTCATGTTTTGACGTAACTCTCCAACAAATGTTTGGGTCCCCTCATATTTTGACGTAACTTTCCCACAAATGTTTGGGTTCCCTCATATTTTGACATAACTTTCCGACAAATGTTTGGGTTATCTCATATTTTGACGTAACTTTCCAAAAAAATGTTTGGGTTCCCTCATATTTTGACGTAACTTTCCAAAAAAAATGTGGGTTCCCTCATATTTTGACCTAACTTTCCAAAAAATGTTTGAGTTCCCTCATATTTTGGCGTAACTTTCCAACAAATGTTGGGTTCCCTCATATTTTGACGTAACTTTCCGACAAATGTTTGGGCTATCTCATATTTTGACGTAACTTTCCAAAAAATGTTTGGGTTCTCTCATATTTTGACATAACTTTCCGACAAATGTTTGAGTTCCCTCATATTTTCACGTAACTTTCCAACAAATATTTGGGCCCCCTCATGTTTTGACGTAACTTTCCGCCAAATGTCTGGGTTCCCTCATATTTTGACGTAACTTTCCCACAAATGTTTGGGTTCCCTCACATTTTAACGTAACTTTCCCACAAATTTTTGGGTTCCCTCATATTTTGACGTAACTTTCCGACAAATGTTAGGGTTCCCTCATATTTTGACAAAACTTTCCAAGAAATGTTTGGGCCCCCTCATGTTTTGACATAACTTTCCGACAAATATTTGGGCCCCCTCTTGTTTTGACGTAACTTTCTGACAAATGTTTGGGCTCCTTCATTTTTTGACGTAACTTTCCGACAAATGTTTGAGCCTCCTCATATCCTGACGTAACTTTCCGACAAATGTTTGAGTTCCCTCATGTTTTGACCTAACTTTCCGACAAATTATTGGGATCCTTCATGTTTTGACGTAACTTTCCGACAAATGTTTGGAATCCTTCATTTTTGACGTAACTTTCTGACAAATGTTTCGGCCCCCTCGTGTTTTGACGTAACTTTCTGACAAATGTTTGGGCTCCTTCATGTTTTGACATAACTTTCCGACAAATGTTTGAGCCCCCTCATATCTTGACGTAACTTTCCAACAAATGCTTAGGTTCGCTTATATTTTGACGTAACTATGTACTGTATGTTTGTCACTTTGCCATCAGCTTAGCGACGTCGCCGGCGAGTCTCAGGGCAGTCTGAGTGTGGCTCAGGACGAGCTGGTCACATTCAGCGAAGAACTAGCGACCCTCTACAACCACGTGTGCATGTGCAACAACGAGACCCCCAACCGCGTCATGCTGGATTTCTACAAGGAGGGCAAAGGCGGGCACAGCAGCCCGGAAGGACGCGGACGGCGCTCTCCCATCCTGCTCACCAAGGGCCTCTTCCCAGAGCCTCTGAGAAACGATCTGAGCGACGGTTCCCTGTCACCCGGCTCCTCCCTGTCTTCTCCCGTGTCGGACCACCGCCGCGAGCCCATGAACATCTACAACCTGGTGGCCATCATCCGAGACCAGATCAAGCACTTGCAGCTAGCCGTGGACCGCACCACGGAGTTGTCGCGCCAGAGGGTGGCCTCTCTGGAGCTGTGCACGGTGGCCGACAAGGATAAGGAGGCCTGCATGGAGGAGATCCTGAAGCTCAAGTCCCTGCTCAGCACCAAGAGGGAGCAGATTGCCACTCTGAGGACCGTGCTGAAAGCCAACAAGCAGGTCAGTTTGCTGTCAGATAATTCCATACCCAAACATTTGTCAGGGTGCCTTGAAGGACAGAAACAGGAGGTGAGGCTGGTGTCTATTTCAAGGATTTCAGCTGTTTCAGACCTAAAGTCAGAGAAGGTCTGGAGCTAACATTCCATCTGCTTGTCTCTTCAAAGTCCTTTTTGATATGTGTCTCAGGACAAAGACACTTAAGACTTTGGTTGAAACTCACCACTATTTTCATTAGTTTCTTAACGATTAGTCGAATAATAATGAATTGGTTCTAAGGATTGTCAAATCAGCTTTAGATTGTTTTAACCACATCAAAAATGACTGATTCCTTCATAAATATATTTACCCGCTATCTATAGTCTAACTGTGCTGCTCTTAGTAGGGCTCGAAAAGGTCAAGTGATTTTGCAATGCATTGTGGGTAGCCATTGTTGCTTTTGTTTCCATGGTTGTAGTCAACTAGCGGTATTGTGAGAGAGAGCAACACATTGGATTAAAGTGGATGGTGCGAAAGTAAAAAATCAAGGGACTGTAGGGAGACTGGAAACTGGACCCTGTTCCAAAGGCTCGCTACCTCGAACAAATAAATACAATTGACAGAACCGATCCATATGAGCACCTCCGATATACATGTTCTGTATCTTGGTCGTCAACTGAGTTTTGGAATAGGCTCACGGACAAACCAAACCGACTTTGGGTCTGTGCAAGACCTCTGAGTTTTACATTAGAAAGAGAAAACTGTCGTCCTTTCAGAAGTAAGTCAACAGGACTTGTCACTTGGGGTCTCCTGGACAAATCTGTTTCCAACTATAGTTCAAGTCCGAAATACTCTGTGCAATAATGTATTTAAAGCATTCCCAGTTATTGATCTACGAATAGATACACTGTTCATAACCCGCAGCTTAGCTAATGCTAACATCCTACTAAATGCTATGTGTGAAACAGAATCAAACATACTTTGATTCAAACTTACCAGTGTGAAAATACAGTGCACACCCCAACATGTACCAGGTGGTGGCGTTACAGGTCATGTTAGATCGTCCCACGGCTGCTATGCAGGCCATTAGCCGCCTCTGTATTAGCTCACTAACCCGACTTCCTTGGCCTTGGTCCTACGCCAGGTGGATGAACTTCCACCACAACATCATTCATGATCAGATCAATAATCAACGATCGTGTCAATCGTCCCTGACGACTTTCCCTCTTCTTGCCGCCCGCAGACCGCTGAAGTTGCTTTGGCCAACCTGAAGAGCAAGTACGAGAACGAGAAGGCCATGGTGACGGAGACCGTGATGAAACTGAGGAACGATTTGAAAACTCTGAAGGAGGACGCCGCAACCTTCTCTTCCCTGCGAGCCATGTTTGCCACACGGTAAGACGCAATGTTCCCACGTTCTCATTATGCTCCCACTATGTTCCCACAATATACCCACTATGTTCTCACTATGTTCCCACTATGTTCCCATTATGTTCCCATTATGTTCCCACTATGTTCCCACTATGTTCCCTCTATGTTCCCACTATGTTCCCATTATGTTCCCATTATGTTCCCACTGTGTTCCCATTGTGTTCCCATTATGTTCCCACTATGTTCCCACTATGTTCCCATTATGTTCCCACTATGTTCTCACTATGTTCCCACCATGTTCCCATGATGTTCCCGTTATGTTCCCACTATGTTCCAACTAAATTCCCACTACGTTCCCACCATGTTCCCATTATGTTCCCACTATGTTCCCACTATGTTCCCACTATGTTCTCACTATGTTCCCACTATATTCCCACTATGTTCCCACCATGTTCCCACCATGTTCCCACTATGTTCCCATTATGTTCCCATTATGTTCCCACTACGTTCCCACCATGCTCCCACTATGTTCCCATTACGTTCCCACTGTATTCCCACCATGTTCTCACTATGTTCCCACCATGTTTCCACTATGTTCCCACTGTGTTCCCACCATGTTCTCACTATGTTCCCACTAGTTTCCCACCATGTTCTCACTGTTCCCACCATGTTCCCACCATGTTCCCACCATGTTCTCACTATGTTCCGACTATGTTCTCCCTGTTTCCACTATGTTCCCACCATGTTCCCAGCATGCTCCCACCATGTTTCCACTATGTTTCCACTATGTTCCCACCATGTTCCCACTTTGTTCCAATTATGTTTCAACTATGTTCCCAGTCTATTCCCAATATGTTCCCACCATGTTCTCACTATGTTCCCACTAGTTTCCCACCATGTTCTCACCATGTTCTCACTATGTTCCGACTAGGTTCTCACTATGTTCCCACTACATTCCCACTACATTCCCACTATGTTCTCACTATGTTCCCCCTATGTTCTCACTATGTTCTCCCTGTTTCCATTATGTTCCCACCATGTTCCCAGCATGCTCCCACCATGTTTCCACTATGTTTCCACTATGTTCCCACCATGTTCCCACTTTGTTCCAATTATGTTTCCACTATGTTCCCACTATATTCCCAATATGTTCCCACCATGTTCTCACTATGTTCTCACTGTGTTTCCACTATGTTCCCACTATGTTCCCAGCATGTTCCCACTATGTTCCCACCATGTTCCCACTTTGTTCCAATTATGTTTCTACTATGTTCCCACTATGTTCCCACTATATTCCCAATATGTTCCCACTATGTTCCCACCATGTTCTCACTGTGTTCCCACTATGTTCCCACTATGTTCTCACTATGTTCTCACTATGTTCCCACTATGTTCCTACCATGTTATCAGTATGTTCTCACTGTGTTCCCACTATGTTCCCACCATATTCCCACTATGTTCTCACTATGTTCCCACTATGTTCTCACTGTGTTACCACTATGCTCCCACCATATTCCCACTATGTTCTCACTATGTTCCCACTATGTTCTCACTGTGTTACCACTATGTTCCTACCATGTTCTCACTATGTTCTCACTACTTCTCAGTATGTTCTCACTATGTTCCCACTTCCCTTCACAATTGTAGTCCCTGTCTGGGGCACGTCAGGTACTTTACAGCCTAATAATAATAATAATAATAATACTGATGATAATAATACTGATAATAATAATAATAATAATAATAATAATAATAATAATAATAATAATAATAATAATAATAATAATAATAATAGTAACAATACCACTTTATGTAAATAAGGACTATGGAGAACAAAGTATTTTAACTGGTAACCATGGAAACATGTCGCTCATGTTTTGTTTTTCATCTGTGTGTGTGTGTGTGTGTGTGTGTGTGTGTGTGTGTGTGTGTGTGTGTGTGTGTGTGTGTGTGTGTGTGTGTGTGTGTGTGTGTGTGTGTGTGTGTGTGTGTGTGTGTGTGTGTGTGTGTGTGTGTGTGTGTGTGTGAAGGGGGCGGGGCTAAGGAGGTCTGTTGCACTCACTAATCTTCAGGGATTCCAAAGGGAAGCGGGTCAAAGGTCGTGTGTATAAACCCACCTCAGTTTGTTGTGGATTACATGTAGACTACTCCACTACTCCTGCTCTGTTTATTCACCTCATGCAGGACATTTGACTAGTTTGAACATCCTTGTAACCTCCAGGTTGGGATGCGCCAATCAATCGGCCCTCTGATCAGTATCGGACCATCTTCGTACGTTTACGTGATCGACCAATGTCGATTCATTCCTTTCTATGACGATCACAGAAGAGGATCCCCTCTGTCTGACAGAGGCGTCTAGCATCTAACTGTGTATGTCCATACACAGTGTGGAGCCGCTCCACTAAATGAATAACCCTCTATTGCGTAAAAATAAATTACATTTCTCACAAGTATTATCATCACTGGAAGACGACGCTAAACATGTTACACATCGAGTAAGAACAAGAAGGCATGCTAATCGCTAAGATAGCCGCTACGGCATGCTAATCGCTAAGCTAGCTATAAACAAGAGAAGAAATAAGTTCTTAGTAAATTTCAAGAAATGTTGATGAAAGCAGAAAGTAAGTTAACAGGAAATATTCAAGAGTCCAATTACTTCACGTCAAATAGTACACCTGGAAATGTTTTGCGGAGAAAATATTTCATATTGTGTGTGTTTGCCATAAAATACCAAAGTTTTCGTTGACAAAAATGTCATAAAACAAACAAACATAAAAAAGTAAAACAAATAAGTGATGTATCTGAAGTCGATCTAGTGAGTATTTAAAGTAAAATAAAAATGTATGATTTATTTTTAACACTTTAATGAGTGGGACCCTTTTGGATCCTCAGTAATTTTAGTGGGATTTTTTTTACTGTCATTGATTATAGATTATGTAAATCATTACACTCTTCTTGTATAATATATGCATGGATTATGTAAATCATTACACCCTGCGTCTATATAATATATGCATAGATTATGTCAATCATTACACTCTGTTTTTATATAATATATGCATAGATTATGTCAATCATTACACTCTTTTATATAATACATGCATAGATTATGTAAATCATTACACTCTGTTTATATATAATTAATGCATAGATTATGTTAATCAATACACTCTTCTTCTGTATAATATATGCATGGATTATGCAAATCATTACACTCTGTTTTATATAATATATGCATGGATTATGTAAATAATTACACTCTTCTATATAATATATGCAAAGATGATGTAAATGATTACATTATGATTATATCTAATATATGCATAGATTATGCAAATCATTACAATCTGCTTCTATAATGAGTGTAATGATTTGCATGATCTATGCATATATTATATAGAAGCACAGTGTAATTATTTACATAATCTATGCATATATTATATATAAACAGATTGTAATATTTGCATAATTTACGCACATATTATATAGAAGCAGAGTGTATTGATTTACATAATCTATGCAAATATTATACAGAATAGTGTACTAATTTACATAATCTGTGCAGACATGATGTAAATCATTGCACTCTGCTTCTTTATGATATATGCATAGATTATGTAAATCATCACATTCTTCTACTATAATATATGCATAGATTATGTAAATCAGTACACTCTTATATAATATATGCATAAATGATGTAAATGATTATACTCTGCTTCTATATAATATATGCATAGATTATGTAACTCATTACACTCTTCTCTATAATGTCTGCATAGATTATGTAAATTAGTACACTCTTCTGTATAATATTTGCATAGATTATGTAAATCAATACACTCTGCTTCTATATAATATATGCATAAATTATGCAAATATTACACTCTGTTTATATATAATATATGCATAGATTATGTAAATAATTACACAGTGCTTCTATATAATATATGCATATATTATCCCAATCATTACACTCAGTTAATATATAATATATGCATAGATTATGTAAATCCTTACACTGCGCTTCTATATAATATATGCATGTATTATGCAAATCATTACACTCAGTTAATATATAATATATGCATAGATTATGTAATTCCTTACACTGCGCTTCTATATAATATATGCATAGATTATGCAAATCATTACACTCTGTTTATATATATAATATATGCATAGAATATGTAAATGATTTGCTGGTTCCCACACTTCTGCCTATTGTGTCGCACCCCCTCCATCCTTCCTACTAAGGAAACAAGGAAGGAAGCAAGGAAGGAGGTGTGAGAACATGTTTGGAGGAACAATTCATTCTCAGTCTGACTGCTGCTTCTTTCTCACACTTTGATTCACTTAAACATTGACCTCCTCACTGGTGCTCCAAACACAAACACTTTTATATCAGGGTGTCCAAACTCTTATATGAGGGTCTCCAAACTGAAAAATGAAAACATGCATTAGCCGTTTTTTAAAATTTTCTATACCAATACATACTTTTTTGTTTTAAACCTTAGGGCTCCCCTCAAGATTGGTCGCAGTGTTTTACGCCCTTTTTGTAAAACTCTGTTTACATTTATGCAATATTTAAAAAAAATTAAAGTGGAATATTTTAAGTAATTGGAGCCTTGAATAGGTCAATAATTCATAACAACATTCATAACTCCCATTAATAAAAATGTGTGTGTGTATATATATATATATATATATATATATATATATATATATATATATATATATATATATATATATATATATATATATATATATATATATATATATATATATATATATATATATGTGTGTATGTATATATATATATATATATATATATATATATATATATATATATATATATATATATATATATATGTGTGTGTGTATGTATATGTACGTGTATATATATATATATGTATATACATATATGTATGTATGTATATGTACGTATATATATATGTGTATATATATATATATATATATATATATATATATATGTGTATATATGTATATATGCATGTATATATATGTGTATATATATATATATGTATGTATATATACATGTACTGTATGTATATATTTGTGTATGTATATTTATATATACTTATATATATGTATATGTGGATATATGTTTATATGTGTGTATATACAGTATATATATATAGTGTGCGTGTATATATGGTCATATAAATGACTATATACGTATATATGTATATAGATATATAATGAACATATATGACTATATATACATACATCCATCGATTTTATACCGCTTGTACATTTACATATATGACTATGTATATATATATATATATATATATATATATATATATATATATATATATATATATATATATATATATATATATATATATATATATATATATATATATATATATATATACTTAAATCTCTAGATCAACTTCAGATCGATCCATCGATTATATATATATATATTTTTTTTTTAATGTTTGTTTTATGCCTGTTTTTGTAGTAAACACACAAAATATGCAACATTTTCCCAAATCAAAGTGTAATATTTCATGTGAAGTAATTGGAGCCTTCAATATGTTAATAATTCATAACAACATTGCTTTTTTTTAAAGAAAGAAAAAAAACAGCCTGCAAGGCAGCTCTTTGTTATTAGTCAACATTACAACTATTTATGTCACATTTAACACGTTTGATCTTTTAGTCCACTTTTTATGGGGGGTTTTCATCGTACTTTCAGCATGTGCTGCGGCCGTCAAAAAGTGATCTGCAGGCCACACCCCTGTACTAATAATAATGTATGTCGGAGGTGCGTAGAAGAAATTCCTCAGTTTTCCCGGGAAAACCCCTCTGACCCCACCCCTAGCCCCTCCCCCCAACATCATACTAGCTGTAATGAAGCAGCACTAATCCTTTTGTTGGGGGGGTGTCCCTCTGGGAATATCATTGCACACACAAGGGGGCGGGGCCAAGGCTCGCTCTCTCCAATGATGTGTCAGACACACAAGGGCCAAGGCTAGCTCTGTCCTTTGGACACGTTTTGTTGAATATTTTTTTAAACATAGATTATCTTTTTACTGCTTTTCAACACAAAACAATTACACTTTGTTTTAATTAGATTTTTTTTTTTATATTAAAAAAAAAAAAAAAGAATTCTCAAATATTAAAATAAAAATCAAGGAGTAAAATTTACACTGTTTAAAAATCAGCGGTAAACAATCAACTTCTTCTTCTGCTGTTACACTCATGTATTTCAGTCAAATGAAAAAGTTAAGAAAATCCACGATTTTAAGATGTGGATTATGCTATATATCATTTAGCATTGGATATGCTATATATCAGTTAGCATTGGATTATGCTATACATCTATTAGCATTATGCTATATATCAATTAGCATTGGCTATGCTATATATCAGAGGTCCCCAACCTATTTGTAGCTGCGGACCGGTCAACGCTTAAAAATTTTGTCCCACGGAGGGGGGGCTTGGGGTGGGGGGTAGTATTATATATATATTTTTTTTTATTTATTATTTATTTTTCATCAAGAAATACAATCATGTGTGCTTACGGACTGTATCCCTGCAGACTGTATTGATCTATATTGATATATAATGTATATATTGTGTTTTTTATGTTGATTTAATTTTTTAAAAATTTAAAAAATATTTTATTTAATTTTTTTAATTTCTTGTGCGGCCCGGTACCAATCGGTCCCGGTGGTTGGGGACCACTGCTATATATCACTTAGCATTGGATATGCTATATATCGGTTAGCATTGGATATGCTATATATACATTTGCATCGGATATACTAAATATAGGTTAGCATTGGATATACTATATATAAATTAGCATTGGATATGCTATATTCAATTAGCATTGGATTATGTTATGCATCAATTAGCATTGGATATGCTACTGTGGTGAAGTGACGCCAGGTGTTGTGTTCCCCGTGCAGGTGTGACGAGTACGTGACGCAGCTGGAGGAGATGCAGAGGCAGCTGGCGGCGGCGGAGGACGAGAAGAAGACCCTCAACTCTCTGCTCAGGATGGCCATCCAGCAGAAGTTGGCCCTCACGCAGCGTCTGGAGGACCTGGAATTCCACCACGAGCAGTCGCGCCGCACGGGCGCCGCCGCCGCCCGTTCCAAGGCTCGCCACAGGGCGTCCGCCGCCGCTGCCGCCGCTGCCGCCGCTGCCAACACCATGCCGCTCCTCGCCCGCGCCGCAGAGCGGCCCGATGCCGCGCCCGCCAGCATTGTGGGAGGTCCCGGCGTCTTCTGCAGCGAGAAGTACAAGATCTACTGCGACTGAAGGGAGGCGGGGCTTGTTGGCCACGCCCACTTTTCTTAGTGTTTAAAAAAGCTCGCTTTGCTTTCTGGTCCGCCTTCATGACTTTTGTTTGACTAACATCCGCTCGTGTCACGCTTGCAGAGCGCAGGTGTGTCCTGCACAGGTGTGTCCTGCACAGGTGTGTATGTCCTGTACAAGTGTATTCTGCACAGGTGTGTCCTGCACAGGTGTGTCCTGTACAGGTGTGTATGTCCTGTACAAGTGTATTCTGCACAGGTGTGTCCTGCACAGGTGTGTCCTGTACAGGTGTGTTCTACGCAGGTGTGTCCTGTACCGGTGTGTTCTACGCAGATGTGTCCTGTACAGGTGTATCCTGTACAGGTGTGTTCTACGCAGGTATGTCCTGCACAGGTGTGTTCTGCACTGGTGTGTTCTACACAGGTGTGTCCTGCACACGTATACCTGTACAGGTGTGTTCTACACAGGTGTGTCCTGTACAGGTGTGTCCTGCACAGGTGTGTCCTGTACAAGTGTGTTCTACACAGGTGTGTCCTGCACAGGTGTGTCCTGCACACGTATACCTGTACAGGTGTGTTCTACACAGGTGTGTCCTGCACAGGTGTGTTATACACAAGTGTGTTCTACACGGGTGTGTCCTGTATGCTTTCCAGGTGTGGGCGGCAGTAGACCGACTCGGCATGTGGACTCTAGTCGCTCAAGATGTATTCAGGCTCTTTAGGGACATTCTGGCTCGTGTTTGCGTGCGCGCGCGTACCAAGCGCCACTGGTCCAGAGTGCGTTGCCTATAGCAACACCACACGACGGAGATGATATTTGCGTCTGTAAGCAAAATGTTCTTCAGTTCATCAAATCTCCAAAAAGACGAGAGACAAATTGCAAAAAAAACATTTGTCGTTATTAAAATGACAAGCGAGCAGTTGACTTTGAAAGAAGGGGGAAAAAAGCAGAAATGAAGAGAAGAAAGTCACAAATTATAAATATGCTTGGCAAAAAAGTGCCTAATAACTCACACACGTAACCTGTTGTGTCCTACGGTCCATCATCTTGGTCGCCATGACGACCGCATCGGCTGCCAGATGATGGAAGGTAACGTGTGTTTCACCCCCTGGTGTGTATGTGCGTGCGTGTGGGTGGGTGTTGCCACAGAAGCTTTAAATTGTGTGTGTTTTGTTACGAAGTGAAGTTAGTTTTTGTTTACGATCATCAACTTTCATGTTCTTGATGCAAAAAAAAAATGTAAAAAGCAGGGTTGACGTTAGGATTCCTGCAAGATTCAGCAAATTTTGCAATTTTTTTCTACGTACAAAAAGATTCTATATTCTTAAGACGAACTTATTGATCTTGCAGGATCCTGCCAGCGTTTGGGGGAAAAAAGACTTAAAGCACATCATCTTCAGCCCTGCTTCAGCGTAAACGTAACTATTCACTTGAAGTATTTCCTGTATGTGCGTCCTTTTTTTTTATTTTTTATTTTTTTTTATTTTTATATTCGATCTCGACTCTACGGAACCCCTTAAGGGACATAGGGGAATTTTTTTTTTTTATAATTTTTTTTTTTTTTTTTTTTTTTTTTTTAGACATGTATCTCGTGCGCACGAGAAACTATCTCGTGCACACAAGAAACTTTTTATAAAGTTATAAAAAAAAAGGATTTCATTAATTATTTTTATTCTTTTAATTTTTTTTAGACATGTATCTTTTTATAACTTTTTATAAAGTTATAAAAAAAAAATTTTAATTAATAATTTTTATTTTTTTATTTTTTTTTAGACATGTATCTCGTGTGCACGAGAAACTTTCTCGTGCGCACGAGATACATGTCTAAAAAAAAATACAAATTAAAAATTAAAATTATTATTATTTTTTTTACTTTATAAAAAGTTTCTCGTGCGCACATGTCGAGTTACATGTCTAAAAAAAATTAAAAAATTTATTATAAAAAAATATTTTTCCCCCATGTCCCTTTAGAGGCTCCGTACGATTCTGTACACTGCTGCTGGAATTTAAATTTTCCTGAGGGAACTCTCCCGAAGGAATCGATAAAGTACTATCTATCTATCTAATAACGTGTCGTCTGATAGGCTCCTCCCACCTTCGATGTAGGACCGCCCCTCTACGGGGGAGGGAGGGGGCATGTAAGATATAAAGGAATTGTTATGAAATTATAAGGCAAAGTAGTTCAAAATGTCCTCAGTGTTGGTTTTGAGGCGCTGCGTTGCGTGTCTCGTGGGTTCGAGTCCTGGGTCAAAATAAAAGGTGTTTTAGTAGAAAAAGATTGAAAGTAGTTTCCGACACTACTTGTGGCCATCATGTGTTACTACACTTTTTATTGGTTTCATGGCTTCTTCCTGTCATTTGATCCACCAATGAGAAGCCAGAGGAGGCGTGGCTTATTTTTTCCACATGTATTTTTTTTGTTGTTTGTTTGTTTACCGCTGCACTTTGATGACATAGAGGACTAATATGGACTTTTATTATTTATCTGATGTTTGTTCCACAAGAACATTTATTATTCCTAGGAATAGTTCATTAATGCCTGCATGAAAATGAGTCGCCGAGAGAACTTTCTGCTTCTCGCCGACTTCTCGGCTGAAACCCAGATCGCTGACCTCCAGAATTCTCCTCAGAAGCCAAACAAGAAATTCCCAAAATTGGAACCGCGGCGTTCCTCAAGTGCCAAACGTCTGCCGCGGGTTCCTCTCACGGTTTCCCGGGGACATCTTTGATCCACGTCCTCGATGACGATTCGAACGATTGGAAGGAGTCCCGTCCTTCAGACTTTGTGAGAATTGCGCAGGTCAGAGGTCTGGCACACTGTCAGGGACATGCAGATGTTTGGAGCACAAACATCTGCAAGTGTCTTCAGTGTGGAGCTGCTGGAGGTCATGTGACGTCCAGAGTGTTATTGCAGATCTTTTTTATTATAATTATTATTATTATTGCTTTTTTAACCTGGTCTATATGACATTTGTTTACAGGAAACAGAAAACAACAACAATAGAATCTTTGGGCAGCTAACGATTCCATCCTAGTCCTGGGGTGACCATTCCATTCAGAACCGATTCTTGATTCAAACCGATTCTCAATTCAACATTATTCTTGACTCAAGCTGATTCTGGATTCAAACCAATTCTGGATTCAAACCCATTCTCGATTAAACACGATTGTCGATCCAAACCGATTCTCGATTCAGACCAATGCTGGATTCAAACCAATTCTCAATTCAACTCGATTCTCGTCCAAACCGAGTCTCGATTCACACCAATTCTTGATTCAACATGATTCTTGATTCAAACCGTTATTCAATTCAGAAAGATTCTCGATCCAAACCAATTCTCAATCCAAACCAATTCTCTGTTCAAACCGAGTCTCGATTCAAACCAATTCTTGATTCAAACCAATTCTTGATTCAAACCGATTTTCAATTCAGAAAGATTCCCGATCCAAACCAATTCTCGATGAAACACGATTCTCGATCCAAACCGATTCTCTGGATTCAAACCAATTCTCGATTCAACACAATTCTTGATTCAACGTGATTCTTGATTCAAACCGATTTTCAATTCAGAAAGATTCTCGATCCAAACCATTTCTCGATTCAAACCGAGTCTCGATTCAAACCAATTGTTGTTTTAACGTGATTCTCAGTCCAAACCAATTCTGGATTAAAACCGAGTCTCGATCTAAACCAATTCTCGAAACACGATTCTCGATCCAAATCGATTCTTGATTCAGACCAATTCTGGATTCAAACCAATTCTCAATTCGACTCAATTCTCGATCCAAACCGAGTCTCGATTCAAATAAATTCTTGATTCAACATGATTCTTGATTCAAACCGTTATTCAATTCAGAAAGATTCTCGATCAAACCAATTCTCAATCCAAACCAATTCTTGATCCAACATGATTCTTGATTCAAACCGTTATTCAATTCAGAAAGATTCTTGATCCAAACCAATTCACAATCCAAACCAATTCTTGATTCAAACCGAGTCCCGATTCAAACCAATTCTTGATTCAACGTGATTCTTGATTCAAACCGATTTTCAATTCAGAAAGATTCTCAATCCAAACCAATTCTCGATGAAACACGATTCTCGATTCAACATGATTCTTGACTCAAACCGATTTTCAATTCAGAAAGATTCTCAATCCAAACCATTTCTCGATTCAAAACTGAGTCTTGATTGAAACCAATTGTTGATTCAAAATTATTCTCAATCCAAACAAATTCTTGATTAAAACCGAGTCTCGATCTAAACCAATTCTCCATTCAAACCAATTCTCAAT
>NC_084737.1:17943677-17953677 GCF_033978785.1 Entelurus aequoreus
AAACCAGATGCACAAATAAATGTGACATACACACCCCTGAACAACCAGCAGAGGACACTGCAGCCAGAGCGGTCTGGGTCACAGAGCATTATATGCATTATATGCACCAAAACAATACATATCTTTACAGAGAGAACGCATGCTAGCGTACGTTAGCATTGTATTAGCTAATGCTAATTTATCCAGTTAATCTGAAAGACCGCGCTAGCTGCTTATTTTATTTTATCAATGCCCCGATGTAGATACTGATCTATTATCAGTGCAATAGGGGAGTGTGTAGGTCATATTTATTCGTGCATCTGGTTTAAAGTTCCCATCCCCTTGTTCAACCCCTGGGAGGTGAGGGGAGCAGTTGGCAGCAGCGGTGCTGCGCCCGGGAATAATTTTTGGTGATTTAACCCCCAATTCCAACCCTTGATGCTGAGTGCCAAGCAGGGATGTAATGGGGTCCCATTTTTATAGTCTTTGGTATGACTCGGCCGGGGTTTGAACTCACAACCTACCGATCTCAGGGCGGACACTCTAACCACTAGGCCACTGAGTAGGTGGTAGGTCTACACAAAAGCAAAAAAGCGATCCACATATGCAAATTCAATACACGTACAAAATCAAGCATATTCATATTCATATGTTTACTTCTCGGAGGATCAGAGCATCTTTATTATCCTTAATTGTTGACACATGCAACTGGCTCCTGAGTGAAACTGCAATAACAAGCAAAAGACAATGATTTTACCTTAAATGCTTTATATTTTCATGTCTGCGTTATTTGCATAAACAATACATACTTTGTCTTAATAATTTGCATAAACAATGTCTTAATAATTTGCATAAACAATTGTAGAATGACGCAATGACGTTACAAATGAATGTGAGACAAACAGGCAGGTTGTTGAACCCAAATGAACCACTAGATGGCGACAAACGCACATCCACAAGACCGCAGTTAATTCGTCACACAAACGATCTCTGATAACGCACATAAAAAGTTATGCAATCTTGTCGCTTTAGCTTTCTGATCAATTATTTACGTACAGACATTGCTTAATGACGGGTATGAAGGCTAAAAACACAACAAGTTACATCATGCTGTGTTCGTCAACCAGACCCGGAGGTACAGTTTCCCAGCGTGCATTGCAACTTCCACAAAAACTGTCAAAATAAAACACACTGGTACAACTTCCTGTCAAGAAACAGAAAACTCTTTGATTTAAAACGTGTAAAAGTCATTTCACTTTAAGTTTAAGTGACGAACAAAGCTTTTTTGATGCCTTTCTTTGTTTCATTGTTCCTTTGTTTGTGACGTTTGCAAATGTGTCGCTATTGTCATCCCCTCTTCAGAAACATTAGAAAATGTATTATTTTGTGGATTAAAAAAATGCGTTTTATGATTCTAATATTGATGCACACATCTGTGTACAACCACTACATTGGTTACACGTAAATGAATAAGTCTATAGTTAAAAGTCATAAATTAACAAAGCTCATTGACAAAATAATCAAGACATTTCACAAATTGGCAGGTCTGACCGGGAGTCGAACCCTCATAGACCGCATGGCAGACGAATGTTATACCTACCGAGCTAAAATAAATGTCTTCCGTCCCCGAAAGGTATGTAGAAATACAAGTGGCTTCTATAACATTTCTTTCAGGCTACTGTATTAATATTGCGGAACAGAAAAATACATTTATTTTGTCATAGGTTGCTTCCCTGGCCACGAACATTGTCAGTTGCATGCTGAAATAAAACATGTTGTCATAGTTGAATAATTGCTGTTGGCCAAACAAGCAATGATGAAGATGTCAAAGTTGTTAAATTTTGAAGATGTGCAAAGAGGCAACATCCTAATGTCGAACTTCACATCACTACCACCAACTTTTAGGCTCGTGACGTCAGTCAGCATCAACCAATCAGAGCACGCTGCCTTTCATTCAAACGCACACAGCGCTATGACGTGACGTCTCTGAGCCGCACGTCACCTGACGTCTCGGAGCCTCACCGCACCTAGGACGCGTCGCTATGGCAACGCAATCTCTTTATGAACATGTGTCATATGTTTTTTAGCAGTATATTACTAAGTATTTTCTTCTTTTTTTTTCTTTCTTTCTTTTTTTTTTAACTCATATTTTAATCCTTTAATAACATTCAAAATATAATAGTCAGACAAACACATGATTGGGACAAGTTTGGGGGGATTTGGACAAGGGGGCGGGGTCACACAGGTGCAAAGGCATGACGTAATGATAACAACGTGTGAGCAGAGAAGAGTAAATAGGAACACCTTGAAACAAGATGGCTGGTGGCCATATTGTGGAGGGTGATGCAGGTAGATACAGGTGGTACAGGTGTAGAACAGGATTTGCAGGGTGTTCAGGAAATGTAGAATATGCTAATTATTAGTGAATAAAATAATTCCTGCAGTATAACAACAATTTTCTTCAAGTATAAAAGCTATTTTCCTCAAGTAAAAAACTATTTGTGCATGTAAAAAAAAACACAAAAGAAAAACACATGCAAGCAAAACAATTATTGTCTTCAATTAAAAACGATCACAAGAGAAAAACTAATTTCTTAAATTAAAAAATGTTTCTCTAACTAAAAACCGATTCCCGAGTATAAAAAATAAATGATTAAAAAACGATTTGTAAGTAAAAAAAATAAAAATAAATAAAAAAGATAAAATTATAAAAACAATTTTATTCAATAAAAAAAGGATTTACTTTAAAAATTTTTAAAAAAAAAACATGCAAGAATAAATAAAAAATTCAATTAAAAAAAGATTTGCAAGGAAAAAGACAATATCTTCAATTACAAAGCAATTCACAAGTGTGAACAAAATATTACATTTAAAAACGATTCACAAGTACAAAACAAATATTCGATTAAAAAACGATTTGTAAGTTAAAAAAACATTTAAAAAAAAGATTCAGCTATAAAAACGAATTTCTTCAATTAAAATAGGGTTTAGTTTAAAAAAAATAATTCAAGAATAAAAACATATTTTTAATTAAAAAAACGATTTGCAAGTGAAAAGACAATTTCTTTAATTAAAAAACGATTCACAAGTGTAAAAAATATATACCTAATAATATTTCACAGGTTAAAATTAAACAACTTTCTTCAAGTAAAAAAACGATTCGCAAATTTAAAAAAAACATTTTCTTCATGTTAAAACTTTTGGCAGTAATATTCCAGCCTGCATGAGCCACACACCTGCACCTGTAATTTCTACTCCACAACGACAGGTGGTGGTGCTGAGTCAATTTATGGCCATCGGAGCTCCTGTTACATTTGCCACGGTGCGGCACATGAGCCCGTGACGTCATGGCGAAATGGAAAAAAAACATCCTCACTGTATGTTAATTAAAAGTCAGTCTATGTTTTTGTTACGAGTTTTCCTCCTATGAACGGGAATTTAAAACAACGACAGGTTTATTTGAATTTTATTTTGAAATATACAAAATTGAAAACTGTTTTTTTCCGGTGTCGAAGAGCAACACACACATCTAAGAAAAACGTGGATTTGTAGTTCTTTCAAATAACTGAAATTAACATAATTGGTCCACGCAAACGAATGAATTGACAAAAAAAACTGATTAAACGACTTTTAATAGCAACTTCCTGTTCCTTCCTTTATGTCCCTCCTTCCTGGGAGTCCCCATGCAGGGACACGCCCACACGGCCGTCATGGACTTTGTTCTGTGAGCAGCACTTCCTGTCCGAAACGGTCAAGGATGATGTCAACATTTTGCATAGCTTGAAGATGTGTTTAGTGACAATCGTTCATCACACAACTAAACTTATGAAGTTTTAAGCTACATTTACATGTGCACGTGTTGGCTAATATAATTGTTTCACGTGTTTGTTGGACATGCTAGCAAGTTATGTGGTGACGGATGTAACAAACATTATTCCTTTTTTTAAATCATTCTTATTATTATTTATTACTATTTTTAATATAATTATTATTACTGTTGTAATTTTTTTTAAATTATTCATATTATTACTTTTAGTACTATTATAATCATATTATTATTATTGTTATTATAATCATAATTATTATTTATTATAAATATTATTATTATTCATTATTATGAATGTCATTAATATTGTTATAATTATAATAATACAGTTATTTTATTGTTATTATTATAATAATCATTATAATTGAATTATTATTGTAATAATCATTATAATTATTATTGTTATAATCATTATTATTATATGTATATATTTTTTAAACATTATTATTATTCATTATAATGAATGTCATTGTTAATATTGTTATGATTATTATAATAATAATACTATTATTCTATTATTATTATTATAATTATTATATTATTATTATTGTTGTTATTATATCATCATATACCATCCATTTTTTACTGCTTGTCCCTTTTTGGGGTCGCGGGGGGTGCATAACTATTATTACTATTATTATTATTATTATTTATTATTATAAATATTATTATTCGTTATTATAAATGGCATTATTAATATTGTTAAATTATTATTATAAAGGTATCATTTTTATTTTTGTTATTATAATAATAATTGTATTATTATTGTTATTATAATCATTATTATTATTATTGTCATTTGTAATGATACATATTATTATTCATTATCATGAATGTCATTGTTAATATTTTTATAATTATTATTATAATGATACAATTATTTTATTGTTATGATTATAAAAATCATTGTTATTATTATTGTTATTATAATCATCATTATCATTATTATTATTTTACAGATTATAATTATTTATTATTATAAATATTGTTATCATTACTATTATTATTATAATACTATTATTTTTGTTGTTATTATTATAATAAGCATTATTATCATTTTGTGTGCAGCTGGGATAGGCTACAGCACCCCCCGCAACCTCAGAAGGGACAAGCGGTAGAAAATGGATGGATGGATTTTCATTATTCTAATAATTATGTAGGTCAGTGGGACATCCTTTTACCATGACGTCATTACTTACTGTGTGCAATAACAAAAACAACCACTGCATGTCACTATAACGTATTTGAGTCAAGCGTGAGTAGCAAAGTCTATACTATTCTTTGGAGTAAAAAAACCACCCTTTTTTTTGTAATTAGAGCATTGTTTTGTTTGTTTTTTTAACTATTAATCACGTGATTGGGACGATACAAAATAAATAGTTTACTGGGAGTGGGAATCAAATTGAAATCAGAACAAGAGCCGCCATGTTTGCGTTGTCTTTTATTAAGGCCGATTTGTGATGTGATATAAAACTACGTTACCCAGAATTCAACAGTACTTCAGGCGACTGCTTTTCGCCAGAAAACACAACGGATGGAGTGCCAACAGAGAAACTGATGTCAAAATAATGTTGAATAATGTGAATATATAGTAAACATGTAACAGTAAAACATGTTTTAATAATCAAGTGTATCAAAAAAGATTTAAATATATTTTCAGTCGTCAGACGAAGATATATTTTATAAATAATGTACTGTAGGTATGTATAATTGTTTATTTAAACTGTTCTTTTTGCCAGATATGTTTTGGTGAAAAAAACAAAACAAATAAAGAATGAATATAATATAGTCGACTCATTTATCTAAGAAAAATCACTTTTATTAGGCAGATGTCCACAAAGAATCTTTGTATGGCTTTCAACATGTGATGAATCCGTGAGGAGGCAGTGAGACAGGATCAGCTGCTCTCAGGAGGACACACACACACACACACGCACGCACGCACGCACGCACGCACGCACGCACACGCACACGCACACGCACGTCACATGGATCTCCTTAGTGCACCCACACGCACGTGCACGCACATTTCAGAAGAGAAATAAAAGCAGTGGGAGTTGACAACAACTCTAAAAGAGACAAGCGGTAAAAAATGGATGGATGGATGGCACATTTTTACGACACACATTGAGGAAAATCCCGTCAACACGTGACACAACACTGCAGCAATGACGTCATTCATGCGTGACGGCTATCCCAGGACATAAATATATATATATATATATATATATATATATATATATATATATATATATATATATATATATATATATATATATATATATATATATATATATATATATATATATATATATATATATATATATATATATATATATAATATATATATATATATATATATATATATATATATATATATATACATATATATATATATATATATATATATATATATATATATATATATATATATATATATATATATATATATATATATATGTATATATGTATCTGTATATATATGTGTGTGTATATATATATATATATATATATATATATATATATATATATATATATATATATATATATATATATATATATATATATATATATATATATACATATATATATATATATCAATCATCAATCAATCAATGTTTATTTATATAGCCCTAAATCACAAGTGTCTCAAAGGGCTGTATATATAATATTATATTTTCATCAGTGTGTAGTTACACGCATCAAAGGAATAATCGAAACAACCGAACATAAATCAAAGCTTTATTTATAGTCGATTACAATCGTTACATCCATCCATTTTCTACTGCTTGTCCCTCTCGGGGTGGCAGGGGTGGCTTTGCAGGCCTTAACATCCCTATTATATCTACTTGATTCGACTCCCGGGGTGACGATTCGACTCAAAAACCGATTCTCAAGTCAACACCATTCTGACATTGTGTCATTTGGAATAATAATTATGACGAAACTTTGGTTAGAAACGCTTCATCTGGATGTTTGGAGATGGCCATTTTTAAAAATGGATTCTTTTTAAAAAAAAAAAAGAAAAGAAAAAAGTCGAAAAATATGAATAGACTTGAAATGAGAATAAGAATAGCGAATCGATTTTTTTGTCCGCCCCTGATTATTTTTTTCATAGTTTTTCATTTATTTTTGCCGTATGTAAAATCACTTTTTCATATTCACATATATATTTTTAGCCTTTTTAATTATATATATATATATATATATATATATATATATATATATATATATATATATATATATATATATATATATATATATATATATATATATATATATATATATATATATATATATATTCACATATATATGTTTAGCCTTTTTAATTATATATGAAATATATACAGTATATATATATATATATATATATATATATATATATATATATATATATATATATATATACAGTATATATATATATATATATATATATATATATATATATATATATATATATATATATATATATATATATATATATATATATATATATATATATATATATATATATATATATATATATATATATATATATATATATATATATATATAGGCCCCTCCCACCTCCAAGGACCTGCCCCTAACAGGTTGTATGATATATGGATATATAAAGGTTTTAGCGTAAAACATGTTCAAGAAGAATCTAATATGTGTGAGACAAGCTCATTACTCCCCCCTACTGGCCTGGAGATATGTTATATATATGTATATGTGTGTATGTGTATGTGCAGAGTCAGCTGTGATAGGCTCCGGCTTGTGTAGGAGGATTTATGGATTTATGTTTCATATAAAAGCTGGTGTCCTATGATGATAGCACGTGTTTATGATTCATAAAGGCAGCGAGCCTCTCAGCTGATGCAGGACAGAACAAAGCCTGCTTGCAGGAAAATGGACTTTTTGGTGAGCGCCACCTTCGAGAAAAATATTTGTAATGTTTCCAAGAGGAATGATCACGCCAGTCAACCTTTCTTACGCTAATTATGCTTTTTAGGGATGTTTTTAGGATGTTTGTGGTAGGAACACACACAAGCATGAGGGTAACTTGTGTGTGTGTGTGTGTGTGTGTGTGTGTGTGTGTGTGTGTGTGTGTGTGTGTGTGTGTGTGTGTGTGTGTGTGTGTGTGTGTGTGTGTGTGTGTGTGTGTGTGTGTGTGTGTGTGTGTGTGTGACGCACTACGACGTCAACAAAGTAGAAAATGCAATATCGGAAGAGGTTTTGTGTGAATGCTGAAGAGCTCTGGCCTGATCGCGTCAAGTAACAAAAAATATCAGCAAAATGAGCTAAAAAAAAGCTAGCATGCTAACAATAGCCTGCCTACAGTTAGCATTAGTGAAATACCAAAATATATGACACGATAGTGTCTACCTGCTAGATTAACTAAATAAAAAATCTAGCATGCAATTCTAACTGTAGCATGCGTTAAATGCCAAAATATACTACTATGCTATTTATATCTGGAAAATGTGTTAAAAATGTTAGCATACTCACTTTAGCAGGCATCAAGTACCAAAGTATTACACTGGTGTATACCTATAAAATGTGTTAAATAAGCATGCTAACAGGTAGCTGAGGTATATTCCCGCCAAATTAGATTAAAAGGAGCTAGCATGCTAATGTTAACATGCTAAAATGCTAACTATAGCAAGCTTCAAGTACCAAATAATATTACTCTGCAATGTATACCTGAAAAATGTGTTAAAAATGCTCGCATGCTAATGTTACACCTGCCAAATGTGATGGACGGATGGGCAGCGCCTGAGAGCTGCAGCCTGCCACCATGGCCCCCACTCCCTCCCCTCTGTTGCTAGATATCTCGAGATGTACGTTGTAATATGTATATGTGCTTTGCTCCGGAGGTTTTTTTCCCACTCCAGACTGGGCCCCTTTTGGAGCCCAGTCGATTGTATTTTTTTTACTCATCCTTCCCCAGCGTTGACCTTTTTCCCATCTTTTCCAGGGCGCCTTGTGGCGAACCATCAGCGTTCCTGTTCTGTAACCCTGTACACTGTTTTTCTCATTTTGAACGAGTTTGTGCTGAAAAAAAAGTTTTGTTGTACTTGTGCAAAGACAATAAAGACCTACCGTATCTAGTATTAGCTAAAAAATAGCTGGCATGCTAATGTTAGCATGCTAAAATGCTAACTATAATATGTCTCAAGTACCAAAATATATTACTTTGTCATGTATTCCTGAAAAAAATTGTCAAAAATGCTTGCATGCTAATATTAGCATGCATCAAGTACCAAAATATGATACCAGTGTTTACCTATAAAAATTGCTAAAAAAAAAAAAAAAAGCTGCCCTACTAGCATTAGCATGCTAACAGGTAGCATTCATAAAGTATGAAAATATTTGACGCTGAGGTGCCAAATTAGGTTACAAAAAAGCAGGCTATAGTAAATGCTAACCATAGCATGAATCAAGTAACAAAACATATTACTCTGCGATGTATACCTTAAAAAATGTGTTCAAAAGGCGAGCATGCTATCGTTAGCATGTATCTAGTACCAAAATATGAAACTGATGGTTACCTATAGAATTTGGTAAAAAAAAAACAACCTAGCCTACTAGTGTTAGCATGCTAACAGGTAGCATTCTTTAAGTAGGAAAATATTTGACGCTAAGGTGTATTAATGCCAAATTAGGTTAAAAAAAAACTGGCATGCTATAGTTAGCATGTTAAAACTGTAATATGCATCAAGTACCAAAATAAATTACTCTGCAATGAATACATGAAAAATGTTTAAATAATGCCAGCATGCTAACGTTAGCATGCATCAAGTACCAAAATATGATACTGGTGTTTACCTATACTTTTTATTTTTTTAAAAGCTTGCCTGCTGGCATTAGCATGCTAACAGGTAGCATTCATCAAGTATGAAAATGTTAGCCGCTGAAGTGTTTTTCTGCCAAATTAGGTAAAAATAGCTTGCATGCTATGCTAACTATATTATGCATCAAGTACCAAATAACATGACTCTGGGATGTATACCTAAAAATATGTTTTAAAAATGCTAGCATGCTAACGTTAGCATGCATCAAGTACCAAAATATGACATTGGTGTATACCTATGAAATTTGAGGGAAAAAAGTGGCCTACTCACATTAGCATGCTAACAGGTAGCATTCTTTAAGTAGTAAAATATTTGACGCTGAGGTGTATTCATGCCAAATTAGGTAAAAAAAAAGTAG
>NC_084737.1:17958677-17966177 GCF_033978785.1 Entelurus aequoreus
GGAAATCATTTTGGGGATTTAACAACCAATTCCAACCCCTGATGCTGAGTACCGAGCAGGAAGGTGGTCCCATCTTTATAGTCTAAACCTAGGGCGGACACTCTAACCACAAGGCCACTGAGCAGGTTTTGTGCTACTATCTGATGCATTCCAATGAGCCTTTTTTTTTACAGTATTATGCAACTATTTTATGCATTCAATGAGATTTGGTTTTTATAGTATTCTTTACTTCTTTTTGATGCATTCAATGAGACTTGTTTTTTATAGGAGTCTGTGCAACTATTTGATGCATTCAATGAGATTCGGTTTTTATAGTATTCTGTGCAACCATTTGATGCATTCAATGAGACTTGTTATTTACATTATTATGTGCAACTATTTGATGCACTCAATGAGACTTGGTTTTTACAGCATTCTATGCTACTATCTGATGCATTCAACGAGTCTTGTTTTTTACAGTATTATGTGCAACTATTTGATGCATTCAATGAGACTTGGTTTTTATAGTATTATGTGCAACTATTTGATGCATTCAATGAGACTTTTTTTTTATAGTATTCAATATTCTATTTGATGCATTCAATGAGCCTTTTTTTTTTTTTACAGTATTCTATGCTACTATCTGATGCATTCAGTGAGACTTGTTTTTTACTGTATTCTATGCTACTATCTGATGCATTCAACGAGTCTTGTTTTTTACAGTATTATGTGCAACTATTTGATGCATTCAATGAGACTTGTTTTTATAGTATTATGTGCAACTATTTGATGCATTCAATGAGACTTGGTTTTTATAGTATTCAAGATACTATTTGATGTATTCAACGAGACTGTTTTTTAAATTTTTTTACAGTATTCTATGCTACTACCCAATGCATTAAATGAGACTTGTTTTTTTACAGTATTTTGTGCAGCTCTTTGATGCATTAATGAGACTTGTTTTTTTTATAGTATTCAAGCTACTATTTGATGCATTCAATGAGACTGAGTTTTTATAGTATTTTGTGCAACTATCTGATGCATTCAATGAGACTTGTTATTTTACAGTATTCTATGCTACTATCTGATGCATTCAATGAGACATGTTTTTACAGTATTATGTGCAACTATTTGATGCATTCCATGAGACTTGTTTTTTATAGTAGTCTGTGCAACTATTTGATGCATTCAATTAGACTATTTGATGCATTCAATGAGACTTTTTTTTGCAGTATTATGTGCAACTATTTGATGCATTCAAAGAGACTTGTTTTTTTTATAGTGTTCTGTGCAACTATTTGATGCTTTTAACGAGACTTGGTTTTATAGTATTCTGTGCAACTATTTGATGCATTCAATACGACTTGTTTTTTATATGCTACTATTTGAAGTTTAAGAAGAAAATCAGTTTTATTTTTACAAATAATTTACTTAATTAAAGGACATTTCTGATCAGGGTTTTATGGTGCTGATTCTGATACCGAGCATCAATGAGTGAGATCACATGTACTAAGTGCATACAAGAAATATTTATAATAATAAGTGCATATAAGAAGTATTTATAATAATAATAACATATAATAACTTTATATAATAACAAGTACATATAAGAAGTATATATAATATTAGAGCATATAAGAAATATATATAATAAAAGTAATATAAGAAGTTTATATAATAATAATATAAGAAGTATGTATAATATTAAGTGCATATAAGAAATATATATAATAAAAATAATGTAAGAAGTTTATATAATAATAATAATAACATTAAGTTAAAGTTAAAGTACCAATGATTGTCACACACACACTAGGTGAGGTGAGATTATCCTCTGCATTTGACCCATCATATAAGAAGTATATATAATATTAAGTGCATATAAGAATATATATAATACAAATAATATAAGAAGTTTATAAAATAATAATATAAGAAGTATGTATAATATTAAGTGCATATAAGAAGTATATAAAAATAATATAAGAAGTTTATATAATAATAATAATAAAAGAAGTATGTATAATATTACATGCATATAAGAAGTATATCATAATAATACTATTAGAAGTATATATAATAATAATAATAATAATAATAATATAAGGAGTATATATAATAATAAGTGCATATAATAAATATAATAAGAAATAATATAAGGAGTATAATAATAAGTGTATACAAGAAGTAGTTATAATAATAAGTGTATATAAGAAGTAGTTATAATAATAAGTGCAAATAAAAAGTATATATAATAATAATAATAAAATAAGTATATATAATAATATAAGAATTATATATGATAATAAGTGCACATAAGAAGTATATATAATAATAATGATAATATAAGAAGTATATATAATATTAGGAGCACATAAGAACTACAGGTATATATAATACACATATTATAAGAAGTGTATATAATAATTATATCAGAAGTATATATAATAAGTGCATATAATAAATTATAAATGGGTTATACTTGTATAGCACTTTTCTACCTTCAAGGTACTCAAAGCGCTTTGACAGTATTTCCACATTCACCCATTCACACACACATTCACACACTGATGGCGGGAGCTGCCATGCAAGGCGCTAACCAGCAGACATCAGGAGCAAGGGTGAAGTGTCTTGCCCAAGGACACAACGGACATGACTAGAATGGTTGAAGGTGGGGATTGAACCCCAGTAACCAGCAACCCTCCGATTGCTGGCCCGGCCACTCTACCAACTTCGCCACGCCGCCCCCCTATATAAGAAATATATAATGTATAATAAAATAATATAAGGAATATATATATTACGAAGTGTATATAAGTAGTTATAATAATAAGTGCAAATAAGGAATATATATAATAATAATAATGATATAAGAAGTATATATAATAATATAAGAAGTGTATATAATATTAAATAATATTATAATACAATTTCCTTGAATTGGCGCAGGGAATATAGTATTCGCACGTCTAGAATTACTGCCGGGTCAAACTCGTTTCTCAAAATAATTAACGCATGCTTGGCCTTATCGCCGGTTTATTATTGAAGCTGGATCAAATTCGTTTCGCAAAATATTAATTTTATTATCGCATGTCTATAATTTTCGCCGGGTCAAACTCGTTTCGCAAAATATTTAGCATATGGCTAGAACTTCCACCGGGTCAAATTCGTTACGTCACGAGTGACGCATCTGTCCTCATTTTCAAAATGGAGGAAGCTGCTTTCAGTAGTTTACAATCGCACAAAGGAAAAAAGATAAAGAGCTTTTCAGTAGGATTTAAGGTCCAAGCTATTGAATACCGGTACAGTATGCTAAAGAGAACAGTAAGCAGCTATGTTTTATTAATATACCGTAGCTGCGTGTGTGAAATACTGTATAAGTCATTAAATGACTCCCGCCTCCTGGTGGTAGAGGGCGCTGCCGCGCTAGTGATCCTTCTTGCGACTTCCGGTACTGCAGAAGAAGTGAACACACGCAGCAAGAGATTTTTTTTTTCCCTCTGCCTGAACTTTTAACATGGAGGATTACATACCTATACGTATCTAAAATAAAACAGTTTTCTAAACTGGACTTTCAATCGAAGCAGGAGGTAATAATTAAAGGAATATCTCCATCGAAACAGAGACTTTTAAAACTGAAGAAAGAAAATAAGGAAGACTTCTATAAACAAGTTATCGATGCTTTTGGTCAGAAGGAGCTGCAAATGGACTCCATTTATAAGTACAGGTAAGACCAACATAACGTTTTTTTTAATTAAATGTGCTTTTCATGATGGTATGCTTACATCACACTCAAAGCGCACGCCTAAATTTTATGGATTCCTTTTGGTAAACGCCGGAGTGAGAAGAGGTTTTAAAATAATTACCGCATGCACGGCCATCCCGCCGGTTTCCGGTAAACGCAGGTGTGACAGGAGGTTTTAAATTATTTAACGCCCCTGCGGCTATTCAAGGAAATACGGTATAAGAAGTTTATATAATAATAATAATAATAATAACTAATAATAATAATAACTGGGATTTATATAGCGCTTTTCTAAGTACCCAAAGTCGCTTTACATGTTTTTCTGAACCCATCAATCATTCACACCTGGTGGTGGTAAGCTACTTTCGTAGCCACAGCTGCCCTGGGGTAGACTGACGGAAGTGTGGCTGCAATTTGCGCCTACGGCCCCTCCGACCACCACCTATCATTCATCATTCATTTCACCGGTGTGAGCGGCACCGGGGGCAAAGGGTGAAGTGTCCTGCCCAAGGACACAACGGCAGCGATTTTTGGATGGTAAGAGGCGGGGAGCGAACCTGCAACCCTCAGGTTTCTGGCACGGTTGCTCTACCCACTACGCCACGCCGTCCCATAATAATAATAATAATAATAATAATAATAATAATAATAATAATAGTAATAACATAAGAAGTATATATAATAAGCACATATAAGAAATATGTATAATATTAAGTGCATATAAGAAATATATATAATAAAAATAATATAAGGAGTTTATATAATAATAACAATTTGAGAAGTTTATATAATATTAAGTGCATATAAGAATGATGTCTAACAAGAATAATGTAAAAAGTGTACATAATAATAATAATAATAATATAACAAATATATATAACAATAGTTGCATATAAGAAATAAGAAATGCATCTAATAAACATAATATAAGTATATATAATATTAAGTGCATATAAGAAATATATATAATAAAAATAATACAAGAAGTTTATATAATAATATTAATAATAATACTATGAGAAGTTCATATAATAATATAAGAGGTTTATACAATAATAAGTGCATATAATAAATAAATAAGAAAAATAAGTGTTCCATTCATGCAGTTGTCCTGCAGGCAACATCAGTCTTTTCTCTCACAGAATCATTCAAGGTCTTTCTCTCCCTCTCTTTTTTTTTGTGTGTAATTCTACTCTTTTCTAGATCAGTCCCCCATCCCCCCTTACACACACACACACACACACACACACACACACACACACACACACACACACACACACACACACACACACACACACACACACACACACACACACACACACACACACACACACACACACACACACACACACACACACACACACACACACACACACACACAGCCGCATCACATGAAATATCTATTTTTTCCTCCACATGCTTATTTCTTCCACATGGGAAGCAGGCAGCCTCTATTTTGGTCTTTTCCTGGGGGTCAAAGGAGTGAACCATCATCTTGCCAATAATCCACGTTTGTGTGACGTATTTCACCGTGGTGTTTATCGAACACGTGACCCCAGGAATGGGAATCAGATCGACTCTTTTGGCGACTAAAGGTTCTCACTCTGAATAACCACACTTTGATAAACTTTGTTGACACTGCCAGACAATTATTACTATTCAGACAACAAAGCAAGTAAAAAAAACAGCTGTAAATATGGAGGTGTCTTCAACCAGAGTGACCACGTTTGTTGACTTTGTGGGCTGGTTGAACTCATGACTAGGGTAGGTTGTTTGGGTTGGGTCATTCAGGTAAATGCTGTGCATAACAAGCTCCAGACAGGACATTACATGAGTTACTCTCGGTGTCCACAAGACGGCGACAAATCGGCATCTATTTGACCGCCAGATATTTCAATTTCACATGAAAACTTCATGCCTCCGGCCAGATTGCTTGTTGTTATTTTGTTTTATCATCACATTTGTGAGTCTCATTTGCAAGTATGACAATAAGTTCCAAGGGTTCCATGTTCGATTCCATACCTCTGCCATCCAAGACACTTCACCCTTGCTCCCAGTGCCACTCACACTGGTGAACGAATGAATGAATGAATTGTTGTTTGGTGGTAGCCGGAGGGGCCGTAGGCCCAAATTGGCAGCTGTGGCTACAAATGTAGCTTACCACCACCAACATGTGAATGTGGAGTGAATGAATGATGGCTTCTCACTTCTCTGTTGAGTGTCCAGAAAAGTGCTATATAAATCTAATCCATTATTATTATTATTATTATTATGCAGCTACATTAGATGGTAGTAGTTTACAGTTTATGGTGTTTTGTTTTTTGTTGCGCCCTAAAACGTGTTAATACTGTAAGTACTGTATTTATCACGCACAGGCTGTTTACTTGCACCGTGCATCTTAGTTGTAGTATTTTTTTTAAACACATAATGAGGTGTTGAAATCGCCATGTAAAATCGCTAACGCTAAGTCATAAGAGCAGTTTTATCGGAGGTGCAGCAAATACCCTTGGTGATGTTTCTAGTTGTTCCGCTCTGATGCATTGTCCTCCATTACGAGGTGAGGACAATATCAAGAGAACATTGAAGTTAATGTGCTGCTCTGCACTTTTCTCTCACACATGATTGGTCTCACGCTGGCAGCTTCATGGAGCCTGAAATAAGTCTGGAAATAATGACAAACTCAACTCCTCGCTCTTTCGCTGCGCTTTGCTTATTTCTTTTCCCCAGCTCGACATACATTTTCTCCCACATTGCCAACGTTGGCTGCGTTGGAATGTGTGAACCACTAAAACCTGCATATACAAATCTCATTGAACACTTAAACAATAAGCTCTTAAAAATAAAGAATATGTAAGAAATGCTTCATAAAGTGTAAGAAAATTGTGCACAGTGTGAAAATGTAAACATAGAGAAACCTGAGAAGAACTATTTTCTGCAGGTTTAGTGCGAGGAAATAACGGCTGTGTAACATTAATTTGCCCTGTTCTTATATAACTATGGAAATGAATTTTTGTATTGCAGTAATTGTTTAAATATTATTAATGTATCGGTCGATATCAATAATTATGGGCATTTTTTATGACCTATGGAAAATAAGGAGCAGGAGAAAAATATATTTTATTTGATTGTAATTTCCTGTGATTATAATCCCTCTGCTATCAAGGCAGAAATGAAATGTCAACACAAACAATGTCAACAAAATATTAAAATCCCATTGAACACTTAACAATAAGCTCTTAAAATGAAGGAATATGTAAGAGATATGTCATAAAGTGTAAGAAAATAGTGCACAGTGTGAAAATGTAAACATAGAGAAACCTGAGAAGAACTATTTTCTGCAGGTTTAGTGCGAGGAAATAACGGCTATGTAACATTTATGTTTGCCCTGTTATACTTATTTAACTGTGGAAAATTATTTTGTTTTGCAGTAATTGTTTAAATATTATTAATGTATCGGTTGATATAAAAAATGACTGAAATGTTTTATGACCTATGGAAAATAAGGAGCAGGAGAAAAATATAATGTATTTGAAATGTAATTTCCTGTGATTATAATCCCTCAGCTATCAAGGCAGAAAGGAAATGTCAACACAAGCATGTAAAACACTCAAACAATGTCAACAAAATAGTAAAATCCCATTGAACACTTAACAATAATCTCTTAAAATGAAGGAATGTGTAAGAAATGCTTCATAAAGTGTAAGGAAATAGTGCAAAGTGTGAAAATGTAAACATAGAGAAACCTGAGAAGAACTATTTTCTGCAGGTTTAGTGGC
>NC_084737.1:17968677-17998677 GCF_033978785.1 Entelurus aequoreus
CTTTGCTGCAGGTGATCATTAATCACCACACACACACACACACACATGCAGGGAAATCGGATTTTTAAAATCCACATTCTGCTTCTCCCCGTGAGACAGAAGATAGAATTTCCGTCTCCAAGTGGAGCCAAAGCAGCAGCTTTGACACACATTCAGCTGCAGTGTTCATGAAAAGAACAATAGGTGCTTTATAACATCTACACAGCCATAAATGAGTCAGAAAGTCTTTAATTCAAACTTTTACTGGTGGGAATTTGGTTAAAAAAAGCCGATTTTGGGCTTTTTTACGTATACCGCCTTTACGTATACAGCCTTTCCCCCCTTTTTTGGCCCTAATGTCGTGTTTTTAATTGATCATCAAAAAATATGACATTTCTTTACATCACAGTAACTCATCTACTCCATTTTATACACTTAGACTTCCTTTTTATTGTCATTCAAATTTGAACTTTACAGTACAGATAAGAACAACATTTCTTTACATTAGCTCATGGTAGTGCAGGTTAAAAAAGCAATAAGGTGCATATATAAATAAATAAATAGGTTACTGTACAGATAAATAAATATATATATTGTATAACACTTTATGGATTTAATACATTGTAAGTAGAGATGTCCGATAATGAGAGAGCATGAGGAGGTTGAGGTTGGGGGGGGGGAGTTGAGGAGGGGGGGGATAGGGGGTAGCGGGGGGTGCATATTGTAGCGTCCCGGAAGAGTTAGTGCTGCGAGGGGTTCTGGGTATTTGTTCTGTTGTGTTTATGTTGTGTTACGGTGCGGATGTTCTCCCGAAATGTGTTTGTCATTCTTGTTTGGTGTGGGTTCACAGTGTGGCGCATATTTGTAACAGTGTTAAAGTTGTTTATACGGCCACCCTCAGTGTGACCTGTATGGCTGTTGATCAAGTATGCGTTGCATTCACTTGTGTGTGTGAAAAGCCGCAGATGTTATGTGACTGGGCCGGCACGCAAAGGCAGTGCCTTTAAGGTTTATTGGCGCTCTGTACTTCTCCCTACGTCCGTGTACACAGCGGTGATTTAAAAATTAATTAATTTTACTTTTTTAAACCGATACCGATAATTTTGATACCAATAATTTCTGATATTACATTTCAAAGCATGTATCGGCCGATAATATCGGCAGTCCGATATCATCGGACATCCCTAATTGTAAGGTTTCCTCCTGATATATTGTCAACATTTAAATAAAAACAATTCTGGGCTCCTTCATGTAAATTTTTCAAGATGGCCGACATCATTTCTTACTCGATGTTACACAAAGTATGAGAATGTGAGAGCTGCTGCCTGCTCTTCTTTACTTATATAATCATCTCATATTTGTCAAGACATTTACACAAAGTATGAGAATGTCTGAGCTGCTGCCTGCTCTTCTGTACTTACCATATTTTCTGAAGTATAGAGCACACCGGTTTTTAAACCACACCCACAATTTTTTTGAAGAAAACAAAATGTTTCCATATATTAGCCACAGGTATATACTTTCTGAAATTAGTTATTTACACAGAAATATTCTGTAAACGTTTATTTACACACCTTTAATTGTTTCCAAACGGTGTTTGTAACACGGCAGTAAAACGGCTGATCAAACAAAACAGAAGTCATCGTCTTGGACCCACTAGCTGCGCGAGCTAGCGCTCCAATCAGCTGAACAGACTCAATAACTCCACGATGACGTTTGGGTGAATTTATTTGTGAAACTGAAACAATACAAAAAGAATGCTGTTGTAAGTTAAGAATACTAACACAGACACTCGTAAACGTGTTAGCTAACGACACTAGCTTGATTACGATTACAAATATGCATGAAAACACTCCCACAGACATCACACACGGGACGGTTTAGTAAGTAAGAATTGTTTTAGTTATATTGTAAAATTTGCAAACCTTGCTTGGAGTGACGAATTAAGAAACCATACGAGTAGAAACGCTATGGACGACTAGACGACTGAACAGCACTTGTGCTTTGGGTTGAAAGCATTAAACAGAGTAAAACACTGTAGCCGTTCACCCAGCAGCACCTGCATTGAGCAAACTTGTCCAAAAGATGGCGCCGTAGCACAAACAATAACTCACCTTTTCAGTGTCTTTGCATGGTTTTTATGAAAACTATTTAGATCATGGCCGTCAGCGAAGAAAAAATCCATAAATTACTCTCACTGTTTTATAAGCCGCAGAGTGATAAGCGTAGGAAAAAAATAGCTGCTTATAGTCCGGAAATTACGTTATATATATATATATATATATATATATATATATATATATATATATATATATATATATATATATATATATATATATATATATATATATATATATATATATATATATATATGCCGCGTTATTTGATTGAATCACGGAACATGAAACTCGTGGCACTCCTTTAATGAGCCCACACTCATTCAAATGAGAAATGTGGGATATGGGGAGGTTTGTATATTCCCCATTCATTGTCAATGGGGGAGAAATTACTGGAAATTCCGGAAAAACTGGGAATTTGGGGAAAGGGAAAACATTTGATATATCAGAAGAGTAGTGTGGGTGGATGGTTGACAGGTCGGAATCGGGTTTTAAAAAATTTGCAAAATTTTGACAATTTAGGGCATTGTAGAACTATTAACACGTCCATTCATTTAGGATAGGATAGGACTTTATTGTCATTGCACAAGTACAACAAAACTATGTTTTCAGCACAAACCCGTTCAAGATTGGACATACAAACAGTGTATAGGGTTACAGAACAGGAATGCTGATGGGTCGCCAAAGGCGCCCCGTAAAAGATGAGAAAAAGGTAAGACGCTGGGGAAGAAAATTAGTAAAAAAATACAATCTAGACTGGGCTCCTAAGGGGGCCTAGTCTGGAGTGGGAAAAAACCTCCATGCCATACACACATAAACATGTTACATATAATCACGACAACTCGCAACAGAGGGGCGGGGAGTTGGGGCCCTGGAGGTCGACTGCTGCTATGAAGCGCTGCCAGCCGTCCATCAACCCAAAGAGAATCAAGTGGTGGTGAAGGCGTGGGGTCGGGGATGGTGTGTGTGTGTGTGTGTGTGTATATGCCCATTGTCTTGGGTGTGTTGATGTAGTGTTCATAGGCCTGGGGCCGTTCTGCATGCAAGCAAAAGTTCGACTCCAGGTGTCGTTGAGGAGGGAGGGAGGTCAAAAGCGTCCATCATTTGAATGGGAATTTCCTGGACATTTGGGAATTTAGGGAAAACCGAGAATTTTTGAAAATATTGATACTAGCATAGTTGTCTTAGATAATATGAATGGTAGGTGTTGGAATTTTTGGAATCGGTTGAAAAATGTTGACATAGTAACAGATTGAATTGAGAATAGGTATTTGGGGATTCCTGGAATTTCAGGAAAACCGGGAATTTGTACAAAAAATATATATATACACTACCGTTCAAAAGTTTGGGGTCACCCAAACAATTTTGTGGAATAGCCTTCATTTCTAAGAACAAGAATAGACTGTCGAGTTTCAGATGAAAGTTCTCTTTTTCTGGCTATTTTGAGCGTTAATTGACCCCACAAATGTGATGCTCCAGAAACTCAATCTGCTCAAAGAAAGGTCAGTTTTGTAGCTTCTGTAATGAGCTAAACTGTTTTCAGATGTGTGAACATGATTGCACAAGGGTTTTCTAATCATCAATTAGCCTTCTGAGCCAATGAGCAAACACATTGTACCATTAGAACACTGGAGTGATAGTTGCTGGAAATGGGCCTCTTTACACCTATGTAGATATTGCACCAAAAACCAGACATTTGCAGCTAGAATAGTCATTTACCACATTAGCAATGTAGAGAGTGTATTTCTTTAAAGTTAAGACTAGTTTAAAGTTATCTTCATTTAAAAGTACAGTGCTTTTCCTTCAAAAATAAGGACATTTCAATGTGATCCCAAACTTTTGAACGGTAGTGTATATATATAACCTTTGTTGTCCCAACTCTGAGAAATGTTTAGAAGGTGGAATGGTTGGAATTGGTTGAAAAATGTGGACTGTGAAAACTTTCCAGCAAAAGGGGGGGGGGAATAGGGCTCTGGGATTGTGGGATTTCCTGGTATTTTTTTGGAATTTGGGAAACCTGTAGTTAGTTTGTCCAGGGTGAGTTGAGTTCGGGGATGGCGGAACAATTCCAATCGGGTGAGAAATGCGGGAATTGTGTGAGTTTGAAAATTGGCCCATTCATTTTCAATGGGCAAAATGACCCGGGAATTCTGGGTAATCTGGGATATTTTTAAAATTATATCAGAAGAGTAGTGTGGGTGGATGGTTGAAAGGTCGGAATCGGGTTTTAAATTTTTTTTTAAAGTTTGACAATTTAGGGCATTGTAGAACTATTAACACGTCCATTCATTTGAATGGGAATTCCCTGGACATTTGGGAATTTGGGGAAAACCGGGAATTTTTGAAAATATTGATACTAGCATAGTTGTCACAGATAATATGAATGGGTTGGTGTTGAAAATTGGCCCATTCATTTTCAATGGGCAAAATGACCTGGGAATTCTGGGTAATCTGGGATATTTTTTAAAATTATTTTTGGGAAAGTCATAACGTTTTGATACGTGAACGCTTCCGATTGGATAAATAACTGTTGGCTGTGTGGCGCGCCCACATGTTGGGGCGTAATAATAACAATAGAGGATTTTTGGGTGTAGAGTATTATGATTGGTGTAGAGCAGTGGTCCCCAACCACCGGGCCGCACAAGAAATAAAATTAAAAAAAACAATTTTTTAAATTTTTTTATTAAATCAACATAAAAAACACAATATATACATTATATATCAATATAGATCAATACAGTCTGCAGGGATACAGTCCGTAAGCACACATGATTGTATTTCTTTATGGAAAAAAAATAAAAAAAAATTAAACCCCTCCCAGGTCCGTGGGACACATTTTCAAGCGTTGACTGGTCCCCCAGCTACAAAAATGTTGGGGACCAATGGTGTAGAGCATTGTTTTTCAACCACTGGGAGATTATCTAGTTTCACCTATTTGGGTTAAAAATATTTTTTGCAAACCAGTAATTATAGTCTGCAATTGATGTGTTGTTGTTGAGTGTCGGTGCTGTCCAGAGCTAGGCTGAGTAACCGTGTAATACTCTTTCATATCAGTAGGTGGCAGCCGGTAGCTAATTGTTTTGTAGATGTCGGAAACGGCGGGAGGCAGTGTGCAGGTAAAAAAGTGTCTAATGCTTAAACCAAAAATAAACAAAAGGTGAGTGCCCCTAAGAAAAGGCATTGAAGCTTAAGGAAGGCTATGCAGAATGAAACTAAAACTGAACTGGCTACAAAGGAGGAAAAAAAACAGAATGCTGGACGACAGCAAAGACTTACCGTGGAGCAAAGACGTCGTCCACAATGTACATCCGAACATGACATGACAATCAACAATGTCCCCACAAAGAAGGATAAAAACAACTGAAATAGTCTTGATTGCTAAAACAAAGTAGATGTGACTACAAAGGAGTTAAAAAAAACAGAATGCTGGACGACAGCAAAGACTTACTGTGGAGCAAAGACGTCGTCCACAATGTACATCCGAACATGACATGACAATCAACAATGTCTCCACAAAGAAGGATAAAAACAACTGAAATATTTTTGATTGCTAAAACAAAGTAGACATGACACTGCTACAGGAAAATACCAAAAAAAGAGAGAAAAAACCAGCAAAATAGGAGCGCAAGACAAGAACTAAAACACTACACACAGGAAGACACCAAAAAACTCAAATAAGTCACCTCGTAATGTGACAGGTCTAGAGCTATATTGATGCATGGTTGGTTATGGTTTAAATTCATATGCAACAATTGCGAGAACGACTTTTTACTGTCAGTATCGGCTACTGAGTTTCATTTTTTAATGTTTTCTGCTGGTGGTGTGCCTCTACATTTTGTCAATGAAAAAAATGTGCCTTGGCTCAAAAAAACGTTGAAAAACACTGGTGTAGATATGCTTGGTATAGAGTACAAACCCCGTTTCCATAAGAGTTGGGAAATTGTGTTAGATGTAAATATAAACGGAATACAATGATTTGGAAATCATTTTCAACCCATATTCAGTTGAATATGCTACAAAGACAACATATTTGATGTTCAAACTGATAAACATTTTTTTTTTTTGCAAATAATCATTAACTTTAGAATTTGATGCCAGCAACACGGGACAAAGAAGTTGGGTAAGGTGGCAATAAATACTGATAAAGTTGAGGAATGCTCATCAAACACTTATTTGGAACATCCCACAGGTGAACAGGCAAATTGGGAACAGGTGGGTGCCATGATTGAGTATAATAGTAGATTCCATGAAATACTCAGTCATTCACAAACAAGGATGGTGTGAGGGTCACCGCTTTGTCAACAAATGCGTGAGCAAATTGTTGAACAGTTTAAGAAAAACCTTTCTCAACCAGCTATTGCAAGGAATTGAGGTATTTCACCATCTACGCTGCGTAATATCATCAAAGGGTTCAGAGAATCTGGAGAAATCACTGCACGTAAGCAGCTAAGCCCGTGACCTTCGATCCCTCAGGCTGTACTGCATCAACAAGCGACATCAGTGTGTAAAGGATATCACCACATGGGCTCAGGAACACTTCAGAAACCCACTGTCAGTAACTACAGTAGGTCGCTACATCTGTAAGTGCAAGTTAAAACTCTCTTATGCAAGGCGAAAAACGTTTATCAACAACACCCAGAAACGCCGTCGGCTTCGCTGGGCCTGAGCTCATCTAAGATGGACTGATACAAAGTGGAAAAGTGTTCTGTGGTCTGACGAGTCCACATTTCAAATTGTTTTTGGAAACTGTGGACGTCGTGTCCTCCGGACCAAAGAGGAAAAGAACCATCCGGATTGTTATAGGCACGAAGTTGAAAAGCCAGCATCTGTGATGGTATGGGGGTGTATTAGTGCCCAAGACATGGGTAACTTACACATCTGTGAAGGCGCCATTAATGCTGAAAGGTACATACAGGTTTTGGAGCAACATATGTTGCCATTCAAGCAACGTTACCATGGACGCCCCTGCTTATTTCAGCAAGACAATGCCAAGCCACGTGTTACATCACTGTGGCTTCATAGTAAACGAGTGCGGGTACTAGACTGGCCTGCCTGTAGTCCAGACCTGTCTCCCATTGAAAATGTGTGGCGCATTATGAAGCCTAAAATACCACAACGGAGACCCCCGGACTGTTGAACAACTTAAGCTGTACATCAAGCAAGAATGGGAAAGAATTCCACCTGAGAAGCTTCAAAAATGTGTCTCCTCAGTTCCCAAACGTTTACTGAGTGTTGTTAAAAGGAAAGGCCATGTAACACAGTGGTGAACATGCCCTTTCCCAACTACTTTGGCACGTGTTGCAGCCATGAAATTCTAAGTTAATTATTATTTGCAAAAAAAAAAGTGTATATGAGTTTGAACATCAAATATCTTGTCTTTGTAGTGCATTCAATTGAATATGGGTTGAAAAGGATTTGCAAATCATTGTATTCCGTTTATATTTACATCTAACACAATTTCCCAACTCATATGGAAAGGGGGTTTGTATTACATATTAGAAATGCGTGGACATGACCACAATAAAATAATAATATTTCCAGTTGACACTCCAGAAGGAGAAATAGTTTTACTGGAAGAGACGACATGTTTGCTTTGAGGATGTTTCTGCTCTAAGTAGTCCTTCCTGCACAAAGTGTTTATACTGGACCTCTCTGAGCTCATTGGAGGGTCCACCAGGCGCACACACACACACACACACACACACACACACACACACACACACACACACACACACACACACACACACACACACACACACACACACACACACACACACACACACACACACACATTAGAAGGATGTGACCTAGTTTTTCCTAAATGGTAGCAACTGTTGCAGACGGACTGACGGTCACGCCGTAAAGGACTGATATGTCAGATGCTAAGTGTTAGCATGAATGAACAGTTCATCACAGTTATGGTTGCGCAATGTAGACGATACGCGATTGAAATGATATCATTTTGGCCGCCGGGGGTCGGTGGAAGCCGGCACACTTATAAGATGGCGCCAAGCATCCGAATCCATGGTTTGTAGGAGTAAAAAGCTAGCCTAAAACGTTAGCATGCTAACGTTAGCATGCTAATATGAGATGTTAGCATACTTCAAAGATGGCGGCACGTATCAAAAATCATAATTTGATGTGTCCCACAAATTTGAGAGCGAGGAGCGGACGCAATGTAACGTCTAGCGGCTAACGTCCCTCCACAGTGCGAAGCCACTTCTAAGTCACGAATCCTATTATTTGATGATCATGTACAATCACTTTCTGTGATGTTGTGTGTCTGCTATATTTATTGATATTATTTATGATTATGTACAATCACTTTCTGTGATGTTGTGTGTCTGCTACATTTATTGTTATTATTTATGATGATTATGTACAATCACTTCCTGTGATGTTGTGTGTCTGCTATATTTATTGATATTTATGATTATGTACAATCACTTTCTGTGATGTGTGTCTGCTATATTTATTGTTATTATTATTTATGATGATTATGTACAATCACTTCCTGTGATGTTGTGTGTCTGCTATATTTATTAATATGATTTATGATTATGTACAATCACTTTCTGTAAAGTTGTGTGTCTGCTACATTTATTGATATTATTTATGATTATGTACAATCACTTTCTGTGATGTTGTGTGTCTGCTACATTTATTGATATTATTTATGATGATTATGTACAATCACTTCCTGTGATGTTGTCTGTCAGCTATACTTATTGATATTTATGATGATTATGTACAATCACTTCCTGTGATCTTGTGTGTCTGCTATATTTATTGATATTATTTATGATTATGTACAATCACTTTCTGTAAAGTTGTGTGTCTTCTACATTTATTGATATTATTTATGATGATTATGTACAATCACTTTCTGTGATGTTGTGTGTCTGCTACATTTATTGATATTATTTATGATGATTATATACAATCACTTCCTGTGATGTTGTGTGTCAGCTATACTTATTGATATTTATGATGATGATGTACAATCACTTCCTGTGATGTTGTGTGTCAGCTATATGTATTGATATTTATGATGATTATGTACAATCACTTCCTGTGATGTCGTGTGTCAGCTATATGTATTGATATCTATGATGATTATGTACAATCACTTCCTGTGATGTTGTGTGTCAGTTATATTGATATTATTATTTATGATGATTATGTACAATCACTTCCTGTGATGTTGTGTGTCTGCTATATGTATTGATATTATTATATATGATGATTATGTACAATCACATCCTGTGATGTTGTGTGTCTGCTATATTTATTTATATTATTTATGATGATTATGTACAATCACTTCCTGTGATGTTGTGTGTAAATGATAAATGATATATTTAGCTATATTTATTGTTATTATTATTTATGATAATTATGTACAATCACTTCCTGTGATGTTGTGTGTCTGCTATGTGTATTGTTATTATTATTTATGATGATTATGTACAATCACTTCCTGTGATATTGTGTGTCTGCTATATTGATATTATTTATGATGATTATGTACAATCACTTCCTGTGATGTTGTGTGTGCTACATTGATATTATTTATGATGATTATGTACAATCACTTCCTGTAATGTTGTGTGTCAGCTATATTTATTGTTATTATTATTCATGATGATTATGTACAATCACTTCCTGTGATGTTGTGTGTCTGCTATATTTATTGATATTATTATTTATGATGATTATGTTCAATCACTTCCTGTGATGTTGTGTGTCTGCTATATTTATTGATATTATTTATGATCATTATGTATAATCACTTCCTGTGATGATGTGTGTCTGCTATATTTATTGATATTATTTATGATGATTATGTTCAATCACTTCCTGTGATGTTGTGTGTCTGCTATATTTATTGATATTATTATTTATGATGATTATGTACAATCACTTCCTGTGATGTTGTGTGTCTGCTATATTTCTTGTTATTATTATTTATGATGATTATGTACAATCACTTCCTGTGATGTTGTGTGTCTGCTACATTTATTGATATTGTTTATGATGATTATGTACAAACCCCGTTTCCATACGAGTTGGGAAATTGTGTTGGATGTAAATATAAATGGAATGCAATGATTTGCAAATCCTTTTCAACCCATATTCAATTGAATGCACTACAAAGACAAGATATTTGATGTTCAAACTCATAAACTTTATTTTTTTTTTGCAAATAATAATTAACTTAGAATTTCATGGCTGCAACACGTGCCAAAGTAGTTGGGAAAGGGCATGTTCACCACTGTGTTACATGGCCTTTCCTTTTAACAACACTCTGTAAACGTTTGGGAACTAAGGAGACACATTTTTGAAGCTTCTCAGGTGGAATTCTTTCCCATTCTTGCTTGATGTACAGCTTAAGTTGTTCAACAGTCCGGGGGTCTCCGTTGTGGTATTTTAGGCTTCATAATGCGCCACACATTTTCAATGGGAGACAGGTCTGGACTACAGGCAGGCCAGTCTAGTACCCGCACTCGTTTACTATGAAGCCACGTTGATGTAACACGTGGCTTGGCATTGTCTTGCTGAAATAAGCAGGGGCGTCCATGGTAACGTTGCTTGGATGGCAACATCTGTTGCTCCAAAACCTGTATGTACCTTTCAGCATTAATGGCGCCTTCACAGATGTGTAAGTTACCCATGTCTTGGGCACTAATACACCCCCATACCATCACAGATGCTGGCTTTTCAACTTTGCGCCTATAACAATCCGGTGGTTCTTTTCCTCTTTGGTCCGGAGGACACGACGTCCACAGTTTCCAAAAACAATTTGAAATGTGGACTCGTCAGACCACAGAACACTTTTCCACTTTGTATCAGTCCATCTTAGATGAGCTCAGGCCCAACAAAGCCGACGGCGTTTCTGGGTGTTGTTGATCAACGGTTTTCGCCTTGCATAGGAGAGTTTTGACTTGCACTTACAGATGTAGCGACCAACTGTAGTTACTGACAGTGGGTTTCTGAAGTGTTCCTGAGCCCATGTGGTGATATCCTTTACACACTGATGTCGCTTGTTGATGCAGTACAGCCTGAGGGATCGAAGGTCACGGGCTTAGCTGCTTACGTGCAGTGATTTCTCCAGGTTCTCTAAACCCTTTGATGATATTACGGACCGTAGATGGTGAAATCCCTAAATTCCTTGCAATAGCTGGTTGAGAAAGGTTTTTCTTAAACTGTTCAACAATTTGCTCACGCATTTGTTGACCAAGTGGTGACCCTCGCCCCATCCTTGTTTGTGAATGACTGAGCATTTCATGGAATCTACTTTTATACCCAATCATGGCAACCACCTGTTCCCAATTTGCCTGTTCACCGGTGGGATGTTCCAAATAAGTGTTTGATGAGCATTCCTCAACTTTATCAGTATTTATTGTCACCTTTCCCAACTTCTTTGTCACGTGTTGCTGGCATCAAATTCTAAAGATAATGATTATTTGCACACAAAAAAAAAAAGTATCAGTTTGAACATCAAATATGTTGTCTTTGTAGCATATTCCAATGAATATGGGTTGAAAATGATTTGCAAATCATTGTATTCCGTTTATATTTACATCTAACACAATTTCCCAACTCATATGGAAACGGGGTTTGTACAATCACTTCTTGTGTGTCAGCTATATTTATTGATATTATTATTTATGATTGTCCAGGGTGTACCCCGCCAACCGCCCGACTGCAGCTGAGATAGGCTCCAGCAACCCCCGCGCCCCCGAAAGGGACAAGCTTTACAAAATGGATGGATGGATGAGGATTATGTACAATAAACCTTTGTATCATTTGCACGACACATTTTGTTACACTTATAAGTGTAGCGTTGTGTAACTACATCCAGGAATCAAACCGAGACCGTGGTCATATATTATCATCCATCCATCCATTTTCTTTCGGGGTCGCGGGGGGTCGCTGGAGCCTATCTCAGCTGCATTCGGGCGGATGGCGGGGTACACCCTGGACAAGTCGCCACCTCATCGCAGGGCCAACACAGATAGACAGACAACATTCACACTCACATTCACACACTAGGGCCAATTTTTAGTGTTGCCAATCAACCTATCCCCAGGTGCATGTCTTTGGAGGTGGGAGGAAGCCGGAGTACCCGGAGGGAACCCACGCAGTCACGGGGAGAACATGCAAACTCCGCACAGAAAGATCCTGAGCCCGGGATTGAACTCAGGACCTTCGTATTGTGAGGCAGACGCACTAACCCCTCTACCACCATGCTGCCCCTATATAATATCATATGTTGTTATATTCCAAGATGGCTGCGCTTCAGAGCAGCGGCTTCGTGCGAGCGCTCCTGGAAGTGTAGACCGATTTGGCAAAAATACCCCTCAATTCAGTCAATTTCATGGCTGGCTCACAGCGTGTTCACTCCGTGATCACTTACGACCGACTTACGATTCTGGATGTGGAGAGATCGGGCCATTTTGGGCTGAAAGATGCGTGTACGGTGGACCTACTCGCTAGCTTGGGAATTCTTCGCGAGCTACATCCAGCAGTGGCCTTTGAAGCAGCGGCGTCGACTACCAGCGGAGACCGTCAGCGAAAGAGACGTAAGCGATGCGCTCGGAAGCAGAAGCGGGGGTGTCGGGCGGGGCTAACAACAAAGCTAAATGCTTTGTTGTTAGCGGGGCTAACGAAAAAGCTAAATGCTAATCCACAAAGAAGCGCTAATAAGGAGTCTGTTAAGCTAAAACTAGCCAGCGCCAGGCTGGATAATCCCTGCACACATAGCAATTCTTCTAGAATAATATACAACTCACATAATATTTTTTCTGCGTCAGAGGTGGACATGCATTTTACTGAGGTGGCAAACAATCTAAAAATTCCTGTCATATCAATTCCTAGATATGGTCGAAATTATTTAAAGTGCACTATGCATAATAAACGTAACATTATTAATATTGCTACTACGGATACTTTCAACAAAAACTCCTCAAAACAGCCCACTACCTATAATATGGGCTTTTTAAACATAAGGTCATTGTCTTCCAAAACGTTATTAGTTAATGAAGTCATCAGAGACAACAATCTTGATGTCGTTGGTCTAGCCGAGACCTGGCTCAAACCAGACGAATTTTTTGCGCTGGGTGAGGCGTCTCCTCCTGGCTATGCGGGAACGCATATTGCCCGCCCCATTAAAAGGGGTGGGGGTGTTGCACTAATATACAACAAAAACTTTAGCCTTACCTCGGACCTAAATAATAAATATAACTCGTTTGAGGTGCTTACTGTGAGGTTTGTCACACCGCTGCCTCTCCACCTGGCTGTCATCTACCGCCCCCCTGGGCCCTATTCGGACTTTATCAATGAATTTTCAGAGTTCGTTGCTGATCTAGTGACGCACGCCGACAATATAATCATAATGGGAGACTTTAACATCCATATGAATACCCCATCGGACCCTCCATGCGTGGCGCTCCAGACTATAATTGATAGCTGTGGTCTTACACAAATAATAAATGAACCCACGCATCGCAACGGTAATACGATAGATCTAGTGCTTGTCAGGGGTGTCACCACCTCTAAAGTTACGATACTCCCGTACACTAAAGTAATGTCCGATCATTACCTTATAAAATTCGAAGTTCTGACTCATTGTCAACAAACTAATAATAATAATAATAACTACTATAGCAGCCGCAACATTAATACTGCCACAACGACGACTCTTACTGACCTACTGCCTTCAGTAATGGCGCCATTCCCAAATTATGTGGGCTCTATTGATAACCTCACTAACAGCTTTAACGACGCCCTGCGCGACACCATTGATATTGTAGCACCGCTAAAGCTAAAAAGGGCCCCTAAAAGGCGTACCCCATGGTTTACAGAAGAAACTAAAGCCCAGAAATTATCATGTAGAAAGCTGGAACGCAAATGGCGTGCGACTAAACTTGAGGTTTTCCATCAAGCATGGAGTGATAGTTTAATAACTTATAAACGCATGCTTACCTCAGCTAAAGCTAAATATTACTCAAATCTCATCCACCTCAACAAAAATGATCCTAAATTTTTGTTTAGTACAGTAGCATCGCTAACCCAACAAGGGACTCCTCCCAGTAGCTCCACCCACTCAGCAGATGACTTTATGAATTTCTTTAATAAGAAAATTGAAGTCATTAGAAAAGAGATTAAAGACAATGCATCTCAGCTACAACTGGGTTCTATTAACACAAATACGACGGTATATACGACGGACATTGCCCTCCAAAATAGTTTCTCTCTCTTTGATGAAATAACATTGGAGGAATTGTTAAAATGTGTAAATGGGACAAAACAAACAACATGTTTACTTGACCCAATTCCTGGGAAACTTATCAAGGAGCTTTTTGTTTTATTAGGTCCATCAGTGTTAAATATTATAAACCTATCACTTTCCTCTGGCACTGTTCCCCTAGCATTCAAAAAAGCAGTTATTCATCCTCTACTCAAAAGACCTAACCTCGATCCTGACCTCATGGTGAACTACCGGCCGGTGTCCCACCTACCGTTTATCTAGAAAATTCTCGAAAAAATTGTCGCACAGCAGCTAAATGAACACTTAGTGACTAACAATCTCTGTGAACCTTTTCAATCCGGTTTCAGGGCAAATCACTCTACGGAGACAGCCCTCGCAAAAATGACTAATGATCTATTGCTAACGATGGATTCTGATGCGTCATCTATGTTGCTGCTTCTTGATCTTAGCGCCGCTTTCGATACTGTTGATCATAATATTTTATTAGAGCGTATCAAAACGCGTATTGGGATGTCAGACTTAGCCTTGTCTTGGTTTAACTCTTATCTTACTGACAGGATGCAGTGTGTCTCCCATAACAATGTGACCTCGGACTATGTTAAGGTAACATGCGGAGTTCCCCAGGGTTCAGTTCTTGGCCCTGCACTCTTTAGTATTTACATGCTGCCGCTAGGTGACATTATACGCAAATACGGTGTTAGCTTTCACTGTTATGCTGATGACACCCAACTCTACATGCCCCTAAAGCTGACCAACACGCCGGATTGTAGTCAGCTGGAGGCGTGTCTTAATGAAATTAAACAATGGATGTCCGCTAACTTTTTGCAACTCAACGCTAAGAAAACGGAAATGCTGATTATCGGTCCTGCTCAACACCAACATCTATTTAATAATACCACCTTAACATTTGACAACCAAACAATTAAACAAGGAGACTCGGTAAAGAATCTGGGTATTATCTTCGACCCAACTCTCTCGTTTGAGTCACACATTAAGAGTGTTACTAAAACGGCCTTCTTTCATCTCCGTAATATCGCTAAAATTCGTTCCATTTTGTCCACAAGCGACGCTGAGATCATTATCCATGCGTTCGTTACGTCTCGTCTCGATTACTGTAACGTTTTATTTTCAGGCCTCCCTATGTCTAGCATTAAAAGATTACAGATGGTACAAAATGCGGCTGCTAGACTTTTGACAAAAACAAGAAAGTTTGATCATATTACGCCTATACTGGCTCACTTGCACTGGCTTCCTGTGCACCTAAGATGCGACTTTAAGGTTTTACTACTTACGTATAAAATACTACACGGTCAAGCTCCTGCCTATCTTGACGATTGTATTGTACCATATGTCCCGGCAAGAAATCTGCGTTCAAAGAACTCCGGCTTATTAGTGATTCCCAGAGCCCAAAAAAAGTCTGCGGGCTATAGAGCGTTTTCTATTCGGGCTCCAATACTATGGAATGCCCTCCCGGTAAAAGTTAGAGATGCTACCTCAGTAGAAGCATTTAAGTCTCATCTTAAAACTCATTTGTATACTCTAGCCTTTAAATAGACTCCCTTTTTAGACCAGTTGATCTGCCGTTTCTTTTCTTTTCTTTTCTACTCTGCTCCGGGGTGGACCGCTAGCCTGTCCATCAGATGGGGACATCTCTACGCTGCTGACCCGTCTCCGCTCGGGATGGTTCCTGCTGGCCCCACCATGGACTGGACTTTCGCTGATGTGTTGGACTTTCACAATATTATGTCAGACCCACTCGACACCGAGGATGTCGTTGTGGCTTGTACAGCCCTTTGAGACACTTGTGATTTAGGGCTATATAAATAAACATTGATTGATTGATTGATTGATATTTTCATATATTTCATATTGTCATATATTATACAGTATATTGTCATATATCACATATTGTCATATATTATATATTTATTGTCATATATTGTTATATATTACATATTGTCATATATTATATTTTGTCATATATTACATATTGTTTATTGTCATATATTATATGTTGTCAAATATTGTATATTGTCATATATTATATATTGTTTATGGTCATATATTGTCATATTTTATAATGTCATATATTACATATTGTCATATATTATATAATGTCAAATATTGCATATTGTCATATATTATATATTGTTTATGGTCATATATTGTCATATATTATATAATGTCATATATTACATATTGTTTATTGTCATATATTATATAATGTCATATATTATATATTGTAAATTGTTTATTGCCATATATTGTGTATTTTCGTATATTGTCATATTTTATATATTGCCATATATTATATATTGTTTATTATATATTGTCATATATTGCATAAAGGGACAAGCGGTAGAAAATGGATGGATGGATGTATATTGCCATATGGAATTGGGGGTTAAATCACCAAAATGATTCCCGGGCGCGGCCACCGCTGCTGCTCACTGCTCCCCTCACCTCCCAGGGGGTGATCAAGGGTGATGGGTCAAATGCAGAGAATAATTTCGCCACACCTTGTATGTGTGTGACAATCATTGGCACTTTAACTTAACTTATTATATATTGTTTAGTGTTATATAATATATTGCATGTATTATATATTGCCATATATTATATATTGTTTATTGTTATATATTATATATTGTCATATTTTATATATTGCCATATATTACATAGTGTTGATTGTCATATATTGTCATATATTATATTGCATATATTGTATATTGCCATATATTATATATTGTTTATTGTTATATATTATATATTGTCATATTTTATATATTGCCATATATTACATAGTGTTGATTGTCATATATTGTCATATATTATATAATGTCATATATTATACATTGTCATTTTTATATATTTTTTATTGTCATATATTGTATATTTTCATATATTGTCATATTTTATATATTGCCATATATTATATATTGTTTATTGTCATATATTAGATATTGTCATATATTGTCATATTTTATATTTTGCCATATGTTGTTTTTGTTTGTCATATATTATATATTGTCATATAATTGATATTGCCATATATTGTTTATTGTCATATATTATATATTTTCATATATTGACATATTGTGTATATTGTTTATTGTGATATATATTGCCAGATATTGTCATATTTTATATATTGCCATTTATTATATATTGTTTATTGTCATACATTGTTATATATTATATATTGTTTATTCTGATATATTGTTATACAGTATATTATATATTGTCATATTTTATATATTGTTTATTGTCATATATTATATATTGTCATATTTTATATATTGTCATATTTTATATATTGTTTATTGTCATATGTATTTTCATATATTATATTTGGTCATATATATTGTCATATTTGATATATTGTTTGTCATATATTATATATATTTTCATATATTAGATATGATCATATATTGTCATATTTTATACATTGTTTATTGTCACATATTGTCATATATTATATATTGTTTGTTGTCATATATTGTCATATATTATATATTGTCATATATTGTCATATTTTACATATTGTTTATTGTCATATATATGGTCACATATTATATATGGTCATATATTATATATTGTCATATTTGATATATTGTTTATTGTCATATAATATATACAATTTAATGACAATATAATATTATATATTGTCATATATCGTTGGACCATATTTTCCAACATCTAACCTCCACAATAGTTGTTAAAATATAACTTTTCAGCCCCAAATCACTCCTGGTGTGAGACACTTATGTGGCCAGCAGAGGGCAGTATAGTTTCATGTTGTTGTGGGACTCCTCATGAGTTCATCACGAGACGATTCATCCTCCAAATGTGTTATCATCACCTCCACGTTTGGACTTTGTCTTCACGTGACCTTCACACTAAATTAACTAATGATTGACCCTCCTCTTTATATCCCATAATAGTCCCAGTCATTTCTCCTGAAACATTGCAATCCCATAATAGTTCCAGTCATGTCTCCTGAAATAATTGTTCTGTTCTGTAACCTCGAATGACTTTGTTGAAATAAATGTCAGGTGACTTCTCCTTTAGTCTCCATTAGTGTTCACTTCAAAGGTTTCACTCTCGCAACCTCTTTGTGCTCAACAATGTCCAACGTTGCTCCTGGAAAAACACTGTGAAGGTCAACTTATGTCCTATTACAGTATAGCAACTTTGTCACCGAGGGCCGCACACTGAAAAAGGAAAATATTGTTATTTTATTTTATTTTATTTTATTGCTATTTTGATTGATTTTTATACATATGGTATTGCGATACATATGGTATTGCGATGCATATGGTATTGTGATACATATGGTGTCATGATACATATAGTATTGTGATACATATGGTATTGCGATGCATATGGTATTGTGATACATATGGTGTCATGATACATATAGTATTGTGATACATATGGTATTGCGATGCATATGGTATTGTGATACATATGGTATTTTGTTACATATGGTATTGTGATACATATGGTATCTTAATACACATGGTATTGCGATGCATATGGTATTGTGATACATATGGTATCTTGATACATATGGATTGTGATACACATGGTATCGTGATGTATATGGTATCGCAATATATATGGTATTGTGATGCATATGGTATCGCGATACATATGGTATCGTGATGCATATGGTATTGTGATACATATGGTATCTTAATACATATGGTATCGTAATGCATAAGGTACCTTGATACATATGGTATTGTGATACATATGGTATAGTGATATGGTATCGTGATACATATTGCATCTTAATGCATATGGTATCGTGATACATATGGTATCTTGATACATATGGTATCGCGATACATATAGTATTGTGATGCATATGGCATCGCGGTACATATGGTATCTTGATAATATGGTATCGCGATACATATGGTATCGTAATGCATATGGTACTTGATACATATGGTATCGTAATACATATAGTATCGCGATACATATAGTATTATGATACATATGGTATCGTGATACATATGGTATATTGATTTGGTATCGTGATACATATTGCATCTAGATGCATATGGTATTGTGATACATATGGTATCTTAATACATATGGTATCATGATACATATGGTATCTTGATACATATGGTATCGCGATACATATAGTATTGTGATGCATATGGTATCGCGATACATATTGTATCGTGATGCATATGGTATCGCGATACATATTGTATCAAGATACATATGGTATCTTGATAATATGGTATCGCGATACATATGGTATCGTAATGCATATGGTACCTTGATACATATGGTATCGCGATACATATAGCATTATGATACATATGGTATCGTGATACATATGGCATCACGATACATATAGTATATCAATATGGTATCGTGATACATATTGCATCTTGATGCATATGGTATTTTGATACATATGGTATCTTAATACATATGGTATCGTGATACATATGTATCTTGATACATATGGTATTGCGATACATATAGTATTATGATACATATGGTATCACGATACATATAGTATATTGATATGGTATCGTGATGCATATTGCATCTTGATGCATATGGTATTGTGATACATATGGTATCTTAATACATATGGTATCGTACTGCATATGGTACCTTGATACATATGGTATCATAATACATATAGTATCGCGATACATATAGTATTATGATACATATGGTATTGTGATACATATGGCATTGCGGTACATATGGTATATTGATATGGTATCGTGATACATATTGCATCTTGATGCATATGGTATTGTGATACATATGGTATCTTACTACATATGGTATCGTGATACATATGGTATCTTGATGCATACGGTATTGTGATACATATGGAATCACAATACATATGATATCGTGATCCATAAAGTATCGTGATGCATATGGTATCACGATGCATATGTTTTTTAATACATATGGTGTCGTGATACATATGGTATCTTGATGCATATGGTATTGTGATACATATGGTATCGTGATACATATGGTATTGTGATGCATATAGTGTTGTGATACATTTGGTATCGTGATACATATGGTATCGTGTTGCATATGGTATTGTGATACATATGGTATTTTGATGTATATGGTATCTTGATACATATGGTAGCGTAATGTATATGGTATCTTGGTGCATTTGGTATCTTGATACATATGATATTGTGATGCATATGGTATCGCAATGCATATGGTATCGTGATGTTTCCCCAACAATAACTACGAAATAAAAGACTTGATGATCCAAATGGGACTAGCTTGTGTGCTATTGTGGGCTTAGCTGTTGTGTAGCTGCTGGGAGCCTATAGCCTCACATGTTGACCTTTTCTAAATGACTTTGTCGCTGCAGTATAACATTTTGTCTACAAGTGTTTCTTTCCCAAACAAAAACTACAAAATGAAAGACTTCATGATCCAAATGCGACTAGCTTGTGTGCTATTGTGTGCTTAGCTGTTGTGTAGCTGCTGGTAGCCTGTAGCCTCGCATGTTGACCTTTTCTAAATGACTTTGTCGCTGCAGTATGACAACTTGTCTACAAGTGTTGTTTCCCCAACAAAAACTACAAAATAAAAGACTATATGGTTCATGAATTTTATGAGTTTCAACGTGGGTGTGGACTAAAAAAATCAGATTCAGGAAGTGATGACACGGGTGCACTGCTAGCACGCGTTAGCTTTGTGGCGTGCCATCATCTCGTCACCCAACAAATCTCTTGACCATCCTGTCACTTTTTCATCCTGGCCGGCTGCCCTGCGCCACAGCTCTCATCGCCCATCGCTGTGAGACCCTGAGCCTGATGAGGAGATGAGAGCCACATCCACACAGATGGATCCTCTTCCTGCGCTCTGGATTATCTCAGTGCAGGCTTACTCTCTCTCTCTCTCTCTCTCTCTCTCTCTCTCTCTCTCTCTCTCTCTCTCTCTGTCTCTCTCTGTCTCTCTCTCGCTAACAAGCGCTTGTCTTGATTGTGCTCAAAGGAGGTCACAAACAACAACAACAACACAACAATCACTACGTGTGTGTGTGTGTGTGTGTGTGTGTGTGTGTGTGTGTGTGTGTGTGTGTGTGTGTGTGTGTGCGCACGCCTCAGAAAACACTTGTCTCTCCAAGTTCCACCATAATGACCGACATTAAAATACAGTTGCGCAGTAGGCCTAAGTGTTCATTCAAATCAAGGCAGAGGTTTTATTTAACAATTATATTTATGTTTTTGGCCACTGTAACATTACGCACGTTTTGAACAGTAACACTGTGCGCGTGGTGACCCGGCTCCGTGTCGCCTTTAAGAAGGCTCGAGACAAAGGTGGCGCGCTTTCTTACCCCCGCCAAAGAGGTTAGGTCTTCCCCGGGGTTTGTTTGTTAGCAACATAACTAGAGTGTCCGCCCTGGGATCGGTAGGTCGTGAGTTCAAACCCCGGCCTAGTCATACCAAAGACTATAAAAATGGGACCCATTACCTCCCTGCTTGGCACTCTGCATTAAGGGTTGGAATTGAGGGTTAAATCTCCAAAAATTATTCCCGGGCGTGGCCCCCGCTGCTGCTCACTGCTCCCCTTGACTCCCAGGTGGTGATCAAGTTATGGACAGATTTTGATGAAATGTCCGTAAACCACACTTTGCTTTGCAGAAGGCGGACTTTCTTACCTCCGCCAAAGAGGTTAGGTCTTCACCGGGGTGTGTTTGTTAGCAACATTACTCAAACAGTTATGGACAGATTTTGATTAAAAGGCCTACTGAAAGCCACTACTACCAACCACGCAGTCTGATAGTTTATATATCAATGATGAAATCTTAACATTGCAACACATGCCAATACAGCCGGGTTAACTTATAAAGTGCAATTTTAAAATTCCCGCCACACTTCCGGTTGAAAAACTCCTTTGGATATGATTTATGCGCGTGACGTCACAAAAGCAACGGAAGTGGTTGGACCCCATCGGACCCGATAGAAAAGCCTCTTGTTTTCTTTGACAAAATTCCACACTATTCTGAATCTTTTGCAATTTGTTTAATGAACAATGGAGACTGCAAAAAAGAACGTTGTAGGTGGGATCGATCGGTGTCTTAGCGGCTAAGTACAATACTGTTAATATCTGTGATATTTGCATTAGTGTACTGTGTCTTTAAGGGTTTGGGGAACGCGCATGCGCGAGTGAGTTGGCGGAGAACTTGAGTGTGTGTGATCGTGACTTTTGGCTAACAGCAGCTCGTGTATGTGTGTGCGTTACTTTTTGAACTACAACCAGTTACCGCTTGTTAATAAAGCGATTGAGCAATTTGTTTAATGGACAATGGAGACTGCAAATAAGAAAGTTGGAGCCGGTGGAGCAGCGGACTACAGCAACACCAACACCAGGAGGTTGTGTTGTGTTTTGAGCAGGATAGCAGACGCACTACGGTGAGTACAGCTTTGGCTTCCAAACATTTGATCGATTGCCCGTACGTGCGTGTCGATATGTGCATGTGACGTACGTAACTTTGGGGAAATATATGTTTCTTGCCGACTCTGATGGCGGCCGGGGTGTCGTCAAAAGCATACAACGCCCGCCGCCGCATCTAAGTTAGCTACACAGCTAGGTTAGCTTCTGTTTTTTTAGCTTCGCCAAGCTGAATATTATTAATCGTGTATTTACATGTTCATGGTTTAATAGTATTATTGATCTTCTGTCTATCCATCCAGTCAGGGTTTTTTTTCAATTTAGTTTCTATCTGCATTTGAGACTGGCGCTATCGCGTTAGCTACGCAGCTAGGTTAGCTTCTGTTTTTTTAGCTTCGCCAAGCTGAATATTATTAATCGTGTATTTACATGTTCATGGTTTAATAGTATTATTGATCTTCTGTCTATCCGTCCGGTCAGGGTTTTTTTTTAATTTAGTTTCTATCTGCATTTGAGACTGGCGCTATCGCGTTGGCTACGTTGCTAGGTTAGCTTCTGTTTTTTTAGCTTCGCCAAGCTGAATATTATTAATCGTGTATTTACATGTTCATGGTTTAATAGTATTATTGATCTTCTGTCCATCCATCCAGTCAGGGTTTTTTTTAAAATTTAGTTTCTATCTGCATTTGAGATTGGCGCTATTGCGGTTTCTACGTTGCTAGGTTAGCTTCTGTTTTTTTAGCTTCGCCAAGCGGAATATTATTAATCGTGTATTTACATGTTCATGGTTTAATAGTATTATTGATCTTCTGTCTATCCATCCAGTCAGGTTTTTTTTTAAATTTAGTTTCTATCTGCATTTGAGACTGGCGCTATTGCGGTGGCTACGTTGCTAGGTTAGCTTCTGTTTTTTTAGCTTCGCCAAGCGGAATATTATTAATCGTGTATTTACATGTTCATGGTTTAATAGTATTATTGATCTTCTGTCTATCCATCCAGTCAGGTTTTTTTTAAATTTAGTTTCTATCTGCATTTGAGACTGCTGCTATCAAGTTGGCTACGTAGCTAGGTTAGCTTCTATTTTTTTTAGCTTCGCAAAGCTGAATTATTAATCGTGTATTTACATGTTCAGTCACTGTGAATGTCCATTTCGCGTTCTCAACTCTCATTTTCAAGAGGATATAGTATCTAAAATGGTTTAAAATACAAATCTGTGATACACAATAGAAAAAGGAGAGAGTGTGGAATCCAATGAGCCAGCTTGTACCTAAGTTACGGTCAGAGCGAAAAAAGATACGTCCATCACTGCCTTTCAAGTCCTTCACTGTAACGTTCCTCATCTACGAATCTTTCATCCTCGCTCAAATTAAAGGTGTAATCGTCACTTTCTCGGTCCGAATCTCTCTCACTCCATTGTAAACAACGGGAATTGTGAGCAGCACTACCGCTTGTGACGTCACGCTACTTCCGGTACAGGCAAGGCTTTTTTTATCAGCGAGCAAAAGTTGCGAACTTTATCGTCGATTTTCTCTACTAAATCCTTTCAGCAAAAATATGGCAATATCGCAAAATGATCAAGTATGACACATAGAATGGATCTGCTATTCCCGTTTAAATAAAAAAAATTCATTTCAGTAGGCCTTTAAATGTCCGTAAAAACCACACTTCCTCTAATCCACCGGCCGATACAAAAAACACCAGAAAAATACTGCACTCACCAAGTTTTTGTTTCATACGTCACGGCATCATCGTGAGGACTTTAAAACCGCAGTATATGCGACACCGTCACATTATTAACTCAAACAGTTATGGATAGATTTTGATTAAATGTCCGTAAACCACACTTTGCTTTGCAGAAGACAGACTTTCTTACCTCCGCCAAAGAGGTTACTGTAGGTCTTCACCAGGGTGTGTTTGTTAGCAACATAACTCAAACAGTTATGGACTGATTTTGATGAAATGTCCATAAACCACACTTTGATTTGCAGAAGGCAGTCTTTCTTACCCCCGCCAAAGAGGTTAGGTCTTCACCAGGGTGTGTTTGTTAGCAACATAACTCAAACAGTTACGGACTGATTTTGACAAAATGCCCGTAAAAACCACACTTCCTCTAATCCACTTCGAAGAGGGAAGTCATTTCCTGCTTATGGCGTCCCTCGCTGCGTAGAGGATTTTTGGTCATGTAGTGTATATCCAGACCGGCTGATACAAAAAGCGCCAGAAAAAAACTACACTCACCAAGTTTTTGTTTCATACGTCACGACATCATTGTGAGGACTTTAAAACCACAGTATCTGCGACACCGTCACATTCTTAACTCAAACAGTTATGGACTGATTTTGATTAAATGTCCGTAAACCACACTTTGCTTTGCGGAAGACAGACTTTCTTACCCCCGCCAAAGAGGTTACTGTAGGTCTTCACCAGGGTGTGTTTTTTAGCAACATAACTCAAACAGTTATGGACTGATTTTGACGAAATGCCCGTAAAAACCACACTTCCTCTAATCCACTACGAAGAGTGAAGTCATTTCCTGCTTATGTCGCCCCTCGCTGCGTAGAGGATTTTTGGTCATGTAGTGTATATCCAGACCGGCCGATACAAAAAGCGCCAGAAAAAAACTACACTCACCAAGTTTTCGTTTCATACGTCATGAAATCATTGTGAGGACTTTAAAACCACAGTATCTGCGACACCGTCACATTCTTAACTCAAACAGTTATGGACTGATTTTGATTAAATGTCCGTAAACCACACTTTGCTTTGCGGAAGACAGACTTTCTTACCCCCGCCAAAGAGGTTACTGTAGGTCTTCACCAGGGTGTGTTTTTTAGCAACATAACTCAAACAGTTATGGACTGATTTTGACGAAATGCCCGTAAAAACCACACTTCCTCTAATCCACTAGGAAGAGTGAAGTCATTTCCTGCTTATGTCGCCCCTCGCTGCGTAGAGGATTTTTGGTCATGTAGTGTATATCCAGACCGGCCGATACAAAAAGCGCCAGAAAAAAACTACACTCACCAAGTTTTTGTTTCATACGTCACGACATCATTGTGAGGACTTTAAAACCACAGTATCTGCGACACCGTCACATTCTTAACTCAAACAGTTATGGACTGATTTTGATTAAATGTCCGTAAACCACACTTTGCTTTGCGGAAGACAGACTTTCTTACCCCCGCCAAAGAGGTTAGGTCTTCACCAGGGTGTGTTTTTTAGCAACATAACTCAAACAGTTATGGACTGATTTTGACGAAATGCCCGTAAAAACCACACTTCCTCTAATCCACTAGGAAGAGTGAAGTCATTTCCTGCTTATGTCGCCCCTCGCTGCGTAGAGGATTTTTGGTCATGTAGTGTATATCCAGACCGGCCGATACAAAAAGCGCCAGAAAAAAACTACACTCACCAAGTTTTTGTTTCATACATTCATATTTTAAAACCGCAGTATCTGCGACACCGTCACAGTCCTCGTTGGCAGCATAACTCAAAACAGTTATGGACTGATTTTGACGAAATGTCCGTAAACCACATTTTGCTTTGCAGACGGCAGACTTTATTACCTCCGCCAAAGAGGTTAAGTCTTCACTAGGGTTTGTTTATTAGCAACATAACTCAAACAGTTATGGACAGATTTTGATGAAACTTTCAGGAAATGTCCCGATTGAGGTTTTGAATAAGTGATTAGAATGTGGGTCCTTTTGAAAAGATTTGAACAATTAGGAGACTTAGAACCTGGTATGCGCTCTCCCAAGTGCTTTTCTACTTTTCACACGTCTTAGTTTTTATTGTGACGTGGTGACGCTGTGTAGCATGTTGCCATGACGTCCGATTGATTGATTGATAACTAGAAGCTAATATTGTGATTCCAAGTGCTCCTCTGGAAACAAGCGTCATGTTTCCTCACACTCCATCTTCTGCACCTGCAAACCCTCTTAACTCCTCCATTTGTCCAAGAGTCCAGCATTGAATGAAAAAATGTTTCATTTGACTGTGTTGTGAAAGGTGCCACACAAATAAATGTTATTTGATATGTTTTTGCTGATCTGCTCCATCTGGAGGTGTTTCTTTGAATCATGGCAACTTTCTCCTCATTTCAACTATTTGTTTCCGCTCTCTGCTGCTCACTAATCTCTGCTGAGCCGTGCGTAATCACAGGCCATCTGGGCTCTGCAGGCCGACATGAGCCTGCAGCTCATCAGATGACCCCGCCCACACTCACGTGTTTGCTCACACACACACACACACACACACACACACACCTGCACGGTTACCTTTGAAGGACGAGCACAGCGTGAATGTGCTGACCCAGCAGATGTTTGTATTACTAATATTTGCATGTTCAGACCTCGTTTAACAGAACTGGAGCATGCAGAGTCAGGACTCGATGTCCATCCATCCATTTTCTACCGCTTGTCCCTTTCGGGGTCGCGGGGGGTGCTGAAGCCTATCTCAGCTGCATTGGGGCGGAATGCGGGGTACACCCTGGACAAGTCGCCACCTCATCGCAGGGTCAACACAGATAGACAGACAACATTCACAATCCCGTTCACACACTAGGGCCAATTTAGTGTTGCCAATCAACCTATCCCCAGCATGTCTTATTTATATGTATGTATATACATAATACATATGTATATATGCAAATGTATACATATATATATATATATATATATATATATATATATATGTATGTATGTATGTATGTATGTATGTATGTATGTATGTATGTATGTATGTATGTATGTATGTATGTATGTATGTATATGTATACATATATATACATATGTATGCATGTGTGTATATATATATATAAATATATATATATATATGTGTGTGTGTGTGTATTTAACCAGGTAAAATCCCATTGAGATCAAAGATCTCTTTTCCAAGGGAGACCTGGCCAAGAAGGCAGCAGCAAGGTTACATTAACAACAGTAAACAACACATAAAACATCAAATTTACAACATTAAAACTTACATAACACATGTGCATACAGACAAGGTAGACTGCAATCCTTTCACAGAAGCTTTAAAATCATTTAATGTAACTATAATAAAATAATAATACCAACAAATTTGCAATATTTTCCCCGAATAATTTCAAAGTGTAATATTTGATGTAAAGTATTTGTAGCTTTGAATAAGTCAATAATTTAGAACATTGATTTTAATTCATTATATTTTGAGCAATGACAGTTTAAAAAAAACAAACAACCTGCATTGCAGTTTTGTGTTATTAGAGTCAACAGTTCAACTGTTTGCTCTTTTATTACACTTTTTAAATAGCATTTTTACAATGTGCAGTGTGTTTAGATTGAACCCCAGGCCACACTTTGGACACCCCTGCCTGCTCCAAAGTCTCATATTTATTACTCCCCCCCCCAAAAATTCTCTGTTTTGGAAAAATGCAGGAATTGACCTCTTTTTGTTTCCTGGGTTTTGGTTCTTTTTTTTGTGTCACCATCACAGTCACCATCACAGTCACCATCACTGGTACCATCAGTGTCACCATCACAGTCACCATCGCAGTCACCATCACCGTCACCGTCACTGTCACCATCATGTCACCATCACAGTCACCATCACAGTCACCATCACAGTCACCATCATTGTCACCATGTCACCATCACTGTCACCATGACTTGTCACCATCATGTCACCATCACTGTCACATCACAGTCATCATCACTGGTACCATCAGTGTCACCGATCAGTGTCACCATCACAGGTACCATCACTGTCACCATCACTGTCACCATCATGTCACCATCACAGTCACCATCAGTGTCACCATCACAGTCATCATCACTGTCACCATCACTGTCACCATCATGTCACCATCACAGTCACCATCACAGTCACCATCACTGTCACCATCATTGTTACCATCATGTCACCATCACTGTCACCATGACTTGTCACCATCACTGTCACCATCATGTCACCATCACTGTCACATCACAGTCATCATCACTGGTACCATCAGTGTCACTGATCAGTGTCACCGATCAGTGTCACCATCACAGGTACCATCACTGTCACCATCAGTGTCACCATCACAGGTACCATCACTGTCACCATCACAGTCATCACTGGTACCATCAGTGTCACCATCACAGGTACCATCACTGTCACCATCACAGTCACCATCACTGTCACCATCACTGTCACCATCAGTGTCACCATCACTGTCACCATCAAAGTCACCATCAGTGTCACCATCACAGTCACCATCACAGTCACCATCACTGTCACCATCACTGTCACCATCATGTCACCATCACAGTCACCATCACAGTCACCATCACTGTCACCATCATTGTCACCATCATGTCACCATCACAGTCACCATCACTGTCACCATGACTTGTCACCATCACTGTCACCATCATGTCACCATCACTGTCACATCACAGTCATCATCACTGGTACCATCAGTGTCACTGATCAGTGTCACCGATCAGTGTCACCGATCAGTGTCACCATCACAGGTACCATCACTGTCACCATCACAGGTACCATCACTGTCACCATCACAGTCATCATCACTGGTACCATCAGTGTCACCGATCAGTGTCACCGATCAGTGTCACCATCAGTGTCACCATCACAGGTACCATCACTGTCACCATCACTGTCACCATCATGTCACCATCACTGTCACCATCACAGTCACCATCACTGTCACCATCACTGTCACCATCACTGTCACCATCACTGTCACCATCATTGTCACCATCACTGTCACCATGACTTGACATCACAGTCATCATCACTGGTACCATTAGTGCCACCGATCAGTGTCACCATCAGTGTCACCATCACAGGTACCATCACTGTCACCATCAGTGTCACTATCACAGTCACCATCAGTGTCACCATCACAGTCATCGTCACTGTCACCATCACTGTCACCATCACAGTCACGTCACAGTCACCATCATTGTCACCATCATGTCACCATCACTGTCATGTGACTGTGATGGTGGTGACTGTGATGGTGATGACTGTGACGGCGATGGCGATGTGACACATCACATCACAGATGGTGACTGTGATGTGACTGTGATGTCACAGTCACATCACAGTCACCATCAGTGTCACCATCATGTCACCATCACAGTCACCATGACTTGTCACCATGACTTGTCACCATCATGTCACCATCACAGTCACCATCACTGTCATCATCACTGGTACCATCAG